>NC_050488.2:7001657-7304687 GCF_012460135.2 Molothrus ater | reverse complement strand
TTCCATACCATGAGGTACAAAGTGCAAGATCCCAGAAACGCCAGCAACGACCGGTTTGTCCTTTCAAAGGTAAATAAATAATTACTGGTTTGCTGTCCTGTTACAGTCTGCTAGCAAAGAGATGTCTGTCTGTAGATTTAATTGACTTGTCTTTGACTTGTGTTTGCATACACTTACATCTGCAGAGAAGTCTGTTGGAAATATTTGAACGCCTGGAATTTGTCTGCTTCAGAAAGAAAGAAACTGGCTGAATTAAGTTACAACATAACTTAAAAACAGTTTAAAAGGGGTCTTTGTAATGTGTCCTGATAAGTCTTAACTCCACTATGTTAAGTTGTTATAATGTTAAATAATAAATATTATATTGTCTATACAATCTATCAGGATGCAGCAAGGTCTATTTTATTTTTCTAATGAGGCAGTTGCAGTTGGCTTTTGTGCTCTCTTGTTAAATGCAGCCCTGCTGTTCTGCCTGCAGCCATGTCACAGTGGGCTCTAATTCCTGCCAGCTTCTCAGGGAGCATTGCATGGAAAAGGGCAGGTTAGTGAGTAGTTTGTAGTTTGCACTCCTACTGTGCCAGTACCATACTAAAGTCACCGTTACATCTGAAGCCACTGTGGGTCAGAAAACACTGAAACCCCAGTCTGTGCTGGCTGTTAGTGTTTCTGTCCCCTTTTACATTGTGTCCTTGCAAATCACAGGGATATATTGTTCATATGGCTCAAAGGCAGGTGAGGGGCCTTCAGAAAATGTAAAACATGGCAGATGAAGTGCTCCAGTGATGCACATTCCATCTTTGAGTCAGAATTCCTCAAGTGGTGGCTCTCAGTAGCGCTGTGGAGCCCATGGTGAACATTCTTGTGCTGGATGTAACTGTTGCCATGTCTGGTGGCCACTCTGAAAGAAGGAATTGAGTGAGAAGCAAGCAGTTGATGCTGAGGTGGTGAAACACTGAGAGTTACTTCCTCATGTTTACTTTAGCTCTCTAATTAATCAGTGTTTCTGTCCAGCGTTGCTAAATGGCTTCAAACCTCTGCATGCTCTTTTGACTCCTGATGCCTCCAGGAGTGGAAGATGACTGCTCCACAAAGGTCTGAGTGTACAAAGCTTAAAACTTTGCCTGTTGTCACTCCCTGCATTCAACCCTGAGTACACTCATATTGAAGGAAGCTCTAGTGAGATAACACTGCTCATCCTGCTGGGGTGCTGTAAGCAGGGGCATGGGGAGCTTGGAAACAAACATCAGTGTGGATGTGTGCATTGTAAAAATGTTTAATAACTCCATGCCTTCCTGATGGGCACGAGAACCTGATTTCAGGGTTTGTCAGCTTTGTAGAGTTTTGTCCTGATAGTTGGGAATTGTGAAACTTGTGTTTTGTTTACGATTTCTGTTTCTCTCTAGGGTCATGCAGCACCAATTTTATATTCTGTTTGGGCAGAGGCTGGCTTTCTACAAGAAGCAGAATTACTGAACTTGAGGAAAATTGATTCTGTCCTAGAAGGACACCCAGTGCCAGTGAGTGCTCATCATCTTTGATACAAAAGTGTTTCCTGTGAAACAACAAGTGTATGCATTTCACAGCAATTTTGGTTGCTAGCTGTTCAGTACAGGAAAGATAAAGGCTTCTAAGAAGGATGATGGCATTTATGGCTTCACTACTGAATTTGAATTTGAACTGTATTTGAATGAGCATGTAGAAATGACCTTTATTGTAGTAGTAAAGTTCCCCTACAGCCCTGCATGGCAGTATTTTCCATTTCATAAATGTTTAGGTGAAGTTCTATCCAGGCTTCACTTGCCCTTTAAGCAGCTTTGAGGTATTTCAAGAGTTTACACCCAGTTTGGCCACCTCATTGGTATTTCCATTCCCAGCCAGTTGTTTCAATTGATTCTTTTTACACAAAATCATCAGTTCTTAACTGTTGCCATCCAAAGCATAGCTGAGAAATTCCATTCCCTCTCAGAGTGCCCAGTTAGCTTGTGACAGTCATCATGAAGGAAATTGCATTGCAGGAAAATCAGGGGTTCAAGATTTAGAGGGATTTGCACATTGTCAGGGCTGAGAAGCTGCATTTTGGTGTATGTTAAACCATCTTCTAGCACTGGTAATTACTTCCTCTATTTCATAACTATAAAATAATCATCTTTTTATTCTCAGAGACAAGCGTTCACTGATGTGGCTACTGGATCCCTTGGGCAGGGTCTTGGTGCTGCTTGTGGAATGGCATACACTGGCAAATTCTTTGACAGAGCCAGGTAATTCCATTTCCATACTTCATGATTATAGGCATTCAATGGGAAAATTTTGTTAAAATAAGATAGATAGATAGATAGATAGATAGATAGACAGACAGATATATAGATAGAGAGATTCATTCTCCTTTATTCAATCCCAAATCTGATTTCAAATTCAGGTTTTAAATTATAGATAATTACAAAGCTGTTGCCAGTGAAACTACCAAGGGTTTAAAGATTAGCAACAATTAGTGCATATGTGTGTTTCTTTTGTGACCTGACAGCATTGCAAGCTGATGTTCCTGAACAGAGAAGACAGGGAGTTGTTGGAGAAGCCTCTAACTTCCAGAGAGTAACTGATATCCATTTTGAGACTGGATGTGTCCCTTTAGAAGGAAAGTGCAAGCTGGAGAGGTCTGTTCAAAGTCAGATGACAAATAATGGAGAACGCTGGATAAGGAACCGTTATGGTCAATAATAGCATAATTGAATCATAAAGTAGGGCTCCAAAATGTTATCAGAAAGGCACTCAACTCCACAGAGACAAAAATTACTGCTCCTGCCATTTGTTTTGTGCACAAGAAAAGAAGATGTCTAAAGGCAAATCTGTATGAGGAGGAAAATAGCCTGATGTGGTTGATATATTTTATTTGACAGTTCTAGTACATCCGAGCATAGGCTGCCCAGTTAATGTGTCCTACACTTCACTAGCTTGAAATCATTTCTGTGAAAGATGACTTGCTGATTTTAATTGAGTTTAGCAGATGCTACGTGTGGAAAAAATCTAACTAGTGCTTACATGACAAAAGGAAAAGGTGGTCTTGCGTGCAGCACTGGGGAGCAGCTTAAGTGCAAGGAGTTCACATTTAGCTGAAGGCAGGTAGGAATCAGATCAAAAGTCTCTTATAGCTTCATGTTGAGTAAAAAAGTAATCACTGACAGCCGTCTCAATTATTTTGTTTTAAAATTATATATTTGAAGAATAATTTACTATCCTTTTTTTTTTATTTTAGTGGGTAATAAACATTTACAAAGTTTTGTTGTCCAGAAGAAGAGTGGTAGTAAAAGACAAATGCTGTGGCTGAATTTGGTAGAGATGAGACAGTACTCCTGCTAACTGAGTTTTACCTAAATAAAGGGCTTCAGTGGTTGGAGAAATAGTCTACAAAGTTATTTAATGTTGGTTATCTTTTTACTGAACTCTGAATTTGTTATGCAGTATGCTTTAATCCATAGCTGAGCTCATCCACAATTTAGAGTTTCCTGAAATTAATTCCTGTGGTTGTCCTTCCAGAGGGTATATGGGAGGAAGGAGGAAGCAGAGGTAACTGTCCCTGCATTGTTCAGGATCTTGCTGAGTCACAGTGACAGTGTTCAATGGGCTTGTTCAGTCAAGCCTTGCAGTAGGAGGCTTAGGACTTGATTTTTGTGAGACAAAGGTTTGGAAAGGAGTGCAGTATTTCTCATCTTATTTTTCTAATGTGTAACGGCTCATAACTATTTTAATTTGATTTGTCTAAGGTTACGTAACTTTAGCTGAGGTGAATGCACTGAACAATGGGAATTGAGTTTGGGATAGAAAAATGAAGTGAATTCTTACTATGAATTATTGGAGGAGTTTTGATTTAATAGCACTCACAAATCAAACCTAATTTATTTTCATTTTTAATTTCTTCTAGCTATCGAGTGTACTGTCTGCTTGGAGATGGAGAGTTATCTGAAGGCTCTGTTTGGGAGGCAATGGCCTTTGCTGGCTTTTACAAGCTTGATAATCTTGTTGCTATATTTGATATTAATCGTCTTGGACAAAGTGACCCTGCTCCTCTGCAGCATCACGTTGAAATCTACCAGAAACGCTGCGAGGCCTTTGGGTATGTGAGTGGGAGAAGCTCAGGATAATCTCTCATTTGAAAATGTATGTTCTGTTTGCTTCTCAGAATTGTTCAAATGAGCTTTCAGCTCTAAAGGATTCCATCAGCAAGGAAGAGGGTAGATCTTTCATCATGCCTGATATTGGTTGACTTTATGGCCGCAGCAGGAATACTGAAAGTGGCAAAATTTGTTGGTTTTGAGGAAAAATAAGGACTGCTTGCACGATAAATCTTGTCAAGGGTCTTAAAACTGTTTTTAACACATCAAACTCAGATTTTATAACTGTGACCACATGTCCTATTATAGCAAGTAGATCAGAAAAAAACAGCATGGAAAGTAAGAGAATTCTTTGTGTATTGGCTTTCATTTACTTTCATATTTCTATGCAGATGCAAAGTCCATGCTAAAAAAACTGTCAGATACAATAGAAAGCAAATTATGCCTGAGTGTTTGGGGTTTTTTAATCAACGTCTACTGTCAGTTTTCATCTTATTTCTAGATGCCTGATTTGCTCTTGTGATTAAAAATGGCCATTATTTCTGAAGAAATGTATTATAACTTGGTTATCTATGGGCTGTGAATTTTGCTCATAGTTGTTGATCCCCCTGTGACTCATTTTGCATTATAAAAAAGCAGCTGTGCTATTTTTTATGGTCTCAAATAAATGCTAGTTCATGTTTCTGGCATACTTTGGGTCTCTTAAAAAGACACTGCACTGGAATGAAGTTAGTATTTGTTATTGTTATTGCTGACTACCAGAGAGTGTCACATGCCAAAACCCTTTAGAAACAGTTGATCTGTTTGTGTTCTTAGCTGGCATGCCATCATTGTGGATGGACACAGTGTGGAGGAGCTTTGCAAAGCCTTTGGCCAGGCCAAACATCAGCCAACAGCCATCATTGCAAAGACTTTTAAAGGCAAAGGCATATCAGGTAATAAAACAATTCTTGCTTTGCATACACAGGTAGATACAATGTACACCTAGAGCTGCAGTACAGGTAGCTGCACATCTGAGCAACAGCTGCAGAAGGTCTTTGACCCTCTGTACCTGTCAGCAACATTATTGCTGAGAAAATTGGTTTGGTCCTATCAAGTGGGATGTGTGCCAGCTAATGGAGTGTTCTGTCCATGGGATGGAGCAAATGCACACTCAGTGTGTCAAGGGTTGCCATGGTTCCCTTTAGCCACAGCTTTTAGCAGTACTCTGAGCTTGCCTTTCTGGCCAGATAAATATTAATAACAGCAGTGAATATCATTCCTTTTCATTGAGTAAGCAAGCAAAGTTCATTATTTGCAGTGACTGAAGGAAAAGTGTATCGGCCAGAGAGGTGATTTGGCTGTTAGTGCTGGGTGCACAGATAAGAGTCAGCAGAAGCTATTAAAATAAAGCTGTAAAATATCAGATCTTGTTTGAATTGGACACCTTGGTTAACTGTTGTTTCAAACTTATCTGAGTTTGTTTAAAGAGCTGTTGAAGTTTCCTGGGAAATGTTAATGCTGATTTACTGGTTGCTTCCTGCCACACTGAGGTCTGTTAGGGGCAAACTTACAAATCATTTCAGTAGAAGGTGCTGGGATTTTGTCACAAGTTTGGAATATATGTAATTTGATCATGTAAAATTCCTCCTATTTGTTTAAATATGTCTGTCTTAATGCAGTTGAATACTACTGTAATTGTTCAAGGAATTTCTTCCTTGGAAGAAAATACTGGACTGTCATAGTCCACTGCACTTTCATCTGGGTAAAATCTGCAGCTAAAAACATAAATTGTTTTTATACTTCTCTTACTTGTAATGTGACTTTAAATACACAGGTGTTGAAGATAAGGAAAGCTGGCATGGAAAGCCCCTTCCAAAAAATATGGCTGAACAAGTCATTCAGGAAATAGATGACAGAATCCAGAACAAGAAAAAGCTTTCTCCAGCCCTTCCAGAAGAAGATGCACCTATAGTAAATATTAGAAACATTAAGATGCCATCTCCACCAAGTTACAAAGTGGGAGAAAAGGTATTCCCTTCTTTTTCACTGATGGTCAGATATTTCAAATTGTGAGACTGTTTAACAGGATGGCAGGGGGTTTTGTGTTCTCTCTTCCCCCAGTTGCAGCTACCCACCTCTTCTCAGTAGGCAGACACCTGTTTCTGTGGTGTGACACAGACAACTTGCTGGCTATTGAAAGAGTATATAAATGCATTAAAATATGGAGATTCAAATCACTCGTCATCATTTCAAGATCATTATCAATTTTCTAAACTATTTTATGTGCCTTTGAAATTGAAGAAACTCCTTGAGGTTCAGTGAATTTCTATGATTGGAAAGCAAGGTTTTAAACATTTCCTGGCTAGATTGGTGGGGAGTTGCCGATTTCAGCACAGATGTTTTTTCTAATGCTTCATTGTGGGTTTGTTTACTCTTCTATGTGTCACCATACTCATGTACTCTTGATACTGCTATCATTGAAAACAATAAAGCAGGAAGAAAAAAAAAGCCTCTAGAAAGCAGCAAGCTCCAGCAGCCCTGGTGTGTTTTCCTTTTGCAGTGGGCCACCCGCAAGGCTTACGGGGTTGCGCTTGCAAAACTGGGCCACGCCAACGATCGAGTGATTGCCCTGGATGGCGACACAAAGAACTCCACCTTCTCTGAGCTCTTCAAGAAGGAACACCCCAGTCGCTACATTGAGTGCTACATTGCTGAGCAGAACATGGTAACTGCTCCCTTGGCTTTATTGAAAGATCACTATGACCATTCAGTGTGAGTCCCCTTACAGTGGGGGTCTAATACTTGTTTTTCAAATAAATGTGAGGTAATTGTAGCAAAAAGCAATTTAGGAACCTTGTTCTAATTTCTAGTTTGCTAAAGAAGGGCCCTTTTAGTAAATACCAGTCCAAATAACACAGGTAAATCCATTCCCTCTTACTAATGATGATTTTTGTTTTCTGGAGATAGCAAGACCATGTCCATTGGACTGAGAACCTAAGCCTTTGATCGAGGAGAAGAAAGAGAGGGATAAGTCTTAAAAATCTTTGAATGGCTGCTTTAAGCAGATAAAGAAAAGAAGCTGCCAGTAAGAGTCAACAATAACAGCTAGCAGTTGAAGCATGGAGCAGAGGAGATGCAGGAGAATAGATACTGGGAGGGTGAGTTGCCTCCTTTCCTTTCTGGAAATGCCAGCAATTAGAAGCAGGACTAAACAGAGATTTTTAATCTGCATTGAGAGCTTCTTCCTAATTTTTAGAGCAACAAGTCCCACAGACAATGTCCTGGAAACCACTGATAAATGAGGAATTCACTGTTCTTACCCAATGTCCCTCTCTCAGGTGAGCATTGCAGTTGGCTGTGCCACTCGTGACAGGACCGTTGCTTTTGCCAGCACCTTTGCCACCTTCTTCTCGCGGGCGTTTGACCAGATCCGCATGGCCGCCATCTCCGACAGCAACATCAACCTCTGCGGCTCCCACTGCGGCGTCTCCATCGGTAAGGGACCCGCAGCGGCCCCAGCCCCTCCCTGAAGGCTGGCTGGCAGCCAGGTGGATCCTGCTCTGTGCAGCCAAGCTGTGCTGTAGCTGGGGAGGTGTAACAGTGGCAGCAGGGATAGCAGGAAGTTGTATTTGCAAGTCCGCTTCTGTTGTATTTAGAAAGAATGAGAAAAATTTCAAGCTGTCATCGGCCTTGTTTTTCCTCTTTGGCCTGATGAAAATAGGACTTTTCCCTACAAGATTTCCTACTGCACAAGTAAAGACTGATATAAAGGGATTGGACTGAAACTGAGGGGTTCAGGTTCCATTTCATCTTTGCAGTTGATGAAAAATGAGAGAATATTCTCTCTGTGGAGAGAATAGTCATGTGCTTACTGTACCATTGTTTCCCAGTCTCTTACTGGGAATCTCTCTCTTACTAATGATACTGTTCTTGCACAGATACTCTTGTCCATCAATCTCAAAAACACTTCAGAGATCACACATTTGAAATAACCATTTCAACTTATCCCAGTATTTTTTACTACTGAAATTGTTAATATGGTGATTAAAAAAATCCCAAATCTCTTATATACTAATGAAACAGGAACTGTGAAGCTGTTATATAATTCAGAAAATTGAATCACAGGTTTTGGGTTGGAAGGGACCTTAAAGTTCATCTCCTTCCAACATCTCCCACTAGACAAAGTTGCTCAAAGTCAGGCAGGACTTACCCTTGGCTGTCTTGAATCACCTCCCTCTCCCCATGTGCCTTAGTACAGCTTCTAGAAGGATCTGTTCCAGGATCTTCCCAGGCACAGAGTGGTAGTTGGTAGTTCCCAGGATTCTCTCTTTTCCCTTTTTAAAACCAGGTGCAGTGTTTCCCTTTTTCCAGTCACTGGGGACTCCACCTGGTGCTGCTGTGACTTTTCCTGGGGAGTGTCTTGGCAGCTACTTCAGCCAATTCCCTCAGGACTCTGGGATGCATCTGCTCAGCTCCCATGGACTCTTGTAGGTTGAGGTTCCTCAGGAGGTCACGAGCCTGATCTGTTGTGGTTTAATCCCAGCTGGACACCAAGTACCACCCAGCCACTCACACACTCCCTGTCCCTGCAATGGGACTGGGAGGAGAATCAGAAAAAAACTTGTAAGTTAACTGCTACTACTACTACTAGTAATAATAATAATTGTAGTTATAAAAATTAACTCCAAAAAACAAGCACAATACAATTTCTCAACACCCACTGAGCAATGCCCAGCCTGTCCCTGAGCTGTGGTCAGCCCCTTGCAGCCACCTCCCCCAGTTTGTATGCTGAGCATGGCATTCTGTGGTATAGAATGTCCCTGTGGCCAGCTTGGGCCAGCTCCCTGGGCCATGGTCCCTCCCAGCTTTTTGTCCTCACTGGCAGAGGACAAGGACACTGAAAAGTCCTTGATTTAGGATAGCACCACACAGCAACAGCAAAACATTGGTGTGTTATCAACAGCATTCTCATCCTAAATCCAAAACACTCCACTGTACCAGCTAAGAAAAAAAATTAACTGTCCCAGCCAAACCCAGGATGTCTTAGAGCAGAGGGAACTTTGCCTGTCCAGGCCCTGTCCTGCAGTCCATCCACCTGAGAGGTGTGGGAAAAGGGTTTGCCAGTGGAGACCAAGGCAGCAGAGCCAGCACATTCAGTCCAACTGGCTGAGGGCCCTCACCAGCAGAGCCTTCTCTGGTCTTGGCTTCCCATTGTAACTGTTTAGAACATGTCAGATCATAGTGGAGTTTGCTTTGGTTTGAAGGAGGAAGAGAATTTTATTTTTAATCTGAAATGCATAGACATGACCCATGAAAACAGGAGCAGACTTGCATACCAAGAAGAAAAATGCAAGTAGACATTCATGCTTGAAAAACTAGTAGGTATTTCTAGGGAAAGTGAAAGAGAGGGAGAGCTGACAGGGGTAGTAAATTAAGGTTCACTGCCTACATCAGTTTTTCAGTTGATTTAATAGTTTTGGCTGGCAGTAAGGCTTGACGAAGTGTTTGATGTTTTGGGTTTTTTTTTCATTTAAAACAAAATAGTTAAGTTGATCTGTAATATTGGTAAAGATTTAAAGATGCTTCATAAACACATGTAATCTCATCTCAAACTTCAAACTTAACCTGTAGCAATACAGTTCTCTGGACCAGAGACTGGATGTAGTGTGGATGTAATTAAGGGAGGGATTCTATTACAAGGCTCTCATTAAAATCAGTCCTTCCACATTCAGACTTTTAGCAAGCAGGGTGGTGATGTAAAAGCCAATTAGGTTTGGTCTTTGCTGATTTAGGAAGATGAAACTCTTTTGGGTTACCCGAATTGTCTCCTAGAACTACACTTCCAAGTTTCAATTTTCAGCACATGAAATGTTCTGCTGGGAGCTGTGACTGTGAGGTGCAAACTTGGATTTATAAAGTTGTTTAAAGTACAAATCTTGTTCAAGCCTCAACTTGATTTTCAAAAAAGAATTTCAACCTAAAGTTTTGCAACTTATACAAAGAGCTATATAAAGTTTTATAAGAGTTATATGATGTTAATGGAAGTTTTGCAACTTATATGAAGAGTTACAAAGAAAGTTATTCAGAAAAATATTTTAGCAGTTAAAAAATTCAATTTTAAATGAAAGGGTATGAATGAAGCATACTCTATAAACTTTGGGCCGTATGGAATTCCAAATCTGCATGGAATTCAGAATCCAATCTGGATCTGTGGTGAAAATTGAAGTTTTATGTATGCAGTTCTAGGCAGACCTGGGCTTCTGCTGCACTGAAATTTGAACCATTAAATTTATGAGAAATAGCTATCACAATGACCTTCTGAACTTTGACAAGTTCACTCCTAGACCAATAGTTGCTGATGGACTGAAACATTAAATAAGTTATAAGGTCATAAGAGAAAAATCTGTATTTTTCAAACTGAACATATAGAAAAGAATCATAGTGTACATGTGTCAGAAATAGAAATATCAATTGTTTAGACTGTTTTATATTCTAGACATTTGCTACTGCTCATATTAAGCATTTACTTCTTTTATTAAGCTATAAATGTAGGTTTTGCAGATGTAATTGAGAATTATACTCTGATTTGATCTGTGGCATTCCAAACTCATATAAATTGACATTTTCATAAAGACGTGGGGCCAGACTCAACTTGGTGGCAGTATGTAAGTCACTTTGAATTGAACTGAGGAGCTTTGAATGTTGGTGATATTGGCACCACCATAGCAAAAGCAGGACAAGCATGAGTAACTCTCTGTCTTGGATAAGATTCAGATTCAGGACATTAAAATTATCACCTGATAATTTTATTCTTCATAATTTCATTTCCTTCTATGCCTTCATTGTGTGAGTGCATTTTAGGAAAGGAAAATGCCCACTGGACCCTCTCACTCAGAGTACACACATTAAGAAACTGTGATGTTGAAGGTTTCTTCATGTCATGATTGCAAGCCAAGAAACTTTCTTTTCCTGGTCTGTGCTTACTTCATTAGTAATGTTCAGTGGCAGAGTTCAATGATTGATCTTTTTAACGTGTTTAAAGTTCTTCAGAATTCTGTGCTGCTCTTAGGAACATATTCTCCTCCTTCCTCGTGAACTCGTCCTTCTTGAATAACAGGTAGTGGGTGCATGTGGGAAGGCTCTTAGCCCTGCTGCTGCAGGCTGTGACATGAGTGGATTCAGAGCTCTGTGCATGGCTGCTTTGGAGCAGTGCCATTCCCAAAGCTCCCTTACATAAGGTCACTGGGGGCGGGGGGTGTTGTGGTGGTTGTTTCTTTAACCATGGAAAATCATGGCACCCAGCACGTGTCCTGGCTAACAATTCCTTTTCATAGATCTGCAGTTTGTGCCATGAGGTGCTTGAGTTGTTAAATTAACAACACAGATGCCCTATTGCTCCTTAAAAGACCTTTTTACAGCATTAAAAAGTACATACATACCCTTCATTTAATCTTGAAATCAGCCTAAGAATTTGAGAGTAGTTGTACCAATTGCACTCTCCATTTCTGATGGGACACATGCAATTTTCCTTTCACATTTCCAGCAGTTTAAATCTGGAGGAACACTTATTGACAAGTATAAATTTTGCCTCAGCACATGTAAATCTGAAGATGTTCAGATATCTTGTGACCCTCTTTCTGTATCTGTACCCTTCCTATTTGGTTGTATTCCTTTTGTGTTGTTTTATTGTTACACTTTACTTCCTATTTTTTCTTTTTAATCCCAGTTCTCTTTCTTTTTAGTCTCTTTCTATCCTTATTTACTGTTTAGATGGTTCCAAGTTTAAGGAGAAGATGATTCTTTTCTCAAGCAGGTAGACTTGCATGTCGTGTGTGTGCCTGATTTTATCCTTTTCTCCTTTTTTGCCTGGTTTACATTGAACCTCACTTCTACATTGAGTGATTGTCAAAAATGTGCACTTGCTCTTTTGTAACTCTGCTTTAATCCTTCCAGGTGAGGATGGGCCATCTCAGATGGGGCTGGAGGACCTGAGCATGTTCCGGGCTATTCCCAACTCCACTGTGTTTTACCCCAGTGATGCTGTAGCCACTGAAAAAGCAGTGGAAATAGCTGCCAACACTAAGGTTTGCATCAGAGTATTTCTGAGTCAGAGAATAATTCTGGCTTTTGTACTATTCTTGTTGCTTCTGGCATGTTTCTTGCATGTCTCTACCCACATAAATTCTTCCCAAGGCTCCTCTGGGGCAGTGGGATGTTTTCTTATCAAGGAAAGGTTGCAGACATTCTGTCCAGGCTGGTGCAGAATGAACAATCTTGAATGCTGTGGGCCAGATTTGGGGAGATGTAAATGATTACACAAGTACAGTTTGAATCTATATTGAATTAAAGTGTAGGTCTTTAGCAAACCTAAAAGTGCTCTCCTAGTACCTTATCTCTGGGTCAAACTTGAAGCTGGATGTGGAAAGATAAATCTCTATATTGAGGATTTTGATAATCTCATTGATCAGTATTTTCCTTGGCTGCCATACAAGTTTTTCTTGAGAAAGGAGCAAATGATCTGAAAAAATTCAATGTTGCTACTACATGTAGGTTTTCAGTGAAGGAGTGTGGAAATTTGGTGTGTAACAAATATGATGAGTGGTTTGTGGAAAAAAAGATGGAAGATGGGGAAAGGAGTGGGAAGAAGAGATTAAAGTATAAGTTTGCTACTTCTTCTGGAAGGGTCTCTGAACTTTAACTGATGGAAAGCCTGTTTCCTTGCTTTCAACCAAGCATTCTTCTCCAATTTAAAGTTGACAGAGTAAAAGTTGCACAGGTATGATAAGGCTCCAGGAGTCTAATTAACTCAAATAGGATTCTCCATTTCCACAAGAGAACAGAAGAGGAGTAAGTATCTTGGAATCAGAAAGGAAACTGTAAGTTATCAGTGTGCTTTAAGAGGAGGTGCAGTGTTTTGTACTGCTTGAAGCAACCAGCTGCCACAAAGGACTAATGGGAATTGGTGGGGCAGAGTTTACTTAGAACAACCAGAGGCAACATAGGAGGGTGAACATCAGACAAATAGAAAAAGTCATTTTGCTGTATTTTTTTTCATAGGATTTATCAATTAGAATGTTAACACTTTTCTGTTTTCCTAACTTCTAACATGTTTACCTCGGAAACAGGGCATTTGTTTCATCAGAACCAGTCGTCCTGAAAACCCTGTCATTTACAACAACAACGAGGACTTCCATATTGGACAGGCAAAGGTAAATGCTGCACAGATAAATAGAATCAGAAAAAATACGCAGTGCCCCTTTTGTAAAAGCCCTTTTCCCTCTAAAGTGTTGCAAAGATTTGATCTTTTCATTAAAATCTCTAGAAATGTAAAAAAAAAAAAACAGTAAGATTAAGTGTTAAAAACACATGGACATGTTTTCTTGAAGGTGGTTTTGAAGAGTAAGGATGACCAAGTGACTGTGATTGGAGCAGGAGTCACTCTGCATGAAGCACTGGCTGCAGCAGAGCAGCTGAGAAAAGGTGGGGCTTTTTTCCTTTTTGTCATGTAACACCAAAAAAAAATCAATACCAGTCAGCCTAAGTGCTCACCCTTTGTACTGGTAAACATTAATGACACTGTTCAGCTAGTCAGGCACTGACTGTCAGGCACTGTTAGCTGATACAGTACAACACAGCATGCAGCTCCCAGTCTCACCTAATGGAGGAGGTTTTAGTTGGCTTAGCAGCATCAGTAGCCATGAAAATTGACAACAGATCACACCAGGGTGTCCTTAGAATTGCTGATCTGTGGTAGTGCCCTGTGGGCAGAGCCTTGGGGACACTGTGTGAGAAGCAGGAGTGGCACCAGGTCTGGTACAGCACAATCAGCTGCAAACAGGCTGGGGCCAGGTCCCAAAGCACAGCTTGTCACCTGTGTGTGGCCATGGCACCTGGTCCTGGGTTGGGCTCACTGCTGACCTGGGTTCCTTTGAATGCAGCAACTCTGAACCACTGTGGGAGGAGCACAAATCTATGGCAGTGCTCAAGCCACTGCTATCTCACAGCAACGGTAACCCTTCAATGAAACAAGAGAAAGAAACCATCAAAAACCCATCTGTGAGTCAGAGCTTCTCCTCAGGAAGAGATTACAAATAGCAGGAGATAATACAGTAATGCTGCCTGTGGCTTATGGGGAGCTTTGTGTGCAGCAGCTGGGTGGACTGATACTTTGTCATGACCTTAAGTCACCAGGCTTAGGACATTTTGAAAGTTGTATTTTCAGAACCATTTTTATTTTTCTACACTTACTGTGTTTTACAGTGCTCTGCTGATCTTGAAGTCTGAGTAATCACCTCTGGAGATATAATCCCACAGTGCAGAGGCAAAGTCTAATATCCAAAATGTATTGGCCACTAAAGAGCCTTTAGTCACAAAATGACAATAGGGCCTCTTCATGTGTAGGAGTCAGCCCAGTGTTCAGCCAGCCAGGATCAGAGACAACCTCACATAATTGCTATTCTTTATAAACAATTGCCATTTGTGTGCAGCTTTAATGAGCCATTGGGCCTTATGAGGGCAGGGCATATCTGGGTTTGGTGCCAACCAGCCTTAAGGGTGCTCTGGTAGGGCTGGGCAGCTCAGATAGGCACACCTGAGAGGTGGCAGCCTGCAGTAAAGAAAGAATTCAGAATGCCTACACACCAAAGAATCACGTGGAAATTGCACTTGGCTTGACAATAAAGGTAAAATAAAAGTCTGAAAAAAATTTACAGTTGACAGCCTGAGTAAAGAGGATTTCTCTGGTGGCTGGATTCTCTCTTACCTGGGGAAAGACAGTTAGATTACTTTTTTACTGATGGGTGCTCCTGGTAACCTTGAGTCCCTCATCCAAGCCTCCTCCATCATGTCTGTGAATAAATGGGTATCACTATTGCACAAGGTCCATGGAGAAAGAATACATATAGAAATTAGGCTTGGCTGGGTTCTGTGGTAGATGAGCCAGAGGTACAGGTACCTGGGAGTTCATGTGGGCAGTTCTCATAATGGTCTAGGAGATCACAGCCATTGCCTGGACCACTGGCATTGTCTTGCATGTTGCAGTTCATTGTTCCAAATCATTTTCATTTATTTACGCAGAAAAGATCTACATCCGTGTGATTGACCCCTTCACTATAAAGCCCCTGGATAAGAAGACAATACTTGAAAATGCAAGAGCAACCAAGGGCAGAATCATCACTGTTGAGGACCATTACCATGAAGGTGAGAAGGGTCTGGGAGGTCACAGCCCTCAGAGGCTGGAAGCTTCTGACCTGACAGAGGAATATGAGACCTGATGCTGTCATCCCATGAAAGCAAAAGAGAGATTTCAGGTTTTTTTGGTGCTGTAAGGATTTTAAAGTGACACTAAGGGTTGAAAGGTTCCAAAGATTTAAGGGGTAATCAGGGCTGCCTTTCTGATTAATTTAGCCTTGTGTGTCCTTTCTGTGCTTGGTCCAAGTGAAGTCTAGATTCATTTGTGCCCAGTGAAATTGTAAATTCCTGCTGTGCTGCAGGCATTCTGCTCAGTGTCTTCTCTGAAAGGCTGTACAGCAGCTTCTTTGCAGGTGTGAAATTGCAAGAGAGACCATTGCTGTGCAGGTTTAAGTATTCCATGTGTCCAAAAGCCTGGCTCCAGGTTACCTGAAATCAGATGGTTTGGGCAGTTTCCATAGTTTTTCCACAGTTACTCTGGGATAAATTCCTCTCTTTTTCTTCTCCACCACCATAGATATCTATTAACAGAAATTAGTAGATACAGTTATGAGAATATTACCTTAATTTAAGGTGATCATCACTCTTGCCAGGTACCTGAAGTGAGCTGGTTCTACCTTAAGTGCTGGATACACCATGTTTTGTCCCAGACTATGGATGGTGACAGATCACTGAACCTCATCATTTTCTAGCGCAGTACTCATCTCTGAGCAAGTATTTTACTGCAAGTTTGCAAGACAGCAGAGTCTTAAGTGTGAGGTGCTGAACAGGAGCTTTGTGCTGGCATGGTGCTCTGTGGTGCAGGCAGGACAGGTGTCTGTGCTTGCAGGCACACTGAGCTCACCAGCTGCATCCACAGAGGTGCACCTGGCTGCAGGCTCAGTTTGGTTAAATCCCACCATGCCTGGAGCTGTGGGCAGCCCTGTGATCCTGGATACACTCTCTGAAGGGTAGCACTGAGGTGTCTCTTCTACCAGGTCTCACAGCACCTGCTTTTGACCCAAGTCCCATTTTCTTCTTCCTTAGTACTTCTGCTTCCAGTGTCTCTCCTGCCTCCATGCAGTTCCCGTTGCATCCTTTGTTGCTGTGACTGATAGTGAGTCAGAGCTGAGCTCTGAGCAAAGGTTGTGAATACATTACATAACCCAGAGAGGTGCCCAGCAGCATGTACAAGCATTGTGAAAAGATGGGAGCTCTGAGCTGCTGAGATTGGTTGGAATTTCAGCACGTTAAGTACACTTGTAAATGCTCTTCAGTCAAAGTGTATTTTTAAACCTGGTTCCTGGTGGCTGATGCTGAGGTGGTGAGAGCTTGCTGACAGTCCTGTGCCCTTGAGAGGCAGGTGTGTCCTGCTGCTCATGGCTGAGTACTTCAGAAATGGCAGCCTGCTTGTCCTCAGGATGCCTTTGGCACAGGACAGGGTTTTCAGTTCGCAGTCAGCCCATTCAGACACGTGTGATTGGTGTTCTCCTGAGGCCAGGCATGGAGGCTGTAAGTGGCAGGCCCCACACACACAGTGTGGATGTTCCTGCTGGGACGCTCCATCAGTGCCATATCTCCCTCTCTCCGCAGGTGGCATGGGCGAAGCCGTGTGCGCCGCCGTGGTGGGCGAGCCCGGCGTCACCGTCACTCGCCTGGCCGTGTCCCACGTGCCCCGCAGCGGGAAGCCAGCTGAGCTGCTGAGGATGTTTGGCATTGACAAGGATGCCATCATGCAGGCGGTGAGGGCAGCTGTGTCCAAGTCCAGGAACGCTGAATAGATGGGAGCATCTCGTGCTGTGTAACCAAGAGCTGCGTTCAGAGAGGTTAAGGCAGGCAAAGGTGCTTTATGTAGAGAGTTCTAATAAAAATACCAGCTTAAAAAACCTTCTGGGGTTTCATCTCTTCTTTTCTCTGTGGGGTTTGGTGTTGTGGGGCAATACCTGCTTGTTTAGAGCCCCTCCTCTCTGCATTGCCCCCAGCCATTTCAAACCAAAGGCAAGGAGGATGTACCCAATGTGCTGGGTGGTGCTGAAGTGGAATGAGATGTTCCAGGTCCTGGGGAACCAACGGGGAAGTGAGGCCCAGCTGGGCTGAATGGTAGTGCAGACAGCACTAGTGAAGGAAAAAAAGTTGGAACTCCTCCTAGGAACTTGTAGTTTTGAGTGCTTGGCTGATGCTACAGCAAGGATGATGCTGAGAAGGACTAAAGGATCTGGAAGAAGAGCAGGAAATTCCCAGGTACTCAAGAGGATGCAGCTCAATGTGTAAGTTGTTTTTTTGTTGAGAACTGACTTTTCTCATGGGACCTGCTGTAAGTGGCTTAGCTGTTCCTCTCACGTGGTGGGATGCACTTGGTGACTTTTTAAATGTTTTGCACTTTTAAAATGTTTTGCTTATTTTACCCTTAAGCAGTTTCTGTTAAAATTAAAAATTTATGTTTAATGCAGAGTACCAAATTTAAAACATTAAGTATTGAAACATGTTTCTTATCTTGACTGTTCCACAAATTGCCTTTCAGAAAGACATTAGACAGCAGAGGACACCAAAAAAGCCCTTTTCAACAGAGCAGGGTGACTGTAGTTTTCAGTTCACCCAAAAGCCATTTGCCTCTAGAATGGCTACAGTGCTCTGAGCAAGACTTTATTTGCAGACTAACATAAAATATACAGTAGATTGGGATGGTGAAATATTTCTACAAAGACATGTAAAGGAGCATATAAATACTATGAAATAATTTATATTCATCCTTCCTGCACAATTTAGCTCTGGAGGCATTGGGTGGCAGCTGTGCTGTGTTGCTGCAGGCCTGAGTGCAACTGTTGGTGTTTCTGGTGTTTCAACTGGTGCAGGCAAGAGTGACTGGCACTGGTGCTTCAAATTGCATACAACAAAAAGTAACCTTTCTAGTTTTCTGAGCAAGGCTTGAAATTGTTCCTGTAATACTCTGAGCTGTTTGTCTTTACAGCTTTCAGATTTACATTTCCTTAAAACTCCATGCTTATGGCTTTTTCTTTTCAACTGGTTGCCTTCATCATTCTGTGGGTATGAGACCTTACATTTTTACTTAAAATGTAGTTTTGTTGCAGTCTTCCTATGATTGCATTCTTGCAATGTGTAACATATCCTATAATGTTAAAGTTTTGTGTTTATTTTACTCAAAGAAAGAAAAAGGTTGGAGTATGAGTCAAATCAAACACTTTGTTTTTCCCCTGAGAAAAGATGAAATCTGCTGTTGTTAATAATAATCTCATTACTGCAGCACTCTGTTAGTGCCTGTAACATCTCCCCAGCTCTCCTCGGGTGGAACCACTGCCCGCCCACTGCTCCGAGTTCTGCCACAATCGATTCATCAGCCCCAGGGCCGGCACACGGGGCTCAGCTGGGAGAGCAGGGCTGGCTTCTGCCTGCTCTGGGCAGCACCAGGGGGAGGAAGAGGAGGAGGAGGCCAGAATCCCTACAGAAACAGCCAGAGCCTTAGCCAGAGCCAGCACAGGCCATTGCTCTGTTGGTTCTGGTACACCACAGGCACACTGGAGTGGTTTGTTAAATGAGAGATGCACCACCCCATGGCTGCCTGGGGCAGGGAAGGTGACTGTGTTTGTATTTCAATGGAACTGAACACAAAGCTACATCTCCATTGTCTTCCAAGCTCTGCTGAGCCCCAAGCCACTTCAGAATCCAGAGTGGGGTCCTGTACCCCAGTTTCAGGTTTATTTTGGAGGGAAAGGAGCAATGTTTTTCAGAAGTTTCACATTTCAGTATTTCACATTGGCCATTTGGTTGTTAGGTTCACCTCATAAAGCAGTTCCTTTAGTACTGGAAATTTGGACAGCCAGGTTTGGGGAACTCTCCTGAAATACTCCTCCTAGGCAGCTTTCCTCATGCCTGTGGGATGAAGAAAAAGACACCTGTCAGGACTGCTGTGTTGAGGTTGCACTGTATCCATGCAGCTTTTCAGTATTCTTCGTGTTTTGTGTCCCTAAACATGGGTAAACATGAACCAGGAGTCTGTCTGAAGACCCAACAAGTGAAGACTCCTCCACCCCCTAGTTTTTATTTAAGCTATAGAATTCTTACACAGACACTGCCAGGAAATAATACCCCATACAGGGTGGAGTATTAAAAATGTGACAATGTTCTGCCACAGGGAAAGAGTCAAGACTAATTAATTTTCAAACCCAAGCAGCTGTAATGAACTGTAGTAAAATACTCCTTTTTTTAAGGCAGTCAAGATGGGAAATTGTCATTTAAATGAGTTGGTCTTAATTCCTGACCAAACCAAGGTCTAGGCAAGACATGCTGTCAGGAAAAAGAGCACTGTTACCTCTTGGCCTGAATCTGTCAATCAGAGGAACAAAGCTGTCAAGGACACTCCGAATTCGGTACACTGGGTGTGAAAACAAAGGTATAAGATAAGCACCATAAAACAAAAAAAGTAAAAAATGGCAAAACCCAAACACTGACACTTGTTTAAACAAGCACATCTGCAACATCATTAGTAACAAAGATCAGGCTGAGTAATGAGAGAACCATCCATAACCTCCCACCATGATAACATGAGATTACAGAGGAGACAAGTTCTTGGTTTGGGAGCCACAACTTAAGGATTTTCAAAATGCACAGGTTTTAATATTTCCAGTAGCTGCTGGCCCAAGCTCATCCTCAGTCCCAGGGGAATGCATGGCAGCCAGGATGCACAGCATCTTATGCAGTGGATCTGGGAAGACAGGCCTTGCTGCTAAAATTACACGTTGTCATGGCAACGCAGCATTCGGCCATTGCTGCAGAAAGAGGTGACTCAGGGTCTTGTGATCACTGAGAAGGAAAAATGAGTCAACCTCTCCCTTCAGTAGCATTAAGGCTGCTTGTCTGCATCCCCTCTGTAACTGGGAGATGTTGGGGGAGTTTCATGGTGAGTTACAGAATCTCAGCCCCGGCAATTTCATGGGCTGTGGCAACTGTGTGACCTTGTCCTTAGAGCAGGGACACAGCTGCTGCTGGAGGGACACTTACCTAGACCAAAGTATATCCCAGTGGTTTCCAGGGAAGCAAAGGTGATTAAACCAATCCCAAGAGAAATGGTCCAATCTAAGGCAACAAAATAAATGTTAGTTTTGTTCATTTTTCTACAGTGCAATGATACATCCTTCTATTGAATTTTGCCTTACCTTTGTAGTAGTAGTAGCAAACTAGTAAAGCTCCAATTGCAAAGCAAAGAATGACAAAATGAAAGAATTCATCTGAAATTGAGAGGGAAGATTAGGTCACAACGGCAGCCATGGCCCTTCCAAATTCACCTTTAGGTACAGAGTATCACTCATGGAATGAAAGCAATTTCCCTGAGATTTCTCAGGGACTAGGCTCAACATTGTGAGAAGCCTCGATGATTTTCATCATGAAGCCTTGATGCACTTCAACAAAGTACTCATGTTGGAAAAATAAAGGATTTTTTGAATCAGAGATCTTATTCTTGGACTAAGGTTCAACAGGTTTGACATCAGGTTGATTTAATAAATCAATTACCATCCTTCCGTATGCCCATCCACCGTACTGTGCACTGAGGGGGGTGAGTGCTCTCCTCCTCATAAGCTACAAAAAAGAGAAGTCTCTTAGTACTATGGAACTGTGAAATTAAGGAGTTCAAAGTTTATTTCCCTTTTGTATCTGAAATAGATTGTCAGAGCAGAATATATGTAAAACTGTTTGTTAGTCTGGAATCCTTTCAGAAAAATCAAATTAGCTATTTTAAAATCACTCCAAAGAGCATGGGTTTAAAAATGAATTTTAAAAAGTATAACCAGATGGCTGTATTAACAATACTGAATTGTTTTAAAGCACTCTGGGTTTTTTCTGCCTGTTCTGCGACAAGCCATAGTCTCAGAATGACAGTGGGGGAGTAAAGCCATAGTACAAGGGAGCTTCAGTTTGATTCCTGGGTGCTTTGCACAACCACAGCTACAGTAAAAGGATCCCTTCATTTCTGAGGGTGTGAGAAACATCCCTCTACTAACACCTGACACCAAGTACTTCTGCACCTCCCAAAAGGAGACCTGCTGCTGAAATGAGTCTCCTGCAGCTACACTGGCACAGAGAAAAAACAACATAAGAACAAATAAGGTATTTTAGAGGTTTAAACACAGAGCAGTTTGCTCTTTGTCATGAGTGGAGTTGCCAAATTCTCCACCTGTATTACCAGAAAGAGCTGAGTATTTTACCATCTCTCCAACAACAGGTTTAAAGCAGCAGTTTTTTCCTTTTCTCTTTGTTGGTGGTTTGAGCAGCCCCTGAGGCACCTGCTGCACCCAAGCCTTTGGGAGTTCATTCAGAACAAGTTTCAGGTGCTGATTTCCCCTACACTGGCAACCTCTGCCTGGCAGTGAATTTTCTCTTAAGATGGAACAGGTGAGTACTAGAGGGGTCCTTTACATGAGCTGTAGACTTTTGCTGTGGTGCTTTTGAACCACAGAACAATTAAACCTTGAACAGAAACTCTGCTCTGGGTCACCTGATACAGGCATCAGTTTTTTGCCTCTTTGAGCAGTCTGGATTGATCACATTCTGGTTTGGGGGCAAACTCAATTATTTTCTTATTAATAACATAGTATTGCTTTATTCTGACTCACAGATACAACCCTGTGCGTTTGTATGAATGATCTATAGATAAAGAATTTAGCAGAACATCAATTCACACATGGCAAGTGTCTGTCCTGTATTACTCTACTTCCTAAAGGTAACAGTCCCACTGTAACTTGGCATCATGGAATGACTTGCACAGTATTTTTTCTGTTAAAGCATTCCATGTTCTTACCTGTTTTCAACCTTCTACTTTTTGATTAGACAATCTCTAAGCATCAAGGAGCTGGTATTGCCCTCACCACACTAAGCAAAACTCCTGAAAGAACATCCACAAAATAAACTTCTTTATTTGCATGTTTGTACTCACCATCTACATCTGAATCTTCTCTTCTGGCAATCTCTGAAAAGAAATATAGTTTTGTTACTTCTGATGGAAAAAATACAAATACAGAGCTTCCCACCATACTCAGCACCAAGAAGCACAGTGAGCAATCACCTATCTGCAACAAAACTGGGGTGAGTGGTAGAGAGGCCAAACACCAAGGGGAAAAGTAATATGACCCTTTCTGCACCTGGCAGTGTGGGGAGAATATGGCCCTGCAGTGGATTCCTCTGCCCTGGTGTTCCTATGGCTCCTTGGGATAGGTAACTCAAAAACCTCCCCAAGGGATTATGGTGCAATTTGTAACTTTCCACTGCACAGAACAGAAGTGGAGCAGATGTCCTCTCCAAAGGCTGCTTCCACTGGGCTGTTTGTCTCTCCTAACTCATCCTGTGGCCTTGGCCTGGGCACAGGAGGGATGAGCTCAGTAATGCAATTAAGCTGTTGGCAATTTCCTGCTGTGGCCTTTTTACAAACATTCTGGGGCTGTGCAGAGTGTCTGGTGGGAGGAAGTCTGCCTTCACACTGCCTGTCTGTGCAGGCCTCTTGCCTGGCACTGTTGCTCTGTTGCTGAGGCTTTCACCTGGCAGCTCCTGCTGGGAATGCTGTGCACTCAGAGCCAAGCATCACTGCTGGCAGAAAGCAGGTTCCAGATCCCTCCCAGCCTTGCACCCCTGCTCAGCAGGAGACAGAGGGCTTCAGGGAATGCTAAAAACTACCTCTAGCTTTTTTGGCTAAGACTGAACAGTTGCCCAACAGAACTGCTGGGTTTTCCCCTAAAGAATGACTGCTATGAGCTGATCTTGTGAGAGCCTGACAGGCCTACAAAAATGGGTTAATTTGCCAGAATACCTTGTACAAATCAACTGCTGTCAGCCAGGCACTACCACAGCCTTGCAACAGAATGTCTGCACCATGCCCAGGCCCAACACCATGCTAACTGGAAACCAAGGGTTTTCAGGCTGAGAGTTATTTTTTAATGTCTCAGCAGGTCAGAAAGAAGACACTGCAGTTATAGTCATTCCAGCAGGATGAGGTGACCCAGGAGTGCTTACCTGAATCTCTGTAGGGAACCATCTCTGCTGGTATTCCTAAAACATGACACAGAGATGAGGTAGGTTAATACCTGCAGTGAGGGTGTCTGTGCCAGTGCCAGCCCATCAGCTCCCTGAAATCAGTGTGGATGTGTAACAGAGACAAGGAAGAGACCAACTCTAACCACTAAAAGAGGGTGCCTCTGCTGGGGATTATGCAGTCAAAAAGTGGGAAGTGACTGAATTCTTCCCCCCTGCTATTCCATCTCTCCAAGTATCTGGAGGGGTAGAATAATTCAGGTAGAATCAGACTCCTGTGAGACAGGTTAGATCTCCTTCTGTCAATTTTAAATGAGCTGCTCTTACATTTGGGCTGAGCTCAGTTTAAGACATTAATTAAAATATTAATGCTTTTACATTTTTACATCCCTAGTTCTATAGGTATTTTTATGTACTGACACAGCACATTTTCTTCATCTGCATTGTACTTATTTTCCATTTTTCCTTTGGTAGGAAAGGAAAATCCTCAGGAACAAGGTGGCCCTTGCTGATGATCTCCAGTCAGTGCTGTGGGCTGACTGCAGCCCCTCTAGGTGGTGGCTGTGACAGATGTTTTCAGAACCCTCTTGCTGCACTTCAGTGGCAGCTGTGCAGACCCAGGCAGAAGGACTCCTCCCACAACAGCAGATTTTGCTGCTTTCCTGGTTCAACTCTGAGCACAGGGCATGGCTGAGTGTCAGCATTAGTTGAGCTTCATCTTGTAGGAAATGTCTTTCCTACAGCCAAATTCTAACTTGTCTTTCTTTTACATCCACACATGTTAATATACCTTTGTTCAACAGCTAACCCAAAGAATGCAAAAAATAATCCTTTTTTGGTTTGTATTGGTTGCCTCTAGTAAAAGCCAATACTGTTGTCACTTTGTCCTACCTCCAAGTAACTGGCCTTCAGTCTTCTGTATTCCTAAATCTTCCTCATCACTGTCTGGATAAGAGAAAGTATTTGTTCATCAGAGTAAAGAAAAATGTGCTAGCAGCATCAGAAACAACAGCACTGTAGTTGTTTGCTCCCAATATAACCATATGAAGGTAAAAATCAAGGCTTTGAAATGCAAGGATCACTATTGGCTGCTTTTGCCTCACAGCTCCCTTCAAAGCTGGCTGAATTGGTGAAACTCAGCAAAACCTGAAGTTGGATTAACTTGTATAAAGGGCTGTAGAGAGAAGTTAGGATCTTTATTTATGGAAGGAATCTTGCAGATTTCTATGCTTCTGAAACCAACTTCCACAAGAGTGGGTGGCAGCCACTGTTTTGCTGATTATGAATCAGGTACTGATGATTTTCTACACTCTCTCTTTTGCACAATTTCTTACTTTATTAAGAGCTCTACAGAATTGCCACATCTCCTTTGTCAATCCTTAAAAACATGCAGTCAGACTAAATTATGTATCAGGGAAAATAAAATAAATCCTCTTTACCTTGTGTATCTTCATCCATAGACTCCTGGGATGAGTTTTTAGACTTTTTGTCCTCTTCTGAATATACAAAATTCCTTTCCAAACTCTTCAGGAGTTTCAATTTTTCATCTTTTTTTGTACAGAGAGAAAAAAAAACATTATCAGTGACTACATTTTCTATTTTACAATTACAGATTTCCCAATGCTTTATTAAAAGTTGCCTGACAGGAAATCAGACCCTTTGTCTAATTTCAGTTGTGTTTTTGGCACACAAAGGGTAGTAGTATAAAGCATCAAATGAAAGCATCATACATGCTACAGTTTAGACCTTCTTAAATGGTTGTGGTAGACACCTAAAGTTTCATATTCTGGTGTTTAATTATTCATAATGTTACCGCTGTGCAAATTCCCACTCCCTGGAGCAGCAGCAGCTGAACGATGCTTCAGCAGGAGAGGAGTGGCTCACCCTGCCCTGGGCTACTTCTGCCAGGGCTCCCTGTGCCGACGCCGCGGCTCCAGCTCCCTCTCGTGGCACAGGAGCACAGCCCTGAGGATCCCAACTGCTGCTGCCTCCTGCGGCCGGGGGTGACTCTGAACAGCTTCACACCCAGCTCTGGGCTCAGGGCCGGGGCTCTGAGCAGCTCTTTATCAGGAGGTGCAGGATTTGGGCACAGGCAGGTAGATGGGATTCCTTCTCCTCCGGCTCCTCGAGGCTGCTTACAGCCCAAGGGTCTTGTAACCAACATTCCTGCTCTGGGAGATGACCAAAGCTGGGCTGTGCACCAGGATGGGAGGTCTCTCCCCTTCAGGAACATGTTTAATCAAGGCAGAAGCAGGAACAGGATGTCCTTGAGGGTCCCCAGCTAAATTTAGGGTCATCTTAAGTGAGTGCTCCTCTGTCATCTATTAAAGACAATTAATGACTATGGACCCAGTGAAAGTGCCCCTGGTTTCTTCCTGCACAGCCAGGCAAATAAGTCTCTTTTATCTTGTTGCCAGGTTCAGCACCCTGTGTGCTATCCCCTGTCCATTCCTTTTAGTATTACATATGCTGCTAGGGAATTATATATGTACAAATATTTTCACTGCCTCAGCTCTGATTTCCTACCACTGTGAGCGCTCAGGGGGGTCCTGGCTGGCTGGATAACAGTCTGTGCAAAAAGTCAGGGAAAACATTCTCAAGTCAGAGAAACTTCTTTGGCAGCATCATCCCAGGACATGCTCTCTCCCTAAACACAAGTAGTTTTTTCTCCAGAAGAAGGCAAGTCTAACTACAGTTAAATACTAACTTTGGCTCTCCTTACCACCACACCTAACTGCCTTTCCTGAGCAGCACTTCCAGAAAGTTCAGTTGTTCACTAACAATCACTTCCAAGCACATAACAGAGTGTTCAAGCTGCTGTCAAGTCCCACTGACAGCTGACAGGAACAGGTAGGACTCACCCTTTCCCTTGGAGCTGGGCAGCTGCCTGTACCCAGATGGGTTGGAAGTCTTCAGCAAAAGGTAGAGAAGAGCCATTGCCCTGACTCCTTTCTTCTCTATGGCTTTCAGGCAGGCAGCACAGCCTCCAGGGAGGACATCACAGCTGTTAAGGAGCTGGAAAGGAGGTAAGTAACTAGCAAATGGTCTTTCCAATAAAACACAGCCTGTAGAAGCACACCTTCATGGGCAAATGAGTGTATCCCACCCTGCTCCTACTATACAAAGGGAAAACCAGGGACAAAGAGTCATGTCAAAGATGGGAAGAGAATGTAAACTCCATTGAGCAACTCAGAGCAGAGCCATCAACTGGGAAAAACAGCATGGTGGGCAATAGTTAACTATTCAGAGAGCTGGAGAAATACAGCTATAGGGTCTGAAAAAGGCCATGCAATTGCTGCAGTATCTTACAGCAAAATATGACTAACAATGGTCCTGCCTAGAACACACTGAGCTGAGCTGATCCTGAGGAATTTATACAGAGCCAGTTATTTTTGCACATGGAGAGCAGTGAAGCAAAAAGCAGTGGCCTGAACCTCATTTATCTAAGTGCCCTGTTACACCTTCTAATGTATTTCAGTACATCAGCTAGTGGGACTGTGTTCTCTCTCCCCAGAGTATAGTAGAAAAGTAAAATAACAAGGATAAGTGTTCCTTTGGTAACTTACATTGTTCTTTTCTTCAGTATTCAGGATAGGTGGGTCAGTAGAGGCCAAGCATTTCACAAGTGATTCCCAGAAGGACTGGTTCATTTTCTCATGTGTCTCCAAGTACTTGGCATCAGCAGCAAAAACTCTCTGAAAAATGTCTGTAAGGAAAACAAACCTGTCACTGTGCAGGAGTAGAGGGGGGTTCATGGCAGTGTTCCTGTGGTGCTCAGTGCAGGTGTGGAGACAGACACCAGGCTGTAACACACTGCCCAATAAAAGCATACAGGAAAGAGAGTGCTGCTGTATTGTATAAAGCACCTCAGTCTGCCACAAAACAGCAGACAAATGTCAATAGTCCATACAAATGACTGATGTCTCTGTGATGCTGTTGTCTCAGTTACAGAAGCATGGCAAGTGTTCCCAAAGTATTCCTAGCTGTTTACATGTGTTTATTCTGACCATGCTGTTCTACAGACAGGCACAAAGACCCCAAGGACTGGATACCAAGGCACTGAGATTGCTCATCAGGCATTTAATGCACAGTAAAGTCTGCTTCATGTACCTAAATTCCCACTTGCATGTGCACAAAGCCTAACAGGAACCTGTGGAAGAGCTGGGAATTGAGTGCTGGTCTCTCTTTTACAAGCAAGGATGGATAGGGTGTGTTTTCAGAGGAAACAGATTTCATGGACTCATGTCCACCCTGGCAAACAGTGCTGTGCCCTGTGCATGAGCCAAAGCTCTGATCTTTGTGTGCATCCCTCACCTTGCTGTTCTTCAGTAAGATCTGGGATTGGGACATCCAAATTCTCCATTGCTGTGCCTGTTTGAAAGGGGAGAAAAAGCACAATTAGAATCAGGTCACTGACCTTCCTGGTTTTCTGTCTATGATTTTCTGCAAACACAGTGTCTCTCTCTGGGCCTTTCAGTTTTGAAATCACTTCTCTGTTTCACATCATGATTCATTTACCCTCCTGGGACCCAATTCTTGACTCCTCCAAGTGAGCCCGACTGGCCTTTGGTTATTAGGAAAGAACAAAAGTCTGATCATCATGAGTAAAACAAAAAGAAGTCAGACTTGATCATTGACATTGTTGTTTTGTAAAGCTACCAAGGTGTCTAATTAAACATTTACCACAGATGTGAGTAACCTAATAGGCTGGGTTCAATTCATGAAACAGAGCAATTATCCTGTACCTTTTAGATCCTAATACTTAAAATGTATCAGCCAGGAAAAAGAACAGAAATAGTTCCTAGGAAAGTCCCACAAGACTTTTGAATTCTTGCCTCACAGAAGACTTTGATACTTCAACATCTGTCTTCCCAAGCTGTCATGCAAAGGAAATCTCCATTAACTTTATGAATCACAAACTTTTAAGTGTTGATCCCAGACTAATTACTGGTATTTGCCACAGAAACAAATGTTTTGACATCTCCAAAATTAAGCATTTCCTTTTGCTTTGATAAACTTGCCACAGAAGTTTTGGGCTGAGGCTGGAATATTCTGATGGTGCACATTTTCTGGTGGCTGTGGTTCTGAACTGTTGCCTCTGCCTAGCATGGTCCAGGCATTCTGCACTGATGCATCTCCCCTCGTGCAACATTGCAACCAACCAACAGCTGTACTGAGAGATGCAAAAGAAGGGGTTTGGGGAGCCTAAAGCACAGTTTCCACTATGCAGGATGCAACAGTAAAACAGTTTATATGTCCACACATTTTCTTACAATATGACTTTTGGATCCATTCAACAAAACACTTCCAATCAAGCAGTTTGAAAACTAAGTATACCCTTCAAACTTCCAGAGGAAAACATGTTTCTTTTTCTACTGGCACTTTCAGTTCTCTAAAGACAGTCATATCAGTCCAGAAAACATTCTAATACAAAACCCAAAACAGGTCAGTTAATATGTTCAGAAGGATACTGTAACACATAAGCAAACACTCAAACAGAACAACTTTTTAGGGTGTCAGTTCTCAGACAGAGGAAATTAGACACAAACAGACTTCAAAAGACTTCTGGGAAAATTACATAACCACTTTCAGTGCTCAGCTCAGAAAACTCAGCTTACCTGCCTCCAAAGTGTATTATGAGAGAACAATATTTTAACAACATTTTGAAATTATTCCCAGTGGTGTATCTATGCAAAAGGTCTACAGATCTTCCCCTTTCCCTGACTTACATCCAGCCTTTGCTGCTGTAGCTGTGGCAGCAGCCCTGTGGGAGCTGTGAGCACCGATAGGGAATGCAGGAAATGCATCTGTCCCCTCTGTGGGTAAGCATCAGCTGATGTGGAAATGTAGGAACCCAGCACACCACACCCTGGACAGACTCGTTCTTGGCCACTCAATCAAGAATGTCAGTTCATAGGCACTTAGATATCTCCAGCTATGGTTTTCTGCCTTTTTCAGTCTCTTTCTTGCCTTCCTATTTGCTCAACTTAGACCTTGCAACAGTTGCTTGTTTAACCTAAATCCTTTAGGGCTCTCTCTGGACTGCGTGGTAAAAATACAAGAGCTAAAGGAACAAAAGTACTTTGAATATAAACATTTTTTCCCAGCTGATTAATTCAATTTCAGAAAATAATTTAAAAGTATCCTGATATTTTACTAATGAAACTCAGGAGGTTTGTCTTTGGGCTTCCAAATACTTAGTGAAGGCCACTTTCAGTGGCATTTTAAGGCAGGTTGCTCTTCCCCTACCAGGAACCTGTCACAGCAGCTGCCTTATCCCAGCTTTGCATCATCCCAAAGACAAAGTGAGCAGGAGGGCACTACCTGACCTGTCCTGCCATGCACACAGGAAGAGCAGATTCAACACTGAAGGCAGGGCAGACACTGCTAACGTCATCTTCATCTGCTATCAGACTGATTTACTTCAAAACTGCTCATTTGCTGGCCCAAATGAACAAGCAGACTGCTCAGCTGTTCCAGCAACAGAAACACAGTTGCCTAATGCACTTTTGTATCCTGCTGTGGTAAGACCTGGATGCCACAAGAGGATCCAAGAGCACTCAGCATCTGCTCCCATCTCCCTTTCTGTGCCTCCAGCACAGCTCAGCCCAGTCAGTCACCAAGATTTACATTAGCCAAGGAAGTTGGGTAGCTAATTTCTCTTAGACTATGCACATTAATTCCCCTGTGGCTCTTCTGGAAAGAAAATCAGATCTAAACAAAGGATAAGTATAGGTGCCTAATTATTGTATGTTTTAAAAGTGACTTAGTTGATTATACCTCATAATGAGAGAGGGATGATGATATACAGGCATTTCAGCCTGGCCATGAGCTCACTGGGGAATGACATGAACAACAGACCTCACCTTGTTTTCCTCACAGTAAATCAGAATTTAATTGTAGTGAGGTCTTTTTAATGTGTTAGAACAAAATTTGTGTGCAGAGTCAGATTTAGAAAGTGAGGTTAATAACTTCCATGCATGAAGTTTTGCTTAGCTGATTAAATATATCTGAGGGATATTGCTCAATGGGAAAACAAAAAAAAAATGCAAATAAAATAAAATAAGATTGTTTTAACTTCAAGACAAAAATCAGACAATCCCAGATCTTTTCCCTTTGAAACTACTTTCACCTTTCATTTTAAGTTATATGCTGACACCTAAACCTGCTAAATTTTATTTTAAAGATAAAGTCCCTCAATTCCCTTCTCTCAAATCAAACCAAACCAACTTCTTAAAGCACACCTGCAAGTCTTAGCAGTCTTAGGTTGGTCCTAGCAGCTGGTTCCACAAGAAGACGTCCTGGAGGGCCGTAGCTGTGATGAAAGCTGAGTTTCTTCCTGTGAGACAACAAAAACTGATCCACACCAGTTCCGTTTGAAACCCTTCCTGCTCCAGTCTCCTCAGGCTGTGGTAATAATTCTGCTACCCTTCTGCTTGCCTTCCTGTTGTCAAATGCAGCTGAAATGTGACAGAGAAGTAGCAAAACTTGGACTTTTCACTCTCCTTGAACACAGGCATGTAGAGAGACCCAGCAAGTGCATGTCACCACAGCAAGGGCAGCTCCCCAGCTCTGACAGCCCCATGGGGGTGAGGAAGGAGCAGGCACAGCCCATGCACTCCTTGCCACAGCTCCAGCACTTCCTTCCTCCCCTGGCTTTCACAGCAGGCCCAGACACGGTGGCTGCACTGCTGCCAGCCCCACACCTGTAAGCCCTGGGGATGTTGCTGCCCATTTTCCAGCTCTGCCTTAAGCACTGACATGCAACATATGAAATTACTCAGTTTGTGTTTCTCCTTTCACGCCCTGTGCCTCTCTGTGATGGCTGTAAAGCTCTGAAGGAAGAATATTAATGCATCAGAAGCCAGAAATGTTAATGCTCGTAGCCTGAGTAAAATTAAGGCAAACAAATCTTTCTCTTTGCATAAAGTGTTGGGGTTGCTGCAAGGATTTTAGAGAAAAAGAACTATTTAAAAGATGGGGAAGTTGAGTCAAAAAGACTCCAGTTGAGTCAGTAAGAGAGGTTCTAGGGAAGTCCTGTAATCCCCACAGCACCCTTTTCCTGTACAGTGGCTCGGTGCCTCAAACAGCAACCAATAGCCCAGCAGTACCAAGAGCCAGCAGGCAGCCCCCCAGCACCCTCAGGCTTGGCCCCAAGAAGCTCCTGAGCCCCTCGCCAGCACTCACCTGCACGGCTGTGTGGTGGTTCAGGATCCTGGCTCAGGGATCCCAGCCCAGGGAAGGCGTCAGGGCCGGGGCCTCACGTGGCCTCCCCTGACTCACGGGTGAGCAGCGGCGGCTCCGTTTCTCTGTTGCTGCTGAGGTCACACTGCAGGCGTGTGTTCCCATGTCCCTGAGCCCAGGGGATGTGGCCAAGGGCCAGTCCCACTGGCACAGAGTGAGGAGCTGTGCAGGTCCCAGCCCGCCGCAGGTAGTAATGGCCCTCAGCAGCCAGGACCCCTCACTCCTGCCCGTGGTTGCTCCAGCACAGCCCCTGCTCCGGCTGGAGACCCAGCCCCACTTGTTTGGCCTCCCTGGGACATCAGGAAGGCACTGGGGATGTAGAATCCACTCTGTGGGAAGAGGCCCTGGGCTCTGCTAAAGCTAAGCAAGGACACCATGATGAGGGTGTGGAAGGCCAGGCATGCTCCCCTCCTGCTCAGGACATCCCAGGATGGCACAGGGGGGCTGCCTGTGCAGCTGGGCCAGTGGCAGCAAAGGGAAACATGTCCTCCACACCTCCTGTCCCCAGCAGCCACAGAGGGTGCTGACAACACAGAGCCTCTGCTCATCCTATACCCACTGTAAGGTCATTGGTGCTCCCCTCCAGCCCTTCTCAGCCACTCATCTTACAGCACAACGTATCTGCAGCCCTGGGGCTGTTTGTCTGTTGTTCAGGACAGCTGCTCCCTCACTGGCAGGGATGATTTCTGAGCCAGCCAATCTTCACCACAATGAAACAAAAGTAGGAAAGGAGGGGGCAAATTCCTGCAGTGCACCACAGCACAAGGTGGCAGATGTTTGTTCACCTGAAAATGTATGTGAGGAGTGACAGCCAGTGTCAAAGGAGACTCCTTGGGACACTCCAATAGCACAGTGGCTGCTGGTTACACAAGGTGTGGTCATGTAAGTCATTTGTCAAATTCAGCTAATGGTTTGACCCTGGTGCAGTTGGTACCCCAGGAAGGATTGTACTCCCTCCCTCTGCTCTCCTCACTTCCTTATCTCCTGATGCTTCTGGAGTGACTGGGAGACAGGTAAAGTAAGTTATACTTCCTAGAGTAGGTGTGCATTTATTTTTCTTTTCCAGTTTGTTTCGCTGTTTGCTGTGGTTTTTTGCTATTTTTTTAGAGGGAGAAATGATTGAGGTTTGTGGTTTTTAAGCCAGATATTCCACTACTTTTCTACAAGTGCCTACTCAAGTGCCTTGTCTCACCTCCCCTGCCATTTTTAATTACATGTAGCATTGAACACTTAAAGCAGCTAATATCCTGTATCTACTGCTGGGAAGATTGTAATGCTTTATCATGTATTACATGCATTTACCTGGCCCTTATTTGGGATCTGTCCTCTGAGAGATTAAGGAGAATGGTGATTTATTCTTTGTATGCTGGGAAAATTGCTTCCAGGAGGGGTTTAGAGAGGTGAGACACAGGCAGAGCAGCTCTTGTGCTTGACACTAATTGGGTGCAACGTGTGTGTGGATTTGTCACACAGGCAGGTTGCATGAGAAATGTAGAAATACTGCTAAGTGAGTGTAGGAGGGGCCCAGTGATGGAACATAGAGTAGTTATTGCTCATTATGTCATCACATTTCTGACAGATTTAAACAGTCCCATGACTCCTCTTGCCCTACCCTGACTTTCATCCAATGGGTTGGTTAAATTACTCCCTCCTGTGCTACTTACTTACTTGCCACTTATTTTGCTTTAAATAAAGTCTGCTTCAACAATTGTTGTGATCCTGTGAAGCATAGGTAAGTGCAGGGGGATTATACCTCACTGCCAGCTGTACTTTGCAGGCTCCAGGTAGTTTACAGCTACCTTTCTGCTTTTAAACTATGAGACTTAAGAGAGAAGAAAAAAGCAACAAACATTGTACACAACCCACTCCCTAACCTTCCAGACCATCACTGAACCAGTAACACCCTGTTATGCTGAAATCAGGTCAAAGATGTTTGCTTTTGGCTGGAACAAAGCCTGAGATTTTGCTATGAAATTGTGGAATCATATGAGTAGATCATGTTGTACCTTACTAAGATTTTTGGAAATTTTTTTCTCATTCTGTATCCTTCTGTGGAATTACTTGCCATAATAAATAATTCATTGTATTACTATTTTAAATTAACACAGTACAATTTTTGCTAAAGCCTGTTAAATTTAAGAACTAGGCCTATTTGAGCAGGCTAAATCAAAGGCCAGGATGTATCACTCACTTCCTGGAGGATTACTGAGTTTCTCAGGTGCTGCTATCAACAGCTCCCGAGGCAGAAGAGTGAGTGCTTCCAGTACTGACAAGCACAGGATCCTCCCCTTAGTGGCTGCAGGTAATGATGGAAATTCCCTCCTTATGGGAGCTCCCTTTTATTATGATCAGCACATTACTGGCTCTGAGGAATGAGAGGGAGGGGGTGTCTGGCCTCTGGAGCACTGGCTGCTGGTCCTTCCAATTTAGCTACAAGGGCCCTCTTCAGTTACAGTCTGGCTGCTTTAGCCCAGGCCCATCAGTAGGATGGACAGTGCAGCCCCAACACAAAGCACAAATCCAAAAAGGACAGGCTGCTGGCTGACAGAAGTAGGGAACAGTGAGCCCTTCCCAGCCCCTGCCCTGGCTGAGCAGTGCTGCAGCAAGCACAGAGATCAACACTGCCCTAACTGGAGAACTGCTTCCATGAGCAACCTCCAAAAAAATCTGCTCCTCTCCTTTTCTTGTTCTCCCAGTTCACTGGGCTCCCTTTCCATCCCCAGTCTTCTGGTCTAGCAATAGGGCTGGAAATGCCTCATGGAAGCAGAGCCAAAGGCAGGGGAGCACAGATACTCCCTGGGAAGCACCACGAGCCTGAGGGACAATTCCCAGCTTCAGCTGATCCTCCCTCTTGATAAAGCCCTTTTCCTCAGCACTCTTAAGCACACAGGCAATGCCAAGGATTTCAATATTTAATCCTGATGTTTTGTGGGATGGGTTTGGTCCTGGATCCATTTTGTAACTCTGTCAGCAAGGCAGGCTGTGACCTGTCCCCACTGCTTTGTCACCAGTGTACCTGCCAGGAGATGGCAAGGCCAGGAAGCAGAACAGCCTACAAAGGTAAGGAGGCACGGGATGGTTACCTGGTAGGGTTACCTGGTGGCACAGGGGCAACACAGGGAGAGTCACAGAGCCAGGCTGGGGCTGGGCCAGCAGCTCTGTGCAGCACTGACCAAACTGGCTGGGACATCCTCCAGAAAAGGTGAACCTCAGAGCTCCCACAGGCCTGACTGAAGTCAGCAGGACTCAGAGTTTTATCTGCCCATTATTCCCCCAGGACATTATTCTCAAACTTTTGCTCCAGGACATACCCAACAATAATCCTCTCTTCCTCCAAAAAGAGGGTTTTGTCAACGACTGGCTTTACACTTCTGTGATATAAAGTGAAAACACACAGGCTGTGTCAGAATGAACAGGGAGAGAGGGATGGGGAAGGTAAGTGGAAAGGTGAGCTCAGGGTACAGCCACCCTAATGCTTTTATGTACTCCAAGGCCAAGTTTCCAGCTCCCAGGATGTGCAGAGCTCAGAGCAGCACTGCTGGCAGCTTTTGGAAATTGGACACAAAACCTCCCACACTCCTGTGACCTTCCCATCTCACTGACCTGGGGAGCAGCAGCAATCCCAGGCTGGCAGGGCCAATCTTCTCCTCGTGAAACAACTACTCCAGTGACATCAGCTGCTGTCGGTGCCTTGGCACCAGGATGCAAGCAGACACCATCTTCTGGGATTTTTAAAATTCAGCCTTGCAAAGCTCTTAGGATCAAAGTGCAGCTGTCCCTCAACAACTCAGCTGTGTCCTAAAACACTCCTCTCTTGAAATGGCCTCAGCTCACTGAATTATCAGGTTCAATCACCTGCAACATAAAGGGGATGAAGGTACATTTCACTTTAAAACTGTTTCCTAAAATCAAGGGTCTGCTCACAGTAGGCACTGAGAGCCCAAAGGGTATTTACTAAAAGCTAGAACTATTTGAGAAATCTGGTCCAATCCATTCATCTTAAAAGATGTACTCTGGATCAGACTAAAACTTTTTTGGCTTATGCAAATCTTGAATCAAGTTCTAGATCTGAATCAAGTTCTACTTCTGCTGACACCACACAAAGGGTGATGCCAATACACCATGTCTTCCACCCAGATCAAAACACTACAGCTCATTCCCAAACCTTGGAGCCCCTAATGAGCACTGCAGGACTGTTCCAATCACTCCATGAGGCCTGGCTGCCTGGCCAGCAGGCAGTGAGCACTACAAGCCCAGTGTCTGTCATCCAAGACAGACAAACCTTTCTCAAGCTAGACTGGCTCAGGCTCTCTAGGTCAATTCTGGCACCTTCATAGGGGGCTGCAAACCAGGTTCTCTGCAGTTCAGACTCTGGAAAAAGGTCTCAGACCACCATCAGGTCTCTGATGACCATAAGCAGAGCACCCAGCCCTCTCAGGAGATGAGGACAGCATGGTATCAGGACATAGAGGACACAGCCATCTCTGCTACATTAAATGTGTGGTGGGGAGAACAGCACCACTAACATACCACATAAATCATCTAAATTAGAATACACAAATCCACTCCAGAAAAGTTTAATGTGGGTTCCTGGGGCATCATATTCTAAAAAAAAAAAAAAAAAACAAAAAAACAAACCAAAAACCAAAATACAGTACAAAGAAAAAAGGCAAACAGAATTCCCCAGTATTTAAAATAATGAAATGTATCAAAGCTCCATCTGTATCAAAGGCTGCATGCCACAGCAGCTGCTGGAGGAAGCAGTACCAGCCTGAGGACCAGGAGGCTTCACCTCCCAGAGACAGCCTGGAATAAGCAGCACCCAACCAGAAAACCTGGCTCCTTAGGGAACTAGTAAGACTCCTTGAAAGGAAAAGGGCAGAACTCTGTAGTGCAGTGAGCTGCCCAGCATCCCTGCTGCTGGGAGATGAACCAGACAGGTTGATCCCACAGTGCTGAAGCTCTGTGAGAGCACAAATCCTGGGGGGAGTGGCACCTTCCAGCAGACTGCCCCAACTGCGTGGCAAATCCTACTCCTTTGAGAAATCCTGGTATGAGAGGAAAAAGAGCCATTCCAACAGGCAGTCAGGAGACCAGGAAGGGATTGAGACACACCATGTTACTAGCTGGGAACAGAAACAAGCAATGGATCTCGAGTTAAGAGGTCAGCCCAGTACAGACACAGTGCCAGGGATTGTCTGTGGTACCCTGTCTCCCATTCAGTCTTTGGATTGAAGAACCTTAGCATAATTTAGGCAAGAACCTCTGCTGGTCTCTGCCTCAACCCCATCCCATTCAAAGCAGGGCTAACTTCAACATCCAATTAGTTCAGGGCCTTCTCCAGATAAATACTGAGTTTAAATACTGAGTTATCTCCAATGATGGAGATCTCAGGACTCCAGCACATGCACAGTAAGCAATGCATGGGCCATGGCAGTACTTCTGATGTACTTGGGCTACAGAGCAGCCACCTTGGAGCCAAGGGAGAGCTGCTTTCCTTCCATCTATCAATCTTCTTATGACAACAGTATAATTTGATATGGCCCCTACACCCAACAGCAGTGAGCCATGGCTGTTCCACTTCACTGCAGGGCTACTACAAAGCACTCATTTGCACAGGTACTGTGCTCCAAAGGCAGCCAAGCCTCCCTGATGTGCAGCCCAAAATGACAGTAACCATGAAAGCTGAGGAAAAAGCTGGAGGAGCACTTATTCAAACAATGGAAAACAGAGATTCCTATGGAGAACAAACCTGTGAGCTCAGAGGAGGACCTACATCAACAAGGAACCGGCTGATGTCAGACAGCATCAAAAATATAACAAACATTAAGTAACTCAGGTGCTCAGTAAACACTGCAGGCATGACAGTGCCATCATGAAAAAGCTAAGATTACAGTTGGAAAATACACCAAAACTTTTAAAGCCTGCTGGGAAGTAATAAAACCTTTCTTGATATCAATTCCATGGACTCCCCAACAAACACTAAATATGAGCAGTGAATGTGCAGATCTGGATGCCCACTGAAAAACTGAGATAAATGGAGGAGTGGTGGGGAAGGGCTGAGAGACTTCCTTCTCCTTGCCACTTGCCTCGCAGAGAGGAGAAACACCTCTTCCTGGGTGCTGGCAAAAGGCTCTCTCCTGTGGCATGTGCACCAGCCAGGCGAGCCTGCTGTCCCCACACTGCCCTGACATGTGCACATGTGAAGGCTGAGACACCCTCCAGACCTTAGGGATCACCAGATTTTCTATGATCCCAGCAGGAGCACAAAGCGCCCCAAAGGCCAGTCAGGTGCCTCCAGGAGCTGACAACAGCCTGGCCCGCAGCCCCTGTGGTACAGCCCCCACGCGTGGGGAGGAACGTGTGCCCAAACCCCGTGGGTCAGGCGGATGGAAGGGCAGGCTCTGGACATCCAGGACGGTGGCAGGGAGCCGGGCATCCCGCGGCCCGGCCCCAGGCAGGCACGCAGAGAGCAGGCAGGGCAGGAGCACAGCGGTTTATTGGCAACACGAGCAGAGGCGGCGGCGGTGGCGGTGGGCCCCGAGCGGGGTGAGGGGCGGCGGTGCTGGGGCCGCCCCGGGCCTATGTCAGCGTCTCCCCCTTGGTGACCTACGGGAAAAGGAAAAGCCTCAACCAGGGCCGGCCTCGGGCCCGGCCCGCACCCGGCCCACCTCCCCCTCTGCTCACCCGGGCTTCGATGTACTCGATTCTCCGCTCCAGCGCCGTCAGCTTCTCGTTCAGGGTGGCCAGCCGGGACCGGCACGACATGTCTGCGGGGAGGCGGCAGTGAGACACCGCGGGCCGCCGCACCGCCCGCCCCAGCCCGGCCCGCCCGCAGCCCCCGCCCCGCGCCCTCACCGAAGGAGTTGAGGAAGTCTGCGATTTTCTTGATGGAGCTGGTGATCACTTCGATGTACTCGCGGTTGGCCCAGTCCTGGTGGATCTCCCGCTGCACCGGGTCCTCCTGCACCGACATGGCCGCCGCCGCCGCCGCGCCTGCGCGGGAGCCGCGCCCCGCCCGCCCGTCCGGTGCCTCAGGGCCGCGCTGCCTCAGGGCCCGGCCCGGCCCCGCCGCGCTCCTCGCTGCCGTCCGTGTCGCTGCCGCTCAGCTCCTGCGGGACGGGCCCCCGTCAGTACCGGAGCTGCACCCCCGCCCTCCCTCGCCTCGGAGAGGCGCAGCCCGGCGGCCCCTGAAGTACCTCCTCAGCGGGGCCCTCCGCTGAATCCTCCTCGTCCCCTTCGTCCTCATCCGAGCCCCTCTCCTCAGAGGCCTGAGTCAAAATTTCTTCTCCCTAAGTTGAACACAAGATCTGTACTGAGTGTACGTGAAGTGGCCAAAGCGTGCCAGGGTGGGATGGGAGAAAAGGGCATTTTGTTGCCTTCTTAAATAAAGAGTTTTAGAATTTAAAACATCAGGTTTGTTTAAATGTCCTGCTTCCACAGTGAGATGAAGAGCCAAAACTGGCTTCTTTTAAAGCCACACATGAAAGTGTGTGAAGGTGTTCAAGTGACCTTTATCTCTTCCCTCTTGTGCATGAAGTTCTCGCCAGGGAACAGCCAAAAAATCCCTGTACCTGTTCATTATGATCAAATCTGACCCCTCAGTGCAAGAGCCTAGAGATGCAGACTCTTAATCTTGAAATAAAATGCTTCTTTCTCCTGCACTTGACATGACTGTACTGTGGTCACACTGAATTTGGCCTTTTAGCTATATCCACACACAAGGGGAGAGTTAGAGATGTGTCTAGAGTTGGACAAGATGAGCATTGTCCTCTCCCAGATTTTAATTGCCCCGGGCAGGGCAATGGTTCTCACCTGAAGATCCCGATTTTTGAGGATGCCGACCCAGAAGGCCTCCTGGCAGTGGTTGAACGCCAGCATTGCCTTCACTCTGTACACAAATTGTTCCAGAGACTTCTTCAACAACGGCACATGGTTGGTCAGTCCAATGTCTTGGTGAATCTATGCAACAGTAAAATGTGATGAGGATTGATTCTTGCCTAAGTGTTCTGGCTGTTTAAAAGCCATTGGTTATCAGGTGGGAACGGACATGATCCCCACAAAGCTTGCCCACATGATATCACTTCTTGGCCAAATTATAGCTATTATTAACAAAAAAAGCTCAGATCAGTATTTTGTCTAAACCGATTCCTTAAAACAATCCAAATATCCACATTCACCTGCATTAAAATAAGTCTGTTTTTATCATGAACTCTAGAGAGAAGCTACTAACTCCTCTGCTGAATTCCCAAGCTCAGAAAAGAAAAAATGAGAAAAGTGTTAAATATACCACTTCCATCACAACCTTTTCTTCCTCAGTGCCTCAAGCAATTCCTTGGAATGTGTGTGCACTATAATCTCCAAATCCAGCTTCTCTGGAGCAAAGAAGCATTGGCTTTTGGAGAACTAGAACAGGAGGAACAGATGGAGTTACTGTAAGCAAAAGCCACCAGAGGAAGGGCAGCTATGCCAGGTATCCTAAGAGATTTAGCTCTGGGTGAGCATCTCCTGCTAGGCTTCAATCTGCAGTACAGAACAGTCACTGCTAAACCAGAAATCCTGTCAATCTGCCAAAACTTGCACAATTATTTTGTATGCAATATTTTCCTCTTTCATGAGAATACTCTGTAATCTTCTGGGATTAAGATGCTCTCATTAGCTGTATTCTGAATTCAGGTCACCTACATTTCTTGGAAGAGTTCAACATGCCTGGGCAGAGGGACACTGCTTTGCTTCAGGTTCTGCCAACAAGGAATGGGTAACTGAGTACCAACAGCAAGCTGTTCTCCAGCCTATGTAACAGGCAGGAGCTAACAATCATCAGCACTAATCAGAACCTAATCAGCAGAACCCTTGCTAATGACACAATCAACATTTACAGAGCTCCCCAAGCCCTGGAACCTGCCCCACTGTGTGCAGGCAGATTGGAGACTCAACAAAGTACAGCACTGGCAAAATTCTGTCTCCAGAAACTGTCCACGTGCCCAGGGTTAGGTATATAAACAGAAAAGAGGCTTGGTGTGAAAGGGGAAATGACAAATACTTAGGAAATGACAGGTGAAGCTGACTGCTGTTGCCTGCTGTGTAATGCTCTTTAAAGACACATGTATTGAGGGAGAGTGACAAATCCTTGGTCACATTGCACCATGGGTTAGTGAGACTCCCTGAGGTTTGTGTGAAAGTGAAATGAAGGTTGGTTTAACAAATGTTGGTGTCAACTCCTCTTCCAACAAGTATGGAACATTGATTGCATACATTTACTTGCCCCAGATTCAGCTTCTGCCTTCTCATTCTTGCAAAATGCTTTGGTAAAGAGATCTGTACCAGAGAAGTGGTAGAACACAGGTGTTCATTAACTGCAGCCCTGTGCTAACAAGGACCATGGGACACAGCACTTGAACATGCTGGTCAAAGATAACATGAAAAGCTGCTGTGATCCTGCTAACAAGGTGAATTGTGACTTTAAAGCAGGCACGAGGATTGCACTTTGAAACATAAGGACTTTTTAGCATTGTCAGGGTTTCTGCCAGCTTCCCCTTTTCACCTTGTGCTGAGAGGTGCAACAGCATCTTCTATCTTTAGCTAAATATCTATGCTCCTGATGCCAGCTCTTGCCTAAATGGGTAGCAAATCTGGCTTGGGAGCCATGCTGGTAGCTGGCTTTCTCCCTTCAGCTACTTTGGCAAAGCTCTCTTCTTGGACAAGTGTTCATGAACCTTTCAGGAGTCAGGAACAAAGCAGCACACAGGAAGATCTTCCTGTCTGCTCCTGTGTGATTCTCTCTTGCAACACAGACTGTCTCTCCACACTGTAAGCAAAGTTCTAATCCCCTCCTTCCTTCCTGCCCCGTCTCCCACAGAGATAGACTCTGTTATCACCATCCTCCTTCTCCCTTTGCCCTTCCAGCATAACATAAAAGCCATCTAAGAGGACTTTGAGCAGGGCTTTTTCCCATCTACCTCCTGTTGCTGATCCTTCTGAGTCACAAGGCTGTTCATCTTTGGCAAAGCTTCTCTCCTATGTTATCAATCTGGCATTTGTACTTTGTTCAAGGTCTCTAAGATCTTAGCTTGTATTCTCAGAAACAACCTCTTAGAGATGCCAACAACTAAAGATGTCCAGAACCTCTGTGTTAAAAAATATTATGCTAACCTGACCTAACATTCAAGTCAGGCACTTCCAGGATAAATGCTTCAACTTTTGGCCATTAAACAAGGCTATTTCACCTTCTCTCAGAATTTTTGCTTGCACAGACATTGCTGGAAGCATGCAAATAGAACCTGCCAATGCCCTAGAAAAGCAGTGGAAGGGAAATAAAACCATCCTTAGGTCAGGAGTTTGTGCTGCAATTGGAACTTATCTTACCTTGGAATGGCCACACATATGATGAAGTTGCCTGGTACTCATCTGCAAGGTTTTCAGCAAACTCTGCACATCATCCTGCAATAAATAAGCAGATCAGCAAATCATTCTCAAAGGACTTTTCCATAGGGAAACAAGAATATTGAAACAGCCTTAGTCCTAGCAGTCCTTTCAAAGGGTTATGGGATAGAGGTGAGGTGTGTGTATGCAGGAAGTATCAGTCATGGTTCCCAGCTGGCTGCAGCCATTCTGTCCCCAGGATTACCGTGTGCTTTTTAAAGCTGTGGTCCAGGAGAGGCATGGCCAGCTTCAGAAATGCTTCTACAAAGAGGCGGCCATACTGTAAAAGAGAGATAAATATCAGCAAATTTAAACTCCTTCTCAAAGAACCATCACAAAGTCAGATGAGATAATGATACAATCTTCCAAGCTACCCCAGAGACTGTTCTTGCTTAGAAAAAGATTATATTCATGTGAATATGTATTGTACATATGTGCTGTACTGGAAAATATAGGATCAGTAAAGGGTACCACTTTAATCACTGCAAAGGAAGGACAAGGTCTCATCATTGTACACATCCCTGGTTTTATCCACTGGGCATCTGGGAATAATACTGAACTAAATGCAAAATGTTAGAATCACTACACTTTGCTATATATGTGTATAGCAAAGTGTATGGAACACAGTATGTGCTCCTTCCAGAGAATCCAGTACCCACTCTACTGCACTAGAGGCAATGATTCAAGAAAGTTGTTACTTAAAACTACTTTCTTCAGTTATCTTGAATTTTTGCTTACCTTCAGGCAGATGCTGAGTACAGGCCTGCTGTCAAATACCTACACGGACAAGAGGAAAAACAAGTCAGATCAGTCCACAAGTCTAAGGAAAAGCACAGCACCCAATTAAAAACAGCCCTTCATGGCACACCCCTGTGAATGTATGAACCCTGCTCTAAAGCAACATCCACACTCAAGTTTCAGCAGGAACACCACATAAGCACATGAACTGTAGTGGCTCTCAGGTGGAAGCCCTTGGCAGGATTGCTGTTCAGTGATCTAAGGTGCACCTTTTGCAGATGGCACAAAATTATCTCAACGAGTCTAAAGTTCTTAACAGTTTGGGACTCAAGAGACCCAAGCCCAGCTGATGGGAAAATAATCACATAACAGAAAAAGCAAAACTGAGATGGGCAAAATAATAGGAAGGTAACCCTGGTGCTGCTATGGACTAAACTGAACTAAGGGCAAAACTGAACTAAGTGGTTCAGCTTTACCCTTTATGCTCTCCAAAGGCATCTGGAGCACAGGCAGGGTTCCAGTGAATGCTGCTGTATAGAAAAACTTGGGCTTGCCAATCATCACTTCAGATATATAAAAATAAACAGTAATGATCAACCTAAGCAAGGAGAAAAGTTGAGCTGTACCTATCACCTTCTGGCCCAAACAGCATCGCACTCAAGAAACACTGAATGAACCAGCTCCAAAACAGAGGGGGTTATTTCATCCAGTGGGACTGGGCACAGATTATAACTGGCTTTAATTATCACCTCCAGCTTGTTCCACTAGTCAGTCACACTTCGTTTTTCCCCAGTGCTCCTGAGCCTAGGAACACCAGGCCTTACTGAGAGTTTGGGGGCAAAGGCAGAAAAGCAGCGAGAGCCTGACCTTGACCAAGTTAATGAGGATGTGGAAGTTCCGCACAGCGATGTTCCAGCGCAGCAGCTTCTCCAGTTGCACCTACGGGATGCAAGGGGACAGAACCCAAGAGGCTGCATTTCCTCTCACTTTGCTGCATGTGCTTTCAGCATTTGCTGTACCCAAAGCACTGTTGTTGTTGAAGACAAAGGAACAAAGCTTCACACAAGCATATTTATCACAGCAGAAACACTCCATGGCAATTCCAGCCTGATCAGTGGCTTCAAGTGCTAGGAGTTAACTTGCTTGCTCTCAGAGCAGCTCTTGGTTGCAAAATAATGTTGTGCTCCCACACGGGTGTGCAGACCAACTGCACAGTTTAGTATTTTGCTGATTAATGCCTCTTTTCTGGTTGCAGCTTCTGCTGGATTTTTGACATGGTGCAAATCAGGAAAAAAAGATGCTACTTATATGTTACCCTGCATATCAATGTCAATATACACTGATGAAGGAAGGTGTCTGACTGCATTTCCTAGACAAAGTTCAGAAGTAAATTCCTTTCCAATTTATACATCTATATTGTACTGTCCAGTTTAACCTAAGTTTTCTTCCCCTTACAGAGTCCAGTGTATTAATTTTCCTACCTCACTTGAGTCTGATGGTTTCCCAGCTGGGATGCTTTTCACTGAACTCTCCAGCTGAGCCATCATTACTCTGAAGAAAACTGGGAATGTCTGCCTGTGGAGAAAACAAAAGAACTGCAAGTTAGCTCTGAGCATTTTGATAGGCTGTTTGTCACCAGAATGATGCAGAAAACTCAAAGGTTGCCCAGCTGGGCATCCTTCTCAGTAGGAAATCACAGAATATTGGCCCCTATTAGCTGGTATAACCCAGCCCAATTGCCCAGACAGATGGAGAATCCTGGGAAGTCACTAGCACTTCCTCAGTGTGAATGACACTTAGACACCACCACTTCCTTGTAGCTGTAGGGGTGCACAGTGGAAGGATGGCAGCTCTCAAGATAAGATGATTTTGGAAGTTTCAGAGTGCAGGAACTTTCTTCACCCCTGGTTCCAAATTCCCATGCTGGGGCAGAAGCACCCTGAGTGTGTTTTTGCACACTGCATATCTGCCCAGATTGCCTACAGCCACCCCAGGCCTCTGGGGCTGACTTTTGGAGTGCTTTATACCACAGAGACAACACTGATGACAGACAGCAGTTCATTCTCCAGTTAAAATGGCTCACAGCAATAAACTCAGCATCATGTTAAGCACAGGACATTCCACTTTGGCATAAAACTACCCCATGCCACCTGTTGCATAGTGCCAAAACAATGTTTACAAGTGTCCAGAGTAGCCACCACAGTACCAACATGAAATCACAATAGGCCACAAAATAAGAAAACTACATATTTAAAAGCAGAAAATATCATTATGTGTATCATAGAATTCAAAGTTTCTATTGCTACAATTACCTGCTTAGGGTAGGGTAAGTAGAAGAACATGCATCTTTGGGAGAGTTCATCAGTTCAGGAACACCAACACTGGAGATTTCCTCTATGGCTTTCAGGATGTTGTCTGTGTGCTCCAGGTAGACACTAAATCCAAAACCAACATAGCTGATCAGTAGATGCTACACAGAATGACACAACAAGGCCTTGAACACTGCCCTACCTGAAACATGTGGCCTAAAACTGTCAAGCTTTTCCCTGCCAAAGGCAATCACATGCAGGAAACCCAAAGCACTACTTAGAACTGTCACAATGATGTCATTAAAAGCTACCATGATCTGAAACGTACATGGATTCAGTATTCCCTCATTTTAGTATTTAGGAAGGGCAGGCTGGGAAGAGGATGAGATTGAATTATCCTTTCTGAAAGAGAACACCCAATGAGTGACACTGAAATGGCTGTCTGCTATAGGCAAGCTGGATCAGGAAAGCCAGCAGAGCCTTCTACAGACAGCCAGGAGTACCCCCATGCTGCAGGCCCTGATCCTCACGGCAGACTAACCACCATGACACCTGCTGCAAGGACAGCCCAGCAGGGCATAAGCAATCCTGCAGTCTCCTGGAGGCCATTGATGAGAACTTCCTGACACAAGTGACAAAGGACCTGATGAGGAAATCCTGAGGTCCTGCTCAGCTGGACCTCACACTTCAAACCATGAAACTCTGGTTTAGAAAGAAGAAAGAAAGAAAGAAACTGTGCTTTAGAAACAGTGTAGAAACAGGGCTTTAGGCCAAGCTGTGCAAGCATGAGGGCTGTGATTCAGAGGGGCCATTCCTCTGTAGCAACAGTAATCACTAAAAAAATAGTGTCTTGGTGTGCCTAAGGGAATGGCTTGGGCCTTACCAGAGCAGGGTGTGCAGGGCACTGTTGAACTGGCTGCCCTTCTCTCGGTCTCCACTGGGATTCACCCAGGACTGGCAGAGGAACTGCTTTGCTAGAGAAGCTGGGAAACATAAGGGACAACTTAGTGAAAGAAAAATAATAATAAAAAAAATTCCTTCTTCTATATAAAAGCTGCATGTTCAAATGATTTTTTGAAAGACCACAATATCACTACCCCTCATGTGCCTGACCTTTCTAAGTCAGAATGCATTTTCCCTAAAAAGCTGCAAGGCCACAAGGACATGTATCATGATAACAAAGTATTTGCACATCCAGCATGCTCCTGGTCTGGAATACCTGCTCACATCAGAACCACCATCCACCTCTGGCCACTTCTGACAAATTTAAGTCAAACTTTATTTGTTTGGCAGCTCCTACAGTGTGCCATCTATTTGTTTTTAATTAGGCCATGTGCAACCCTTAGGGTATCCATTTCTAGAAATAGAGTTCCAATAACAAGTGACTTGGCCTTTTGGCCACAGCACTATAGTAATAAATGTGAACAGACAAGTTTAAAGTCTACAGATTTCTGAAATCAAAACTGCTAACAAACCTGCTTGTCTCTTGCAGAAATGTTTAAAATCAGGAAATGATTAGTTAAAATAGGTTATTGCCTGCCACACTCAGTCATTCTCCCAACATAAGACTTTAAAATAGCAAAATTGTCTTTAAGAAGGGAAGTTACAATTCTGTGTGGCTATGGGGATTAGAGAAGGACAAATTCTAGAGGTGTCTTAGTATGACAAGGAATGGCTGAGAGAGGCAACTGTCTGGAATCTTTATTACAGTGTGTGCTGAAGTGGAGATCAAGTCGTTTTCTTGTATATTCCCTACAACCATGCCTATCCTTTATCTGCTATTTATCTTATGTAATGGGTCCTAATCTTTGAGAGAAGCTTTCTTAACTGGAAACATTTGTTGCATGGGGTTAAGAATTTGCAGATTTTCCTCTCTCTGCCCTGGAGTAACAGCTGTATTTGCAGCTTATTTCAATAAATTTTGGAAACAAGCTGTCACAGACATCTGTACTTACAGTAGGAAGTTACATCAGATCAAGTCTGTGATCACCTCCACAACCAGTGATTAAACTGGTACCAACACTGAACAGCAGGTTCATGCTTAGAACTCCTGAAAGTTGTGAAGCTCTGATTTTTAAAAACACCAGCTGAGAGAGCTGGAGTCTGCCTGTCTGCATGTGACTGAGGCACAGTAGAACACATACCAAAGAGGGTCCAATATATTTACTGCTGTTCCCTTTATTAATGGCTAGGACTGTTCACCTAGTAAGATTACCAGGATGTGAAAGGGAAATCTCTCCCTTGAAAGGCAAAGACCACACCAAAACTCATCTGAGATGAGTGACTCTTCACACATTACCCATTTTCTCCCTCTTCCAGCCAGACATGGGTTTCTCAGCAATGGCAATCAGGAGCTGAGTGAGGATATAGGCACAGTGGAAGCTGGGAACACTCTGCTGGAAATTCAGGAGGTACTGAAAACTCTCACTGGGGATGAGAAGAAAGGGAAAAAGTAAAAAAGTGCAGACAGGGTAATGTCTCAGACACACATAAATAAAAAGGAAGCATTAGACTATCTCAGATCCAAGGTCTCCAGATCCCAGTGTTTTGTCTCTGGCAATGTCCTTCTGAAGAAGGGGTGATCAGCCACTAATACATAGGAATTCAATCACTGAAAAATTCTCTCAAGCCCCAGCTACTCTGAGTCTAGCAACAGCTTTATATACTGCTTTTGCCTAGTGTACCTGTAAGCATTTTAACTCTCCAGAACATAGCCATTCTACTAATATCCTTGTCTCAGACAGCATACAAACAAATGAGATCCACAGATTCATGCATGTTTTACATTTTTTAATCCCCTTTAACGAGGTTTGACTACACTGCCATTCAATTAAACACAAAGCTCTGTTTGGAGTCAGTGTAGTCTCTATGAGAGCTCCCAAACACACATTTGCCCATAATGCCCACACAAAACAGAGAAAAATCCCTGAAATTTGTTCATTTCAAACATTGTGAAATAGAGATTCTACCTTATCAGTTCCTCAAGAAGAAGAAACTCTGTCTCTCCTGGCTTTAGCCTGTCTGCAAGCACCTGGAGAGCTGACCTCAGCAAGTCAGTATTTTCATGCTGAGAAAAACCATTCCTGAGGGGGGAAAAGAATCCAGTTCATAATCAGATCAGAAGAGATATCAGATGCAAATGCATATCTAAGCCTATTTGGCAAGATGAAAAATAGAGAAGCTGGATATTCAAGATAAGTCCTGCAATATGAAAGTTATAAAGGGATATAAAAAATTGAAAACTCAATGGTAATGGAAAGCATTGAGCACAAACAATATCAGCTTTTCAGTTAGGCTGCAGATCTAGCTTGGTGAGGAGAGGCCACTTGCCATAAGTGGAGGTCCATATATACTAAGCCAATGCCATACAGACCTAAACCAAAGGATGTATAATGACAGTGGCTGTGCAATGCAGTGATCATGGGTGGTCACCTCCTGAACAGCTGGTAGGAGCCTAACAGGGGGGAAACTCTAGAGATCTTCATTTATTTCTCTGAACTCCCAGTGTCTGTGAGGATATCTATGCTAGAAATAATCAAATATATCCACATGCCAATTCTATAGACTGAACAGGTAGACTTGATAATGCTAATGCCCAAGTGCACCTGTACCACACAAGTTAATTAACAATTGGTAAGGTAGAAGGCCTTGACTAAACAAATGTAAAAAGAGCTGCAATTTGGTTGCTGAATTTCAGTGGCTGGGCAGCTCAGCCCAATATATAAGGCTGTCTGACCTGCAGCAAAACAGATTTTACACTGGACAGCAAAACTGATCTTGGGTTGTCTGGTACAAAACTGACCAGGCTCTCTGATTTACAAAATAGGTGGACTCAGGAACAACCAACACTCACAGTGCCTAAAGAGGAAATGACAAATCTGGGAATGGTCAGGAGTGGATCAGGGGCCTTCAGGCTCCAGTAGAGGTCAACAGGAGACAAACCTCAGACAACTTTTTATGCACTTACTACTGTTCATAAAGTACAACAAAGGTAAAATGCTTTCCACATGCAAATCCAAATTGGGGTTTAGAAACTTTTATGATGCTATCCTAGATTATGTTAGCAGATGCAGAAGTCTGCAGGCTGCACAAGCATTTCTGAGTTGGATATTTATGAATCCAGCTTGAATGCATCAACAGCATTGGCTTTTTGCCAGTGAAATACAAATTCATCCCTTCTCACTGGCAAAAGAAATTCTTCCATCACTCAGGATTCAGGCAGTGGCAATTTAGCAAAGGATGAGGGGAAGGAAATGGGAAAGGATGGGTAAGAAAATCCAAGATCCCTAGGCAGACTGGAAATTGCACAGCTAGGTGTGCCAGTATGCCCCTTATGCTGATCTTGACCCAAAAGCCAGATTGAATTTCAGTGCTTCATCACCTACAGCTTTAGCACTGCTCAGAATCAGGCAAAGAAACCTGGCTTTACAAAGAAGTGCTTAGAAGCCTCCACCCACTGCAGTGGGTTGTTTTTCATGGCTGACAGGCCTTTAGCAGGGTGCAAACACTTTAAAGAAAAGAAACAAGAAGAAGAAGAAGCAATAAGTAGGTACAACAAGAAGAAGAAGAAGCAATAAGTAGGTACAACTATGAACTTTTATTTTAAACTCACCAAGCAAATAAGGAGCGAAAAGTCAGTAGCAGCAGTTGGTAGCAAGAGGACATCAGCTGGTGCTCCTGGATGTTCTCTCCTGGTTTATCTTCTGCACCCTGATTTTGTACAGCTGCCTTTAATACAGATCAAATAATCCATTAAACACTATTCCAAACAAAGATAATGGCACAAGAATCATTCCATAAATTCCACATTTAAAAAAACTGAAGAAAACAAAGAGACTCTTCTCCCAAACAAAATTAAAAGTATCTTTCCAGGAGACAAAACTTTAGGGTTTTTTTTGGTCAAAATTGCTGTCCACTAACCTGGAAGTAGTTATGCATGTTCTCCATGTGCTTACACAATGGCTTGAGTAGATCAACCACACACATAGCAACTTCCTTGGGAGATCTCTGACACAGATGGGAAAAGCCAATATCCTTGTTGCCTCTTTCCTGCAGCAAACCCATAAGATAGAAGTTGCTTCATTGGCCTCTCTGAGAATAACTTCAATTGTTACATCTCAGACTGCTGCCAAGCAGTGCAATTCCTCATGCCATACAGGGTCAGGAAGGGTCACAGGGTAGGAAAGTTGGCTTCTGCTGAACAAGCACCACCAACTCACACAAATGGATAACATTTGACTAAAAGGATGAAACTGATCTGACACACAGCTCTCTTACAGAATCATTTAGGTTGGATCAGACAATCCAACATTTTACTCAAACACTAAGAGAAGACAGTCTCTGCATGTGGGAATTAAGATAGGTAGAAAGATAAGGAGAAAGAACAATGACTATGAAAAGCCCAGCCAATTGCAGTGCATTTCTCAGTTTAATGCAGTGGGACATGCATTTACTTTCCTCCTGAAGGCATCAGCAAGGAGTCCCTGCACTCAGAGGGGTTTCTAATGCAGAAAAAGCAGAAACATGGGTGCAGCAGCTTCTGCTGGCTGCTGCAGCCATCTGGCCTGGCTAAATTGGAGCAGCACAGCCAGTGTCCCCAGGGAGGGCTAGGAAAAGAGTCACTTGAGTTTTGAGGCTACAAAACTCCCTCAGTTAAATACCCTTTCCTGAGACATGCAGAGAACCAGATGCTGCAAACACTTCAGCAAGAGCAGTGTACACAAGTCTTTTGAAAGAGCAAGTGCTGCTCTGGCACGCAGCTGGGTGTCACACTTCCTTTAACTAACAAGTGAAAGAAATTATGAAAAACATTTCTTAGGAAAAGCCTGGAAGCCCTTGACGTGCTCTGCCTCAGCCCAGGACCCACAGCCTGCTGCTGTTCTTGCCTTTGGAAAGGGCACCCTCCTCGTGGAGCCTGAGGGCAGCACATGTTCCAACTTCCAGCACAGGTCATCCAGAAGGAAGCAAAGCTCAGCAGGCCCCAGCTGCACAACTTCACGAGCCTGCAATTAAAAGAACAGTCAGTCCCAGGACCCAGATGTAACTGTAGTGCCTTGAAGCTCAAGTTTACCCTGTTTCCAGTTATGACTCCTGGACTAGGTTAACCTCAGGAGGGACTTATTTGGTAGATGCTTGGTTTTATGCTCCCCCATGGGAGCATAAAACCTGGATGGGGCATTGGCTCTGGTTACTCAAAGCATGAAGCCATCCTGATGCTCCAAACAGCTGAGGCAACGTCAGTACAACTTAACAACTGAGAAAGAACAGATTTATATACATTGACATTAAAATAAGCTCCTAAATATAAAAAGAGGTTTAAGTCCAGAGAATCACAGAATTCACCAACTGAGTAACAAGGCAAGAAGTATTTTGAAATAATGCCACATAGCCCAAGAGACTTGTCAAACAGTCTTCCAGCTGGCCTGTGACCTGCATGCACAGACACAGCTGTCTGCAAGGGCAGACCAGGCTGTGCTCCAGCCTGCCATGGCCTTTTCCCATTTCATGCATTTACTGTAGCCTGACAAAATGAGACTCCAGATGGAGTCAGCCTGCCTACAAAGAGGGTATTAACAAAATCAAGCACATCTATTTTCCACAGCCATAGCAATGCAGTTTTTACAAGCTCCCAGATGATATACAGCACCCTGCTCACTGAGAGCACTTCCATGATTCCACTCCAACATTTGTGCTGTTTATGATCTCCTGATGCCTTGAGACCCTTGAGTTTTTGCAATAAAGGTTTTAGTTTATGTCACAGGTTCTTTTTGACAGGCTTAATACTTAATACAGACTTGAAAATACCTAAGAGTATTTACAACCCTGTATCTTACCTGTGCTCAATATTAAAGTCCCTTTCTTTCCATTAGGTCTATATATATATATATTATACAGTACCTTTCACCTTTTATGCAATATTTGCATTAGTTTGTTTTTGACATTACTATATGACATGTCTGCTCTTCTCAGGAAAGTCTCTTTTCCTCAGTGCTTTGAAGTACTTGAGGCCAAATGCTCTCCTGGCCCTCAGCTCACAGCCCTGGGCCAACACATCTTAGCACCAACCTGTTGTGCACTTCAGTAGAACAGAGGGCTAAAGCCCCTGAGAGAGGCCATTCCACAAAGCCTCATCAGTGTGGGCTTCAGGCTGCTCCACTCACCTCTGTGTGCATCTCTGTGTCCAGGACAGACTTTGTGAGCAGCCCACAGTGCAGCACAGTGAACACCTCGAGGTCCAGCTCTCGGAAGTACGGGCGGTAGCTCTGCAGCTGTGCCAGAGGATTTCCTGCCTCTCTGTCTGCAGCACTCTGAAAAGGAAATTGCAGGAGAATGGCCTCTGCAGGGATAATTTACAAAATTCTGATGGGAGGCAGGTGCCAGAAAGCAGAACTGAACCACTGACTGTGATTAACTTTGGAATGAACAACCCCTCCCTCAAAGCTTTTGTTTCTGCTTCCATGGCATCTTCCCTGTTCTGGCTTCCTTGCAAGTCCCCAGGGCTGCACACGTACCTTGTCCAGCTCAGAGAGCTCAGTATCAGGCTGGTTTCCCTCAGAACTGTCTTCTGCTTGAGAACGATCTGCAGAGCCAGCTTTGCTGCCATCAGCCTTCTTTTTCCTTCCTTAAACAAAAAAGCAACTTCAGACTCAAAGGCTGCACACTGTGCTCAGCACTAGGAGCACTTGGGACCAGCACAGGCTGGACTTCAGTCAGCACTAAGAAAGCATGAAGCACAGGTCCATAGATGAAGTGCTCCTTCAAAATACAGTATGTAAAGTGATGGATCCTCCTCTTGTCAAAACTTCCCTTCTGCCTCCAACATGCTCCTACATAACAGGCCCAGACCCTGCACAATAGGTTTGGCACAGGAGGGAAAGGCATTCTCATCTATGGCCTCCTCCAGTTGTTCTTATTGAATGAAATGTGAATTTTTGTCCACTTTGGCTTAAGGCAGACATGTTCCCAGGAAATGCTAATCTAAACCAGAAATAAATCTAATCTAGAAACAGAACTAGAGACAGGAAGGACAAAGCCAATCTGATTCAGCTTGAAAACTGAGAGGCAAGTTCTGTGTCTTCTCTGTGGGAGCTAGCAATGGAAAAGGATGAAGGAAAGATTTCCTGGTGCAGCAGAGCCATAACAAGGTTCCCAGGACATTGGTTAAGTACAACCTAAAGCTCAGGGGTTTACAAGGCAGCTCAAGCCACAGATTCAGTACCAGATGATGCCACAAACCTATCAAAGACAGAACTTGCTGCTGCAGAAGCAGAAAGTACTTTGGCAGGTGAAAACAATCAATGAAAGCCCTGGATTTTCACTGTTAAATGCAGCAGCTTTCCCAAGGAGACAGACTATCCAACACCTATTTGGTGTAGGTTATTTTTCCATCTCCTCTTCAGCTGCAACAGGAGTTGATGAGGTAAAATTTCCATCTAGACAGACTTTGCCATAAATTTAGTGCTTTAGGCACACACAGGTGCTATCTGCCAGCCAACCCCCATCACATCTGTTTGCTTAAACATTTTAAATTTTCTTTACCACCTCTTTTCCTGGCCGGACCGGCAGCATTAACGGATGGTACAGCCTCCGGGGCCTCAGAGTCAAAAGTAGCTGGTGGTGGGACATAGCCAGGGGTTGCTGAAAGAGCCAAAATGTAGAAACTGGGTTAATTCAACTCCTGAATGACAACATAGAGGCCAGATACATATCTAAAGGAAGTCTCATAAATTTCACTGTCCTGGTGAAAGTGTGGAGTGGTGAGGTAAGTGTAAGAATTTACCTGCTAACGAGCAGTGAGCTGGAACAGCAGTGAGTAGGGAGCAGTGGAGCAGATCAGAGTGCCTGGGATCTGGGCAGGCTACTGGGAGATGGACAAGGTGTGTCAATACTTGGGGGATCTGCTAAAGTCTGTGTGCTTGTGACTCTAGAATGTGTAAATTGTGTGCTTCTCACTGAGGAAGTGATTAAGAACAGTTTGGATTTGGACAAATTGAAAATTATAGCTGTCCATGCACAAACTTTTAAAACTGGAAAACTGTAGTGTGTGTTACCATTTGTTTCCTCCATTGATGTCTAAGGCAACCCCTGGTACAGGCCCAGAATGTACAAATGTTTCATACTCACCTGCCAAGCATTTTCCCAGCACATTCTGCAGCTCTGTGATGTTCTGTAATCGAGTTAAAACTTTCCCCTTCATCTCAGCATCCTGTTGCTGGCAGAAGGCATTTACAACCTAGAGACACAAACCAAGCTCACTGAATCAGGGAGATTTGTACCCACTTTGCTACTTTTTCTTTTCTGAATAACATTCTCAAGTTCTGAATAAATATACAACACAGCACAAGTGGCCTGTGTGACCAGGTTCACACTGCATGAACAAAGCTCTTCAGAAGTCCATAAGAACATGGATACAATTGGTGCAATCTAAAAAAAGCAACAGGACAACACCTCTAGATAAAATATTAATTGAACAAGAGGAATCAGCAGACAGCACATTGTCAGATTCTGTGATACCTGTGGCTCTGAAGATCCCTTGGCACTTCCCAGGTCTGCCAAGAAAGAGGCAGTCCTGGGAGGAGAGCAGAAGGACTGGAAATGTGGAATTGCACCACATCTGCCCTTCTCATGTTATGAGAACCCCAGCAGGAAAAATCCCACTGACCAATACACTGTCCAAATCTGCTTGAAGGCACTGCATTTTACTCTTCTGTCAGCTCACAGAGGTATAGAACAGAGAGTACAGAGCACCCCAAGAAAGGAAATTTACAGCCTCTCTGAAAGTGGAGCACAACCTTTCTGTTAGGTAACAAAGACCACAGTAAAAGACCACAACATTCCCTCCCCTCCAGCTTCCCCTCTCCTGGCTGACCAACCTCAGCTCTCCTAGGCTTCCCTCATCTCCCCACTCCAGAACCTGCAGACAAGGCTCTACTCACTTCACGGAACCAGTTGAGAGCATAGAACAGGAGGGAGCACAGAAATTCACGCTCCTGCTTGGACAGAGAGTCCAGCTTCCCTTCAACCTCCAGGTCAGTCAGGTACAGGGGACAACCTGGCACAGAGCAAGAAAAGCATAGGTTGGACTGTGTGCTAGCCATGCTTTGGTCTTTGCATAGCCCAAGCCTCTTACCACAGCCTGCATCAATTCCAGTGGCTGTTTGGAGTAAGGCCCATCAGCCACTCCATCCCCAGACAGAGCAACTGTCTCCCCTGTCTCCCTTCCACTTGCTGGGCACAGAGCATCTCAGCCTCCTCACAAAATGCACAACGCCTCCTGCAGCTGGAGGAAATCTGTGCAGATCTGGCACAGGAGCAAGGCAGGCAGCCAGGCTCTATAAAAAGTGCATTTCCCATACCTAGTAAGGCATCAATCTCCTCCAGGCTTCCACTGTTCTGCTCTGCAGTGTAGAGCCTCAGCAACCGGAAACAGGGTGACAGACACAGGGGTGACACTGCCCTGGGGGAAAAAAGAAATGGAGTGGGTTTGATGTTTTATGTATCTCAGAATGCCCATCACTTTTCCATTACACCCTCTGTGCTTCCCAGCTACCTTGCCTATGCCTTCTATTTTGCTTCTTGCAAGTCCCAGCAACACAGAGCAGAAATGCACCATGAGGGTTAGAAAAAAACTCCCACAAATTAGTAACTGGTGATTACCAGTTTTCTGGAAAAGCATGTAAGGGCAGAAAAATGGCTGCAATGAACAAAAAATGGGGTCAGATTTACTTCTGGTGGAAATCAAAAGTTGAGTAACTCAGAAGGAACTCTAAGAAATTAGAGTTGTGTGCACAACACAGTTATAAGCAGAGGAGAAACCTTCAATGTTTCACAGTGTGCCATTGCTCCAATTCTGAGTGATGAAAATTAAAATTTTTCCATAGATGCATGCAAAGTAGCTATATTTTCTCTCATTTTAAAATGATCATGTCTTTTTTAAAGAACAGCTAAAATCTCAACAAAATTTTACTACAACAAATTACAAACAATGTGCAGGTGCAAATAAAAAAAAAGAGAGCCTTTTATAACTTTAACAAGTCTATGACTCTTATGATTCTTTTAACTTAGGTGTCTTCCTGTTTACTTAGAGTTTTTTACATCTTACAAGCTTCCTGGTCTATTTGCCAAAGACAATGCCCTGTTTCTTCAGTTGAATTTCATTTTTGGCAGCATGTTTGTGGGTTTAGCACTGTCTATCATCATGACACACCCAAGATCACCTAAACAGCCCAAGCCAGAACAGACCGCCAGCTCCCAACCAAACTATGCCTCCAAACCTATCTGAGTATGTTTAACATCAAAAGAAGAACACTGGAAATTGGTAAATTCTCTGACCAGCTCCTTATCAGGCACCTGAAGTGCACATATGAAAACCCTTCACCTTTGCAGCCATCCCACAGGTGAGGGTCAAATACCTTTTACTCTGGTTACTTGCTCCAGCAGTGACCCTGCCAAGCTCACTCTGTGACACCAATGGCAAGAGGTTAATGGCAATTGCATCCTGACTTTGATCTTCATCCAGATTGTACAAGGACTTCACTGGGAACAAGAATGAACTGCAAGGAAAGACAGATACCATCTTGTTGGCAACTTCAGTTCTCAGTGACAGAAACACTACCAATGCTTTATTTGTGATTAGCATACCCATGCACTGAGGGGCTGAGATCCACAACAAAGTCACTGGGAAAATCCTCCACCAAACTCTTCCCAAACTCATCCTGTTATAAAGATAGGAAAACAAAAAAAACCTTGGTCAGCAAAGGGGCTCAGTGAAGAAAGCTCCAACAGCAGCAGTGGAAGATGCAGAAGAAGATAAGGCCAAGCAAAAGTATCCTGGAACCATCACAGTAATGAAGGCCCATGGCCTGCAAGGAGAGCCAAGGGCTGCCTTTAGAGACAGAGCCAGGAAACATTGGTAAGTGTGCACAACCAATTTCTTCCCTGCTCTTTGGATGTGGGCTTGACTGCAAGTTCCAGAGTGATGCAGAGAGGCAGAGCAGCTGGCTGGAAGAGGAAAGCAGCCCACATGTAAAAGGGGCTCCCAACAGGAAGAAGGAGTTGTCAAGTGGCCTTCACAAAACTCTTCCTATCACCATACATCCATTTATTTATTACCATTAATGACTGTGGCTCTTCCAAGATCTTAGGGATCAGATAATCTTAATAGTCTGACCCAGAAACCAATTTCTATACTAAGTTTAAAGTTCTTTCAGATTCTATTTTTATCTATGAATAGGAACAGCATGCTCTGAAATGTCACTTAGTTTCCTTTAAAAGGCTTCCCCTTGTCATGTAAAATTTCACAAAAAAGAAGCTGTTAAAGCACATGAGCACATTCCTGTTAATGAGGAATCTGCCACAATCAGAAAAAGCCAAGAGAGCTGAATGAGGATTTTGTATCTGACCAATCTCTCACAGAACAAAACAAGTTCCCAGACTAGAGTGAAATCCTCAAACTGACTCTATCTTGCCAATGTTTGAAAACCAACATTTTTCCTGAAGAATTCATGTAAGTGATTAAGTTCAAAATGCTCTGCAACATACTAGGAGCTGCAAGTCCAAATTGCCCTTCTGCTTCTCAATCAAGCTGGCAAATTCATCGTAGTACAGAGCCAAGACCTCTGGTGTTTGCTCACAGCAGAAGCCCACAAGGTCCAGCAGGGTAGACAGCTGAAAAGAGAGAAAACAGTGCAAAAATGGGTAAGGTAAATGGATCCAATTCAAGTTTTTACCTTCAGTCCTTTTTACATTAATTTATTGTGAGGCATATTCAAAGCTTCATCTCTAGAGTAACATTCCAAGGTGAACACTCTCGAATAGACAGAGATTTAAGAAGGAACACGGGCCTTTTGGTGTCCTCTGCCATGAAATAGCACAAAGAGTCTGCCCAGGATCACTCTTAAATAGACTGTCAGCAGAGAAGAAGGCTCTTTAACAGAAACTAAGGAAAAAGGCTGCTAGGCCAATCCTGTGCAGCAGAACTACTTTGTCTGGATGGCCTGAAAGGCACAGCTACCAAAGCTGGGAGGATGGCCATGGTCACCCTTGGCTCACTGAAGCAGATTGTCCTGCTTCTTTCCTTTGGATTTGAAATAACAGCTGGACAGAAGACTTTCACTAAATGGCTGCAGTGCTGCTTGTTCTGGTGTAGCAGAGGCAACACCAGCAGGCACTTTTGTTTCTCCAAAACCACTTTTAAGAGACTCTTGGCTCTGCAGTCAATGTACAAGAACCCCAGGCTCAGGAAAGCCAACCCCCAGACCCACATAGTACTTCAGCTAAGATTGCATTTCCAGTCACCCCTCCTTGCTGACCATAACATCCCTGTGTCCCACACTGCCCTGGTTTTGGTACTCACCTGCTCATCACGCTCACTGTTCAGCTCTGGTCTCTCCAGTGAAGCAGCATCTCCTTCACTCCTGGAAGCAATTGATAAACTTGCTGTTGTGGCACAGGACTCAAAGACAGCAAAACCCATCACACACACAAGGTTCTCTCTCCATAAATCAGAGAATTACATATTAAAAAGATTTCTTTGGAACACATTAGGAAAACACCTGGTGCTGTTTCTCTTCTCTTTTAGACTTCCTTGGACTCAAACACAGAGCACCTCAGGTTATTCAGCCTAGAGTCAGAAGCTGATCTGTAGTCAGTCCACCAAAGTTCGGTTTTTTTCCAAGCAACAGGTCGTGCAGTGTGGTCAAGGGATCCACAAATAGGCATTAACAAGGAATTTGGGATGCCTTTGAGACCAGCAGCATGTGAGCAGCACTGCACAGGCTGAAATACCAAACACCACAGTATGCAAAGGAGAGTTTTAAGTTCCTGGATTTGCCCAAGATGTACATGAATTCAAAGGCAAAGCCCTCCTGTCTTTGTTTCAATCCAGGCCTGAAAGCCATGTCAAATTCATCATTTCTACATTTTCTCTCACCTTTTTAATGCCACACTGCCTATCATGGAAACAGCACCAATAATCCCCATTTGTTTGTGGTTGGGAACTGTGCTGGAGAGCCATTTCCTGATCACCATGTGCATATCATCCTGAAAAGAGACACAGACCATGTCACCACGGAGCTACTTGTGTGCATCACTCACAGTTTATTGGTATCTTCACTTAATGTCATCTCCAAGGGCTACAGAGGGATGGTGTACTGGGATTTTTGCTTAAGGAATGCACATTCTGACATTTCATTTATTATGAAAATGCTGGCCCCAACTCCAAGTAAGGTTGTAAGCAGCATTAAAAGTGATTTGGCTTGACTTTGCTCTAACTACTACACAGAACATGTAGTTGGTCCAGGTTTCAACTATAATTAATAGAAGAGTATGTTAAAAAACAGCAGATGGTCTTGGAGCCTGTCACACCCAAAGAACAGCTGCAGAGCTGCACTTCAAAACACTGTCAACTTCAGGAGCCTGAGGGATGGAGCAGTTTGTGGTGAAGGTCCAAAGACAATCTGTGCAGTGCAAGGAAAAATTCCTAATCTACCTGCAGAGATCCTCATGTCTAAGAGGCAACAGCTTAGAAGAACACTTAGAGAAGGCAAAGAGGAAGTTGGCTTTCAGGATACTGATTTCTTTGGTGACCTACCCCTGGAGTCTTCAGTATCAGTGAGGATAAGAGTCAAACTGCCAACCTTGGATCTCCACAGTTACAAACTCTAAGTTCAAACTAAATTCTAGGCACTCCTCCCCTTCTATTCACAACTTCTGAGGGTGACAGGCAGAACATCCCAATGGCAGGTCCTGCTGGGCTGCAAAGTCACACTGTGTGTTGCCAAGGCAATTTTCACAAGTCACATGTAAGACTCAGGGTGGGAGGTGGGGAAATCATTGAGGAAACCAGGTCAGAAAGGAGCTAAACCTGCCATACAACTGTGAATTTTGGCATTGAAGAGCTCCAATTAACAGGGTGAGGGGGAAGGATAAAATGGCTACAGACATGCTGTTTTACATGCCACCAGACCAATCAGAAGGAGAAGAAGAGCAGTTTTCCTTTACAGACTCAAGTTAGCATGTGCAAACACACCTACAACTACAAACTACACAGGGACTCAAAGAAAGACAAATAGTCCTAATTTCTAGAGCTGAACTTTATGAATAGAAGATTTTTAAACCCTGATGTCTCTGTTGTGGAATAAATGTCTTTGAATTATTTCCTTATCTGCTATGCTCAAGGATTCAGAAATCCAGACAAAGGTACCACCACTGATATGCTGCAGCTCAGTCACACAAGGTATCCTGTGCAAGATCAAAGTGGATTTAGACAGATCAGGTTTGACAGCTTCTCCTGTTTAAACCAGAGGCACAAGAGGTGTGGAATCTATCACTTCACATAGTCTGCTCTGTGCAGCTCAATTCTTCTAACAAGAGAGTCTTTATTGTTTCTGGTGTGCAGAATTTAAGTGGCTGAATCAATACAAACATCTCAGGGAGGAAGGTGAACTGTGCTTTCTGAAGGTTTCCAAGTGATGGAGAAACAGCTGTGCAAGGAGGCTGCTGAATTTACACTTTTGCAAGCCCTCAAGGCTCAGCTAGACAGAGCAACAATCAACATGACACCATGCTGGTGACAGTCCCACTTTGACTGGGAGGTTTGGTTAGGGACTACCATCAGTACTCTTCCAACAACATGTCTAACAACTCTGCCTTTCTCAAATGTGCAAGAGAAGGGGACCTTTCTGGGAAAGATGAGAGGCACAGACACTGAGATAAGCCCTTGATTCAGGGTGGAAAGTCTAGAGCCACAAGCTGGTTTGCAGACACTTGGGGAGAAGAGAATTTTAAGCTCAAGGCTATCCTGACATCAATCCCTGTTCATAGATGATGCCAGTATTTAATTAACCTAGCAGAAGAACCAAGGCACAGACTGAACAACTTTCTGTTGTGTCTCTGCTCACCTGAATGTAGCTCCCTTCTTGCTTCTGGCTGAATGCTAAAGTGCTGAGGATGTAGAAAAGCTTCCGGATCTGGCAGGGATTCAGTTTCTGTGTAGAGTCTAAAATGGTCTGTAAGAGAAGCCACAAACCAGCTCAGAATGTCAAGAATCCCTTTCTATATTCTCAAAACCACAATAATTGTCAACCTCAGGGAAGATAATTAACTTTACCTTTTTTGTACATGCATGAAAAAGCTACATTCAAATTAACCAAACATAAATGCCAGATTATTGCTCTGGCCTTAATTATGGGATTTCATTTTATCAGAGACTGAAAGGGAAGAATAATTTGGCTACCATAAGCATATTGAGAGTGCTCAGGACAAGTGACAGATGTCTATTTTCTATCAAAGGTTTGGTCACGGGATTCAAAGTATTTGACAAGCAAGTAATTAAGCAAGTAATTTTCATTTAACAATCAACTAACTAAACACCAAAAAGTATACACCTTTCCCACAATGTATAATTAAATCACCAGGAGCACCAAAATATCAGAGGTGTGGGAATACCCACACCCACCTTCTTTAAGGGCTCTTAAATACAAGCTGTCCTTAAGCTACAAGCCACCACAGATGGGGGAGTGTTCAAGGAAAGTACTGTCACATGCTTGCCTTGCTGTTTAGCTCTTCCCTCAATCACCACTTTTACTACTTTTGGAAACGGGTCTGACCCTGCTTATGATTCTTAGAATTCAGTAGTCCATTTTTTTTCTCCCCACAGAGTACTTTCTTCTTTTAAATTTTAGGATATGTCTGTTTCCATCTCTGCAAGCAATTTTGTCTTAGGATTCAAATACGGGCTGAAGTACTGTCAGTTTTTCAGTAGACACAATGTGCAGTCCACAAAGGGAGCAGGTTTTTACCAAGTTTTGAAATAGCTCATTTAAATAAAGACAAAATTTCCATTGTAGGCACCATTCCATGCCTGTAATTTAAGCATTGTCCAGCTAAAGGGAATTATCTATCTCAATTTCCCCTGTTAAAAAAATCATACAGTCCTATCTTAGAGCTCACACTTTGACAGCAGTTACCTTTTACTTCTGACCACTACCTTTCTCCAGGTAGAAAAGCTTTACAGGTACAAGTTTTTCCAATCCCTCTGTTTTGGAGAAGTACTGGCCTATTCTGGATCTGAGGCAAAGTGGTGTAAGGGCCCCAAAATCTAGTACAATCTAGTACAAAGCCAGAAAAGCAGATACCTTCACAAAGGTGGCATAGCGCATCAGCAGGGATGTGTGCAGCACCACCAAATCCGTGAGCACATCCAGAGAAATGTCCAGCTCTGTCTCACTTCCACTGCACACATGAGTCACCAAAGCACTCACAATCTCCTAAGGAAAAAGCCACCAAAAGAACCACAGTGAAATATCAACAGAAAAATGTCTGCCTTGCTCTGCTCATATGAACTATGCTGATCAAGTACAGATAGTAACAGCAATCTTTGTGCTTGAAGTCACTTCCTACCAGTCTTGCTGTGACTGTCCCCCATCTTCTTCTTGGTCTACTGTTTGGCACAGACCTCCTCCCAAAGGCTTCAAACTGCCTGAAACCCTGTCCCCTAAAGGATCATGACATACAAAGTGCAAACCTAAATAAAACAGCTGCCATCCATCACACTGTACCTGCTGGCAGTAGGAGTCGAAGGCTGCAAAAGCTTGTTTGTACATGCAGCTGCCAAAGGAGACCACAGCTGGGTGTGCTGAGTGCAGAAATGTCTGAGCAAGGGCTAGGATTGAAGGGAAGAAGTCTTTGATAACCTGAAATACAGATACCATGAAAGAGGAGATTACTGATGCTTGTTTTCAACACATCCAATGCTGAAGAAAGTTCGACTCCAAAAAAGCACATGACAGTTACAACAGAGGACATGTGCCTTGGGACACTGATCTGGACTAAAAATTATAAAGGAGAAGTACATGAACATTACTGCAAAGGTACAAATAATGCAGCATAGGGCTAAATCATCATCTGACAAGATCTTTGAGAGATAAAAGAGAGAGTCCCAGAGCAGGATCAGCACTGACCGTTGAATGGTTTTGGAAGGCGTTCTGCATCAGCTGTTCGGGCATGCAGCCCAATCGGATTTTGCTCCTCAAAACTTTCTCAGCTTGCTTCCTGTTCCTGGTGTTTGTAGAATGGATTAGCAGCAAAACTATCAGATCCAGAACCTTTTAGAGAAAATAACCACCACTCATTATGCTGAAATATTTTAAACAGTTCAGATAACTCCAAGTCAAGACTTGAAGTCTAAACTGAGAAGAAAAGAAGAGCTCAGAATGTCCCAAGAGTCACAACTTAAATAAAACTTTATGAGTACAACAGTACAGAATTAAAGCAGGATTAACTCTGAATTAACTCTGTCCCTTAACAGAAGGGACAGGGATGAACCTGAAGGAAGGGATGAACCAAGAGTTGCAAAGAAAATGGATGTTTGTTATACTTGGAACAAGTCCAATACCAAGAGAACCATCCATGAAACATGACCGACAAGTTTCTGATCCAAATACAAAAATCTCTTAATCTACAACCATGAAGAAAGCCCTGGAGAAACCAAGAGAAGAGGGCACTTACAGAGCAGAACTATTACCTTATGGTCAGACACAGATGTGCTGTTCTCAATAGCCTGAGAGGAAAAAAACCAAGCAAGCTGTTAAGCTACAGTAAAACACTATATTCCAAAACCAAATCAAAAAAGGTAGACACCAAAAGTCTGTGACACCTTGCTCACAGATTTTTCTCCTCTACAGCAGGATACCCATCAAAGTCAGCAAACTGGATCTTGCCAACAACAGAGAATCCAGGAGGTATTCAAAAAAATAGCTGAAAACTGAGTTGGAACAAGGATATTCTCAAGTAACATGAGGCTTGAGAAAGGTACTGAGGTATTGAGTAATGAGGAAAGAAACAGCCTCATGGTTTACAAGAAAATGCAATTTAAAATTAAATTTAGCCTAATACCAGCTGATACTGATTTCCAGCAGGACATTTTCAAACACCTTAAGGCCTCACATAGCTCAGTCTCAATACATTTTTCCTCTCTTGTAGAATAAAATCTGTATCAGTAAAATGAAGGGCTAACATCTGCCTTTTAATACCACATTTGATTACAAGAAAAGCTCAGGCTCAATCAAGGAGCCCAAATAAATAAGGAAACAAGGACTGAATCAGGTATATTACCTTAATCCATGCTTCAGAGACATCTTTCTGAAATCGCACAGCTAACTTGATGACATCAAAAAGTAGCTTCACACAGTTCTGGCTGGTGGTTACTTGGCTCAGGGAAGAACTGCAAATCATCAGAAAAGAGGAGACTCAGTCCCTGCAAATACTGTCACAGAAGGAGCAAGGCAGCCCAGCAGTCACAGCAGTTACTTAAAGCAGTCATTGTCCAGAGGGAATGCTCTGGCAAGGATAGGGAGTTTCCCAAGAGGGTGGAAACAGAGGTCACAGAATCAATGGAACACATACTGGAGGGAACTTAAAACAGATAAACTGGTAGCAACATTATTATAAATGAAGTTGCTTATCCCCATGCAGACATGGAGGCAGATGGCTCAAAAGGACCTACATCCATGGCAGGGGAAGCTGGCAGGGCAAGGAGTGACAACTGTATTGCATTAGTACCAAGTTGGAAGGAATAAAGATGTCTGTGCCTTTCCACAGGATAAATTAGGCTCATGTTTGTAGTCAATTGTGCCAGAGAGACCAGAAGAGGAACAGTTTAAGTTCTCTTGTCTCATCCTAGCCTTGGAGAATCAAGTAAACTTGTTTAAGGACCTGGCCTGGACTTGGCTTTTAATCTTCTTCTGGGAGCTGTGAATCTGCAGGGGCAGAACACACGAGACAGATCCAAGCTCTTCCGAAGATCAGAAATCACCTGTAAAGCACAAATCCATGCACAAATCACTGTGACAAATGAGGGAAGAACAGAAAAAGCTGAGGAAAATAAAAGTTTCCCATAATAACCCTAAAATTACAAATCAAAACTCATATATTTGTAAAGATTCACAAGTATTTAATCATGCCCAAATTTAATTTTTTAACTTAGAAAATGAACCAGCAAAACTTGTCTCTTCACCTGTATGTCATACAAAACAAATTTTTTAAGACCTACTCTGTGAAATTCCCACCTATATCTGCTTTACATTGCTGTGAACTGTTTTTATTCTGTTTAGCAGCTGAGCAAGATACATGACAGCCTCAGGAATTCTGGGGCATGCAAGTTTACCAATATGACTGCTGTTCAAATGCAGTGTACCAGCACAGACTGGCTGCCATGTCATAGACACACTTTTTTACAGGGGTCTCCCTTAAAGGTTTGGGCAGATCACAAATCTCATTTGGCTTAGGCTGAGGCTTCCTCAACATATGAAACAAAGTGTGTTTGATGGCTCAGCAAGGTTTGGCTTTGATCCCTGAAAATATTAAAATTTTACTTGAAAACATTAAAAACATACAGCTCTGTGTGTGAAGGAACTTCCCTCTGTTGAAACACACACTGGTGTGGAAAACACATATTTCATTATGAGAAAGATACTGTACCTCTACTGCATCTGCTGCCTTGACATTTTGGAGGATGAATTTTACTACTACAGGCAAATCTTCCAGTTTTACAGAAGGCACAATGGTCATGGCAGACTGTCTCACCTGAGGAGAGAGCAGCACTCCATCAGCTGGAAGACAACACTTCACAGAAACACAGTTATGCTAGTGGGAAGGAATCCTTGGAGACTACAGTCCAACCTTCTGCTCAGAGCAGGAATATTGTCAGTACTAGATCAGATTCACCTTGGCTTTGTTGAGTCTTGAAGGATGGGAAACCTCCAATCTCTGCCACCTCTTTGATAATTTATGTCAATGCTGCAGACCTTAACTTGTTTTTCCAAATGTCCAACCTAAAGCTCTTGTTGTGGCCACTGTCCCTTATCACTCTTCAACAGGAAGAGCTTGGCTCCACCATTTTGTAACTGGCTTTAGCATGGAGGATGTGCAGCCTGCTATGCAGCACCAGCCTTTTGGGACTATGTAAAACACTATGCACTCAAATGAACTTATTTTATTTTATTCATAAGAAGCCCAACTCCAAAAAGTGCAGCAATGCAACATATCCAAAAGGCACAAGGCACATCATCATCTCTTCTCCTTTATCAGCACTCTGCAGAGAAAATCTATTTAATTATTTAATCACCAGTGTGTCTTTCCTTAGAATATAACAGTCTAGTCTGGTCACTGTACTTAAAAAAGATGAAATATTGACAATAAGGTTTAAGACAGGCAGTAAAAAATTACTGCAGCAGGACAAAGTGATTCTGCACTTGCTAAAACAGCTGTGATTGAAATTCCTGGCTGTTACAGCAGGAATTCAGAAACTTCTCTCTGCTCTTTGCTGAACCCCTCATACATGTTTAAAAACCAGCTTTAGCTTCTGACCTCTTTCCAACTTCAGGAGCTCAGGACTTTTGAAAGCCTGCGGGAGTCAGATTTAGCCAAATACTGGGAATGAAGAGTTCCAGCTCTCGTGTTGCTGAGCAGGGGCTGGGGTGTGCTGAAGTGCTCAGTAAAAGCTCTCACCTCAGCCACAAGTTCTGCATCAAGATCCAGACGAGAAAGGGCATCCAGGACTGGTACTGTCAGCCGTCTGCCCTGCTTCAGCAGGCAGCTGATACACAGGGAAAAGAAAACAAAGGGTCCTCTTAACAAAACCAAGAATGTATCTTTAGTGCATTGTATGATTCCAGTAGTTTTTGTGGCCACTGCAAAAAAAAGTCTCTGAAGCTGACAACAACATATGCCACTGGGATTATGGAAAATTTGTTCAAACTTTCTCTAGTAAGAAGTTGTACTTAAATTTTGTTAGTTGAAAAACAGCTTATCTGCAGCATCCTGGTAACTCTGTCTGTGCTCCCTAACTCATTAGAAGTAATGAGTTGTTTTCTGCATCAGAAATAGGTAGAGGCTATGGAGAATATAGAAACAAGTATGCCCTGCTGATACTATTTGGATCTCAGCTTTCAAAATACACAAACAGTGAAAAGAGAAGTCTGAGGAGTTTGATTAGCATAAGAAAAATGTGTGAAGATTTTTTATCTAGAAGCTGAAGAAATAAACAGAGAATGAAAACAAAGTCACAATTTGAGAGGGTACAAGGAACAGGATGCACTGCTTGCAGTAATAATCTGCAACAGTGATCACAGGTTTGAAAAGGTAATTAACTCCAGCAGAAATGTAAGTGATCTGTGCAATAACAAGAATTAGAAACACTTAGACTACTCAAATTATTGTGTAAAATGAATACCTTATTTAAAAAGACAGATGTAAGGACTAGCCTATGGCAGTGCTCTCTGGGAGGGTAACTCTTGGCATTAGGTTCCCCAGATCAGTAAATATGCTTGAGAAAAGTACATAAAATAGCCAGAAAGTTCTGTTTCATGCACACAATTACTGTGTTGTGGGCCTGGGGTTTTCTTTATTAATAAAAACCATGTTGATCCTTACCACAGCAGAATCCAAGACAAATCAGAAGTTGTCAGTAGTAATATCCAAGTGACTGATCATAGACTATCCAGCAGAAGTAGTGAGTACTTAACTGGATGCTACCTGTGCTGTCTCCAGGTAGTTAAGAGTTTAATAATAATTTAGATAAAAGCAGTTTTGGAGCATTGTCTAAATGCAATGTCTCTTTCTGGATTGCCTGTGCTCTCTTTAGGAGCATAACAGTACAAATGGAATGTCCTAAGACAGTGCTGGGTGTCCCCAGATGCTGTAGTTAACAGGAACACAGTGCTGTCCTAATACTTCAGTCAGCCCCAGAGCAACCTGCATTAATACATCTTGTCCTTTTCTGCTAAGTGCAAGGGGGAAAAAACAAAACAAAACAAACCCTCCCAACCAAATCATCCATACCTGAGCTCTCTGGCAACCTCACTTTGCTGGGAATCCTCCAGGATCTCAGGCAAACTGGTGATAATATCGTGCTGGATTGGTACCGGAGAGACACTGACCATCTGCATTAACTTCCTGACCAGATCCTGCAGACAACAGGAGCACTGGTGAAATGCACAAATCTCTCAGCACAACAATATTATGCATCTAAGGTCCCTCAGTGGAACACCTGCCTGAGTTTGTGCCAACTGTCCCTTAACTCATTGTCCTGCTGACATCATGAAGCTGAGCATAGATTTTTGTGGAAAAAGGATATTTTACAGCTAGGATACAATGATCTTGGTGAGCAGAGGAAACTGGGAAACACAACAAACTTCCCAGTGTTTAGTACTTCAGTAGAGAGTAACCCACAGAGAACAACTGACTTAGGGAAAGAAGGAAAAAAATCACCAGAACAGGAACAGAGAATTCATCCCCACACACTTGCAAGTATCCAGTACCTTGTTAAAATTAAACAAGAGGGAACTGTAACTTCCTGCCAACAACAGCTTTAAAATGGGGTCATCTGTGTGAACTCACATGCACAGATATAAATTTATGTAAAAGAAGACTTAGAGCAAGGAAATAAGAAAAATAGTAAAAGATGTTCAGATGTCACTCAAGGCAAACATAACAAAACAGAAAAAATTAAATCTCTCCTTCTGCATGTAAATACAAGAACAACACCAGATCTCATCAGCACAATAATTCAATCTAATCCCACCTGAGAGGCATTCCAAAAGCTGTTTGGAAAAAGCATCTGTGTGATTGCACCTCTGGCACCCACCTGGCTGTCAAGGAGCCTGTCAAGCCACTTAAACTGATTGATGATGAGCCGGGGGAAATTTGTTCCAAAGGTGCCCACACTGGAACAGCAGAAAAGGATACACAGCTTAGTCACACCTACAGAATCCAGAGCTCTGCTGCTGGGCAGCAGGATTGTCCAAAAGAAATTCCATTTCAAGGCAGAGAGAAGCCAGTTTATACTCACATGTCAAAAAAGAATTCAGGGATCTTTTCCAACAACAGTGTTATGACAGCAGGCTAAAAGAAAGGAAAAAAACAATGTTAAAAAACAATGTTAGGGTGATTTACTGGTTGCGCTGTGGTACTGCCACCAAAACTGACCTTTCAGAAAAGATGAAATACACACAGAGAATAAAATGCTTGAAAGGCTCAATAAAGTATTGCCTGTATAAGAAATCTCTTGCCTAATGCCAGAAACGAGCCACACAGCCTAAGAAGTGAAACCACTTTTCAGAGGGTGGTATAAACTACCCACATAACCCAACAGAATATGGCCATATGGGCAGGAGGTACAATTCATTCTCTGGGCCAATGAACCTCTCTTTCTCAGACCCTGAGCTGCTCTTCACCACTCAGAAAACTAAAGCATCAATTTTAGATAAGTTTGAAAACAGTGGCCAGCTCTAGCACTTAAAGATTCTCCACAGTGGAAGTGGTTATATCTCATCAGAATTTCCTATGCTTGACCTGAGCCATCATCTCTCATTCTGCCCCTGTTCACCTTTGAGGAAAGTCTGGCTCTGTGCTCCCTACACCTTGCAACCATTTGAAGACCATGAAATTTCCCTTAATCTTCTTTTAAAACTGAACAAACCCAGTTCCCTCTGTCTCTGCTTGTCTGCCATGTGTCTCACCTCCTAAGCATCTTAGTGTCCCTGCAACAACAAACTGGACACTTCCAGATGCAGCCTCACCTGCCTCGAAACCAGTTCTAGTAATCCTTTACTTAAGTAAGGAAAATGTTCCCTACAATCAAAACCATTGTAAAGAGCAAGCTAAGGTTCCCATACCTGTAAAATCTTAATCCCAAGAAGCAGTTTAATGAGGCTTTCACAATATGAGTGCACCAGATTCCTGCAAGATGAAAGATTTCATCACTGTTGTGTCAAAAACATGCTGGGAGAACAGGCTGTAACTCTTCCCATTACTGTTTTCTTTTAAAAACTACACACAATGACTTAAGGTAGCACATGGTAATCACAGACACATAAAAAGATTTACAACTGCACTTTAGCTCTGAACCAGCTCACTTTCTACAGGACTAGAAATATGAAAGTCTGTGGTGAGGCTGTATCTCCTGAGGGAAAAAAAATCTCAAAAAGGAATTGACCTTCACCACCCCTGGCAATTTTTTTTTCATAGTATTTGGTTGTTGCCATAAAATGCCATGGAATCCAATATGTGCAGACAGTAAATTCTGTGACTTGACACTCTAAACTCCCTGCAATTAAACAGCAGTGGATTACACCAGCCATGCTGCCTTGGTGTGCACCAGCTGGAGCCTTTAGCTGCACCCTGGTCAATGTCCCAGCACATCACTAGAGACTGGCTCTGACTGAAGGGGAAGGCAAAACACATTTTCTCTACCTCGACCCCTCAGTCCGTACAGGAGTGCAGGGCAAGAGGCAGTTCTTGAACTGGTTCCTGTCCTTGATGTGAGACTCTAGGCCACTGATGAACTGCTTCACTACCTGCAAAGCAGAGAGAAGTTGTTATCCACCCTGAAGGGACACCTCAGTCAACTGCTGTCCTTTAGGATGCATTTTGCAAGCAGATGATGAGAACCAGGAAGAGCTAACCAGGGAACTGCAGCCAGAAACTGTGATGGAAGGAATGCTGGATAATAAATGATTGCAAGTCTAGGCCATTTCCAGAAGATTGCTCTGCAAAGTAACTCTAAAGCAAGTGTCTCACATTTTACTTTGATTTAAGAGACTTTGCCTTTCTTCCTGTTCTGCTGAGATAATGTGACGAGGGCTACACCCAAAAAACATTTGCAGTCAAGTCATTTGCCTCAGGACTTTCACCCTGGACTTGCTGTCTGGGGAGGAGCACCACATCATGGCAGTGTTAATGCTGCCAGCTCCCACCCAACACAAAACCAAACCCAGCTTCCACCAGTAAGCTATGCAAGTGATTTGTCTGCTGTGAGAGTCTTTGTCTATTGAATAATATTGCAAATGAAAATTACTTTGACAGTCAGAAAAACTGTAGGACTAAAAGGCTGGAACAGCAACACTAAGAGAACTGGAAAATCTGAACCACAGAAATCCAAGATAAGCTGCTGTGTGGCACACTTTTGTATGGGACTAGCAGGGACAGGCAGATGCATTTGCATATTTTCCTACTCAGCTTTAAAGGTGGCTTCTGCCAAAGTTACTTACAGCTGGGTAAGTAGGGTGTTTCTCCAGGGCCAGGCAGAGCTTCTTCTGGAAAGCTATTTGATCAACAGCTAAGGAGACAGTTTAGAAAGGAAATAAAGAATGAGACACAGACTGTCCATACACCATCATAACAGCTACACCAAGTACAAGCTCTCAAGCCCATCCACCAACATTCTGCATTTGCTCTATTGAGAAGTCCAGTTGGCAAAAGCCTGAGTGGAATCAGCACTTGTGCTTTCTCGAGTCAGGGCTGAGAGTAGCATTGAAGGCACTGAATACAGGGCTCCCTGAAGGCATTGCCTGAAATGAAAGGCAACAATGCCACGTTTGCTTCCCCATTTCAGAGCTCCTGCCTCTGTAATTCAATACTGTAATCACAGATGCAGTCTAATATTTTTCTATATACCTCCAATAATCTTTCAGAAGTCTTTAGACTAAACAGGTATACACCCAAAGAGGTGGAATGATGAGTTTAGGTGATGCACTGAATTAAGCAGGAACAGGAGGTATATACCAAATAAGAGGCCAAATGAGGGTTTGCTTGAATTTTGAAACAAGCTGGCTCAAGCACTTTTGTGCTGCAAATAAAACACAGCATTACCTTGTACTATCCATCCTTGCAGGTTTTGATTTGAATCAGAAACAGCAAATGTTGAACTCATACCTATTTCATTCTGTCCCTCCCCAGCTTTCAGCACAATTCCTGATGTCCTGAGGAGCTCTTCAAAGACTCCCTCATTCTCCAATCCACAGAAGGCAGAGGCATTTTCCTTATCAGAACTCCGTGACTTCTTAGTTTCTGAGAAAACAAGATATGCTGCATCAAATATATACAAAATCAGCAGTGTCATTAACAATCAGCGTTATCAGAACTGCCATTTTGGCCTTGCCCCTGCTTGGGAGCTGTTGCTTCTATTAATGGGTCTCCATCCCACTAAGAAGATACCCAAGCACCTACTTGGCAAGTCTGTCTTGCAGCTCTCTTCAGAAGCATCAACTTTGGACACTTTCCTTTTTGAAACCATGGTAACAAAACCTTTGTTGTTGCCTAAAAAAATGCAAGAAAAAGACAAGTGTTTTATTCATCTCTTTTTAAGCAGATCTAGAATGTATTAGTGAATAGCAAAAGGGAACGTGACAGAAATTGAGAGTGCTCAAAGAAAGACAGATTGCCTGGGTAACCAATATCACACCACATTTTTCTGCTGTGCAGGTTGAAATTTTAGAGCTTGTCACATTTAAATAGCACAATACATCACTTTTTCTAAAATTCAGTTCCTCAGAAAATAAGGCTTGGTCTTTTATTCAGACACCAGGCAAATGAAATGGCAAATTAAAAGCGAGCAACTATGAGGACTCAGTGCATCCACTGAGCTAAACTCAACACCCTCTCCACATGCCTGGACAAAGCAACAAAGGATTCACAGATGGGTGTTCATGAGCCCAAACTCATTAAGTGATCCTGTTCATGTCCCTAATCACAAATCATAGCCAGTGAGCTCTGTCAGCACAAACCTCCATCTCACCATCCTCTTTTGGGGGGGGGTGGCAAAGATTAAAAAGAAAAATAAACTCAACTCACCTTTAAAACTTAAAGGTTATGAAAAAAAGATGTGTGTGCATCTCATGCTAAATTTCAACTGCTTGGCAGAGGCTGGTAAAATGAGTTATTTAAAGTATCAGCATGGAAGTGGAACAGTTTAAAAACAAAAGTGCAATGAGCCTTTCACAACTGTTTCAGATGTATAAATATCTGAAAGATGGGTGCCAAGGAGATGGTGCCCAACTCTCTTCAGTGGGGCCCAGTGACCGGATAAGGAGCAATGGCCAAAACTAAAACATGAGACATTTCACTTTGACATGAGCAAAATCTTCTTTAGGTTGTGGATGGCAGAGCACTGGAACAGCTGCCCGGGGAAGGCATGCCCAGGCAAGGACTGTCCCTCCCTGCAGACACTCCCACCCACCCGGACCCGCTCCTGCGTCACCTGCCCTGGGTGACCCTGCCCTGGCAGGGGCTGCACTGGGTGATCCCCAGAGCCCCCTTCCAGCCCCACCGCTGCTGGGATTCTGTTCGGGGTGCGAGGCGGAGCCTGACAGCCCAGCCAGGGCCAGCCTGGCCGCTCTCCATCGCACCTACTGCCGAAGGTGGGCAGTGTCCCAGGCGGCCGTTCCACCCCCTCAGCTCAGCTCAGCTCAGCCCGTCTCACCTGAGCCCACCTCACCTGAGCCGAGCCGAGCAGAGCCGAGCTCACCTCCCGTCCTCTCTGGGCAAGGCAAGGCAAGGCAGGCAGGGCAGGGCAGGGCAGGGCAGGGCGGGACACGCCGCTCTCCCCTCACGCCGCTGTCCCCTCACGCCGCTCCCGCCACTCGCGCTCGAGTTTCCCGCCCGCGGCGCGCTGGCGCCGTTCCGCCGGCGGCGGAAGGGCCGGTCCCGCTCCCGGAAGCGGAAGCGCGGCGTGCGGCGGCGGCCCGGTGTCGGCCGGAGCCGGGCCCGAGGCGGCACCGCCGCGATGAGCGAGCCCGAGCTGCTGCTGGACTCCAACATCCGGCTATGGGTGGTGCTGCCCATCGTCTTCATCACTTTCTTCGTGGGCATGATCCGGCACTACGTGTCCATCCTGCTGCAGAGCGACAAGCGCCTCACGCAGGAGCAGGTGTCCGACAGGTCAGGGCCCGCCTCACCCCCGCCCGCCCCGCTCCCCCGGCCCGCCGCTAACGCCGCGTGTCTCTCTTCCAGCCAAGTCCTGATCCGGAGCAGAGTCCTTCGGGAAAATGGAAAATACATTCCAAAGCAGGTAGGGAGCTGCGCGGTCGGGCTGTACAGGGATGGCCGGGAAAGCAGCACAGAGCGCGAGGCTGTGCCCGGGCAGTGCCGTGGGAGGAGCAGCGCCCGCAAGGGCCCGCGGGGTCGGACGCTGCCGGGTCACCCCTGGCCACAGCAGTGTCCAGGAGGGCAGATTCCCAGGAATCTTGGACACAGCACCGCCGTTTATGTCTTTTCCTTGAGATTTATGTTAGCTGTCACTGCTCGATGTTTTAACTGCATGCTGACATGACATGTGCCTCCAAACTGCTGTGTTTAATATCTGCCAGCAAGCACACAGGGATGTAATGCTAGCCTGTGGTAACAAGGTGGTCACAGAGTGTCAGCTGAAATGTTTGCTAAACTAAAAATGCATTGCTCATGTTGGCTTTGTTGGTACCAAGTGTGTATTTTGTGAAATCCAGAGGTCAGTTGGGCGAGTGAAAATGTTCCATGTGTCAGTATTGGTGCTCCCCCAGCACAAAGAATTTGCGCAAAACACTAAAGGCTCTTTAATTAACATGGGTTTCTCTTCAGAGAATTCTTATAATTACTTTAAGAATTTTAGAAAGCCAGAGATCTGATACTCTGGATGCAGAAAAATGTGATGAGCTTTAGAGCACATGGGCAGTGAGGCACCTATCCCAGGAAGGTGGGTTGTGAAAGAACTCACGAGATGTCTGAACGTCTGAGCAAGAACTAATGCTTCTGTCCTTTTACTTCTTATGGTGTTGGCATTGTCTTTCTCTGCTTTCAGTCTTTCCTGTCCCGGAAATATTTTTTTAATAACCCCGAGGATGGATTTTTTAAGAAAACAAAAAGAAAGGTAGTGCCTCCTTCACCAATGACAGGTATGTTAAGGTACCCTAACTGCAGCTAGGTAGAAAAACCTGTCAGTGTCTGCTGAGGGTGGAATGTGAATCAGCTTTGCAGGGAGCTTGGGCAGTGTGAGGGAGGGGGTGGGAGTGAGATTCCTCTCTTGGATAACAAAAACATTAGATTGCTTCATGTTGCTTAACTTCAGCCTTGAGCTGCTTGCAGCATCTCAGGAGACCTGACCTCCTCAGGGTAGCCAGGAGTGGGAGTCCTGCTCTTGTCTCCTTTTGCCAGTGTTTTGCTCCAGCTCCCAGAGGGTCTTCCCTAAAGTTTAATTTAGATTTAATTTAATTAATGTATACAGCAAAATAGGAGCTTGTTGTCCTTCCTCTACCCAGGTCAGCTCACAGGGTCAGGCACAGCACAGAACACAACACCTCTGTGGCAGGAGCCACCACCACACTGGCTGCTCATGTCATTTTGCAAAGTATTGTCAGCAATGGAAAATTGTAGATACTGGGATAGGAGTGTTGTCTCATGCAGTTTCTTAAGTAAATTATCTGACATGTAATGACTTGTTTGTCTTTATTGTGATGTGCTGCTACTTCACACCCCATCTATGATTTGCAGATCCTACCATGCTGACAGATATGATGAAAGGGAATGTAACCAATGTCCTGCCTATGATCCTCATTGGTGGTTGGATCAACATGACATTTTCAGGATTTGTCACAAGTAAGTGTCTGGAGTAACATGGGTTTGCCTGTGTCTCTGAAGATGGCCTTGAGGGTCTGAGCTGCATCAGATGATTTGCTCCTGGACCTGAGAGCAGTCAGTTAGAAGCAGCATAAATTTGGCTTGTGGCACTGCTGCTCCTCACTCCACAAACTGCACAGATTTGCTTGTCCCATTGCAAAGGGTGGAAATTGTTTTGTGAGTGTTGGTCATGGTCTCAAAGAAAATAGCTCATGTACTTGGGAACAGCTGTAGTGACAAAACCAGTATTTTATTAAAACTGCCTGAAATTCAGGTTGATATGCGGGATTTTGCTCTGAACCTGTCCAGGGAATTGGTTACTGTGTGGAGTGTACACATCAAAAATACTTACTTAAATTCATAATTCTGGGTGGTTTTTTCTATACTGTTAATGTGATAGATAACTGTTTCCTTAACAAGGGACATTCCTTTTCACACTGAAGTAGTACCTTTGAGGGTTTGGTCATCTGATTAAATTTCAGAAAGTCTTTTCATATTAAAATGAATACAGAACTGCAGCTTTTTCAAAAATCCAAGTTAACTTTTTATTGTACACATTGCAGACTACATTAGATGTAACAAAAGAGCTATCTGCTCCCCTTGCCCTTTGCAATCATGCAGTGTCACTTTGTGGAACTGGGCTTTTTTTCCTTTACCCTGCAGCAAAGGTCCCGTTTCCCCTGACGCTGCGTTTTAAGCCAATGCTGCAGCAGGGAATTGAGCTGCTCACTTTGGATGCATCCTGGTAAGTCCCTGTCCTCAGCAAGCAAGGTCCAGTTCCCACTTGGAAAATGTTGAATGTGTTAATAGCCCTTGGCTGGTCTGTGTGTGCTGCTAGAATGAGGTCATGAGCCAGCTTTGAACTGGTAACAACTGTGCTTGTTCTGATTTGTCAGGGTGAGCTCTGCTTCCTGGTACTTCTTGAATGTGTTTGGACTCAGAAGCATTTATACTCTCATCCTGGGCCAAGATAATGGTAAGGCATTTGCCATTTCTGGGAACTGGCTGCCCCTTCCATGGGATGTTGTCTGGGGGAGGCTGGGGAAAAGATTTCTCAGTTTCCAGCCAAGAAGCTCCTGAATTCTCCTCTTGTTTTTGTGAGGTTACTTACTGTCCATGGGCCAGGTCTGACATCACCTGCAGCAAGTACCCAAATCTCCTGCACCAGCCACTGACTCATAAACTCTCATGGTTGTTAGCCCAGGCTTGCTTTCCCATCAAATCAGCATGCAAAGGTTTTGTGCTCAGGTTGTTTATTTCTAGCAAGTATTGGTTTTAAGGAAAACTGCAGAGATTTCCTAACGTTAAGGAAATTAAGATTTCTTAATGTTTTGATGAAAACTGCAGAGATTGCCTGCCCCTAATGTGGGGCAGGACAGATGTGTATTGGGAATAGAAAACTACTTTCCTCAGTTTTTCTGCATAGTTTATGTAAATCTGGCTAAGAGCAGGTGGGAGCAAGATGTCTTGTGAGGACTCCTGGCACAGCAGTGTTGCATTCTGGCTGTTGCTGCAATGTTCTCATCTCTAGATAAAAACCTTCCCAACTGCACCATGCTCCAGGGATGCTGTTTAATAGCACAGAAATCAAGCTCTCATTTCTCATTTACAGCTGCAGATCAGTCCAGGGTTATGCAAGAACAAATGACAGGGGCAGCAATGGCCATGCCAGCAGATACTAACAAAGCATTTAAGGTACAGTATTGTCACCTGCACTCCTGTTTGTGTGAGCCTGCAGGGTTGTAAGCTGCATGTAACTCATCTCCACGTGTCAAGTAAGGGAATTGCTCTGGATTCCTGTTCCTAAAATTAGAGCTGACAGCTTCTGAAGGCTGTGGGAGTTACTCTGGGTCTGGCAGAGCCCAGATACCCTGAAGTAAACCTGACAGATCAGTCATTGCTGGTACAAAAGCTGAATTCATGTCTCATGCTCTGCTTTTGCTGAGGAAGGGGTTTTTTTACCTTGAGGTATAGTTCCAAAGCAGAAGCTGGCTCTCCAAAAATTGTGTTAATAGTGCAGCTGAGCATGAGTCCAGCAGGCTCCTGACTGAACTTGGGTAAGAAAATCACATAAGCCAGTCAGTCAGTCCAGTGGAAAATCCATCAGCAATTTACTATCTTGAAGTTCTCCTAAAGCACTTTCCATAGGCACTTGCTTGTTAGACGGCCTCTGCCTTTCACAGGCAGTGTTTATGGCCAGGTTTATGCAGGAAGGACAGACCTGGTTTCTGCTTCTGTGTGCTGTAGAAGAGGTTTAGCTACACATCATCTGCTGCCTGGGAAGTTGGGATGGTCTGCTCCTGCAGTTTGTTTTCATAACCTTCCTGGTTAAAGATCCCACAGTACCCAGGCAGAGGCTCAGCCAGGGAAGAGGATGGCTGCAGTTGGCAGCAGTGCTGGAGCACTGGCTGTTCTGCCACACTCAGCACTGAGGTGCAGTTCCAGTCAGTAGTGACTCCACTTCCACTCAGTACTGGCTCTCCACAGCATTTCTGCCAATTCAGCCTTGCAGGGACCAAAACCCACTACATGTCGCAGCAGAAACAAAAGGGGAAAAGCCCGTATTGCAGGAGAAGTGTTCTGGCCAAGAAATACAAATCTCTTGCTGGGCATCATGTGACATGGTTTTTTGCAGGCTTTGTGCACAAGTCTGTGATCAGGTGCAAAATTTTTGGCCTCTTACCTGTTGTTACCAAGTAACTCTGAACTAAAGAATTACCTCACTGCAAAGCACTTGGCTCACCAGAACAGACAGAACTGGCTGTTATAGAAGCTATGGACTGTTCCAGAAGGGAAGAGGGTTGGCAGAAAGTAGATAATGTAGTTTTTCTAATTTCTGTGATGCAATTTGTATTGAGCAACTAACATCTAATTAAGCATAAACCACTGATTTCAGAGTTGACAGGATTGCCAGGTTTTTAATAGAAATCAGTGTTTGTTGCAGTTTTTAAAGCAAGCACTGCTTTGTGTAGTTCTTGTCTAACTAATCCTATGTTGCTTTTCCTTCTCTGCTTCTGTTCACTGCCAATGCAGACTGAATGGGAAGCCTTAGAATTGACAGATCATCAGTGGGCCTTAGAAGATGTAGAAGAAGAGCTCATGGCAAAAGACCTCCATTTTGAAGGCATGTTTAAGGAAGAACTTCAGACCTCCATCTTCTGAATTTGAGAATATGCTTTTGTCACTTCTTGTAAAAGTTATTTGAAAAGAAATCTGTTATCTAGAACTATATAATGTATTTTAGCAAGGCTGCAATTAAAATAAAAACATCATGTTCCGAACTGCAGTGCCCTCACTTTGATTTGAGCCCACAGACACACATACACACTATTTCCCCATTAATTTAATCCGTCCCAAGTCCATTTGTAAGCACCTGAGTGCCCACACAGCCTCTCCTGCCTGTGAGCAGGGTGTTGCAGAGTGCCTGGCTGTTATTTACTGGGCCAGGTGGGATAATAAATGCTTTAAGCTGCCCACCTTGCACTGTAGAGAACAGGGAGCAACTGTTCCTGGCTTATCTCTCATAGAAACTCCTCAGACCTCTTCCCCAGGGAGAAGAGTCCCAACCTAGAGAAATGCTTTGTAAAAAGCAGCTCTTCCATACTCAGGCTGTTATTCCCCCCCCCCCTTCTTTATTCTGAGCACCTTTTACTCAAGGTGTAACTGTAAATCCTCTTTAACGCAGGAGCTGAGCCAGGCCTGTGACACTGATTTTCTGTTCTCACCAAATACCTTCCCAGTGAACAGAGAAGGTGCCCCTTTCCCTTCTTCTCACAATGGGTTTCAGACCATGTTTTGGGGAGCAGCCCTTCACAGCAAAGCTCAGCAGCTGCTGTTCTAATTAAGGCTCATTAACCCTCAGGAGCTCCAGCTGAGATCAAGCTCCTCTGCTCTTACACTAATTTTGGCATGAAGACTTCAAACCTTCTCACCAGGGTTTCAGAGCCCACCTTGACCTGCAGGACTGGGACAATCCCACACACAAGCCCACTGCACTTCGTCAGCTTCTTCCAGCCTGCTCTCACAAGTGTGTTCAGGTTGCCTTGAGGAGGAAATTACAGAGGCTGCAGGACAGCTACCTCAGTGGCAGCCCTGGTACCCCTGGAGAAAATGGACAGAAGGAAGACCAGGACCTCTCAGGGGTCTGCAGAGGAAGAGGAAGGATGAAACCACAGCTGAGGCTGCCCAGTGCCACAAAAAAGCAAGGACAGCTTTGCTAGAGCACCAGGTACCAGCAACCCAGCACTGCAGAGAGAAAATGCAAACCTGGAGCAAAGTGAACCCTCAGCTGTGCAGAGCTGTGCCCTCAACAGCTGATTTTCTCCCAGATCCCCACTGGCTCTGCAGGACTCACTCTCCCCCAGCCCAAATTTCTCCTAGAGCACCAGGCATCCCCACAACCAGCAGTCCTAGACCATGCAATGAAAGCTGAAAATACAACAGAACCCAGTTTCAGTGCAAACCACTCTTTAATTTTCCTCTTTGTACAACAGAGCCAGCCACTTACAAAGTGCTAGTCTAAAAAACAGTCTGGTATTACAGCACACACACACCAGCCAAAGCCCAGCAGCTCAGAGGCAGAGAAAGCAGAGCTGGGCTGCTTGTTCTGCAGTACAAGAGTCTGTTCAGGATCTGAGATTGAACCCCACAGATGCATTTCTCAGTGTCAGCACAGGTAGGGAGGTGAGGAGGAGGACAAAGGCTACTTCAGATTGATTTATCTTTTAAAAAGGTCTTTTACTGTCCTCCGTTTTCCTCTATTCCCCATTTTGGAATGCCCACATGACTTACTTTCAGGGTAAAACAAACAAAAAAATGCTGATTAGAGTAATTTCAGTGCAGTGCTACAGCTTAAAAGTTGCTTTTTGCATGCTCCCCTCAGTAATAAGGAAAAAAAATTCAATATTAAGAGTTGCAAAAATAAAAATAAAACTAAACAGCAGAAGCAACTAAGCAATTGTGATCTCAAAATTTAAATTTTAATGCTTTAAAGCTAATTCCACAAAGGAGAATCACATCAGCAGCAGCATGCTGGCTAGAGACAATGCCCCCTCCTCCTCCCCATCACTTTCCAGGGCCCTGGCCAAGGGCTGCCTGTGCTGCCCTCCCAGGGTGCAGGGACAGGCACACTGCAATTTCAGGCACTGCCTGGGCTGCAGAAAGGTGGAGCTGAGGTGGAAAGTTTGGAGTTAAATGGATGAGCACTGCTGACCACCACAACAGGTGATGGCCAGCACTGAAGTCACAGCAGCTGCAAGCACATATTCCAGAGGGAACAAAAAGCACACTGACAGCCAGTCTCAGCCTTTCATTCTGCCAACACACTTGGATCTAAAAGGAAAAACTCTCCTGTTTGGTTCACTACCTTGAGCTAGATGGTTGCCTAAAAAATACACGCTAAGGCTCTGGAATTTTTCCCATTTTTCACATGGAAGACCAGTTCTCCATTGAGACTCACAGGAGTCTCTTCTCAAGAAAGACGGACTTGAATCCTATAAAGCAGCACACAGTAAAGGAGGACAGAGGGAAGAGCATTTGCCAGTTGTGACAAAAGGATGGAGCAGAACCATTGAACAGCAGAGGCAAACAGGACCTGGGACAGGACTATGACACCTGCAGCCCCACAGAGGGTGATTGCGTGAGGATAGAAAGGCAGCACTCAAGGGTGGAGGAGGGCTGAAAGAGCAGTCCAAAAAAACCAAAGGTGCAAGAGAAAAGGCTGAAAACTCACACAATCCATTGCATTGGGCTGTCATCTGAACTGGTGACAGCTCTGGGGACACAGTGCTGAGCTTGGCTGGAGACATAAATGAGCAAAAAAGGATAAAAATGCTGTCATCACTGCACAAACCATAGGAGAAATGCTGGCAGCAGAAAAGTGCTTACAGAGCAGCCTGGAAGTGAGCGGTGTAGGAGATGGAAAAGACAAGAAATCATCAATGTTATGCATGGTATTTTCTCTACAGAAGAACAGGAGCCAGAGCAGCTGTATCCTGCATCTCCATGGGGATCAGCCTGCACATATGCCACACCACAGGCAGGTATGATTCACTTCTGGCCAAGATTCCTGCATCACTGGATTCAGTGTTCACATGAAAAATGCTGAGTCAAAACTGCCCAGGAGAGCCTCAAATGCATCAGTGAAAGGATGCAAGCAAGAGAAACGTTTGTTGCTTTGCCAGGGGACCTAGGTACAATGGCAGAGACTGCAACAGACCAGATGTACAAAGATTTGAACTGAGCTCCAGAAAGGGTGCAGGAGGCCTCCCTGACATAGGCAGGGCCCACAGCAACACCAGAGAGTTGGCAGGAAGCCCCAATGCCGATTCACAGAATCGTACCCACCATTCTCCTCCACGGGCCCCTCAAGGCTCAGCTGTGCTGGCCTCCAGCTCAGGCTGTCCTCTCCCAACCCCAGCTAAAACCCTCAGCCCAAGAACCACAGCCCCAGCCCCTGCCTCTAGCCACACAGCTCAGCCAGATTTTAAAAAGAACTTTATTGAAGCTCCAATATATATTATTTTTGGCCTCTAAATACCCAAGTGTCAGCACCTATTCCTGGCTCTTCAGTGCTATTCTGCAACCCCCAGCACTGAATCTCTCAGTGCTTGATTTTCTGCTTGACCCCTACAGAAGGAAGAAAAATTTTCAGGCGCCTCAGGCATTGCTTTACGAGAGCAACCACTACCATGGTGGCTGAGTGCTGGAGGTGGTGCTTAGTTGGTGTCCATGCCATCACACTCTTCCTGGGGAGCAGAGGGGGCAGAATGTTCCTCGCTGTTTCGGCGCTCATAGAACAGCACATACGCAGCTTTTGTCTACCAAACAGAGAGAAAACCCATCTGAAACCATCCACACAGCTTGGCTGCAATGTCACACCCAAAGCAGGGAACCACAGTCTCAGCACAGCTGCAACAGCCTCAAGCCAAATACTCACCACTATTTGGTCTTCTGAAGCCACCGAGACACTGCTGTCATCGAAGTAGTACCACTTGTCATTGACCTTGTTCTTGGCGTAGGCAGTGTCTGTCAGGGAGGAACTGCAGCTCAGCAGGCTGGGCAGGGCCAGCAGGGAGTGCACACCTGGGACACTGAGACTCCAACCACGTGTGCATGCGAGCCAGGAGCCAGCTTTGGCATTGCCTGCCCCAAGCCTAGTTAACCAGCATGAGTATCTACAACATGCCAGCTGGCCCAGCTAGTCTAGGACCAGGTTCCACACACCAGGCTTAACCCTGCCAGCTGAGATACAGGGAAAAGAAACTTAGGGAAAAAAAGTAATAGGCTTTGTTCACTGCCCTTAAGTCAGAGCTTTCCCAAACACACACAGTTTAAGACTCTGCATTTTCACTTGAAAGAAAAATTTTCTGCTGCTAATGGATCTGATCTGGCTCTTGCAAGAATCCTCACTCATGAATGAAGTTAGAAGTCCCTCAACATCTCTTCCAGCCAAGACTTCTGTGACTGTGATCTCCAGCCTCAGAACACGTGCCCCTTCAGCTACAGGAGTTCATCATCCTCTCATGGTAAATTGCTTCTGGGTGGTTTTACAAGTGTCACCTACATCATGTATCTGCATGGACACCTGATACAGGTAACTCACCTACACTTTTCATCTGTGCTGCAGCAAAATCAGTGACAGAAAACACAGACTCATCACGTACCAAACTTGTATACAAGTGGGTTTTTCTCCTGATGAAACAACATTTTCCTATGTCAGCCCTTATCAGTGCAAAGGTGGAGACATTCTACTGTCAACCAGTGTCACAATTTCAGGTGCAGCACTGAAAAATCTGGACTCCACTCATAAATTGGGGAACACCATCACACAAACTAATGACAACTAACCAGGGTCCCACAGGCATCAGTCAGACCTCAGGCCAGAGACCTATCTGGCCTCCAATCCTTACAGGATCCCGATCCAATACTGCCTGCACGCACAACACAGATCAGTTTTGGAGCAGACACCTTAGGTGAGGGCTATTGGGGTGTCCCAGTGCAGAGCCCTCCCCTGTCCCCACGTTTCCTTGCACACCAAGGACACAGCAGCAGTTACTCACAGTGGCCCACTCCCATGGCTCCATAGTGATTGGATACTGCAATGAGGTCATACACGTATGAGCCTGCTCTTGGGTCACAGACAAACTCAGACATGTTCAAACCCCTGGAAGGAAACACAGAACTATCAGTACACCAGTAACCATCACTTTTTAGGAACTGAAGCATGGCACCAGCGCTGCTCTGCTGCTCAGGGGCCAGGTGTTGTTAGTGTGAAGACCAGGCTTGTCACCCCTCCCACACAAGGCAGGTCCTGACAAACACACCAAGCACTGCCAGTTTAGAGGGAGGTGTTGAATAAAACACAGCTTGGAGTGTCCCCGTGTAGGCATGAAGAGTGAGACAGGAATAGTAAGGGATATGCTTCATCCACAGCAGGATGCCAGCAAGCAGAAGCAGAGGGACAAGGCAGGCTTTCATTTTGTAATTGTGCAATACTCAATACTGCAAGTGCAGCACTGCCAAAAAATTTGCTAAAATTGCTACAGAAGTTCTCTTGGTTGAATCACATGGGCTTAAGTGAATTTCAGAAGAAACAGTACCTGCTAGTAATTAATGCTCTTTGAGATGTATAAAGCTGAACAGCATTGACAAAAACCACCCCCCAAAACCACTAACCCTCTCAACTCATGCCTGCTGTCCAGCCATTCAAACTCAGAAAACACTTGCTCCAGTTACAGCCTTTACAACAAGCCCCCCCAACGGAAACATCAGAAGTACATCTTTCTTGACCAAGCTCTTCCTGGCTTGAGAGAAGAACCCTACCTGATGGGGAATTCCACAACCGTGTCAAGTTTATCCCTCCAGTATCTGCTGTATGAGAAGCGTTTCAAATGCACCACCAAGATCCTGGGCAAAGACCACAAGTCAAACTTCTTCGTGGCCTGCTGATGTTTCTTACAGTTAGGGCAGTACCTAAGCAAGGAGTAACCAGCAAGGAAATTAATGACTGCATCAAAAGAAAAGCTTCTGGCCTTCCATTAAAAATGCCTCACTAGCACAAGCACAGCCCCTGCCTGACAGAAGGCACACTGCTGTGGAATATGCAGGTGAACATTCTGCCTCAGAGAATTCCAAACTCCACTTGCTTTTATTTTATAGTCCTACAGCAAGTATGTTGACTGCACATTGTACAAAAACTAATTTTTAAAAATAGCCTGGTTATTGGAAGCTGCATTCCCACTGATACTTTTTTCTTAAATATAAGCAGGAAACAAATACTTTTATTAACTCACGTCCACAGGCTATTGAGTCAATGACTTAATACAGATCTGACAGACTTCTCAAAGATGAGGACAAAAGGACAGACCTGAGAAATTATAAGAATCCCATGCAAAATCATGTGAACTCAGTTACATTTGATGGTAAATATGGCAGGCAGACAGAGGTTCTTACCACGGGTCATGTTCACCAAGTGTTTCCATAGTAGTGAAGAGCTCTATGCAGTCTCTGAGGGCTACAACAGCCTTCTTCTTCTGTAGTTGCAGCATGCTTCCATGTTTTTCAAATGCCTAGTGAAAGAGACAGGTACTTTATTCAATTCCATGTACTCTGTAATCCCTGACATCAAGAAATTACATGCTCACTTTCACCACACTACCTATTTCTGCACCTCCTTCCCCACACAGACAATCATCTCCAGCTTCCATCCACTTTCTTATGCTAAATAGTCCACTAGAGAAAATATATGTTCTCGCTTGGGTTTAGAGCTTTTATCAAGACAGTAAAAACTGTCTTATTCTGCTACAAAAAGAAGTTTAAAGATGACCCACCAGAACACTGTCTACTGTCACCTTTTAAATACCATGCAAATTTACATAGATGACTTATGAGAAGAGCATACTACAACCTGTGCCTCCTGTTCATCATACAGCAGCCTCCGTGTCTCAGAATCCCAGTCAATAGCAACTGCAGAAAAAGCTACCAAAAAAAAAGGAAATATTTATTGTAGAGGTGTAAAAAGAAGAAAGGAGAAAAAAAAAAGGCAAGAAAATAATTACCATTCAGTTTTAAGATTTTTCCTTCAACAATGGAGTTTATCTCCGAGGTCCCAGAGGAATTCACAAGGCTTAAAGTGAAATGCTGTTTCTTGCAAGGCTGCAGGTCTCTTGCTGACTCCACTTGCATACAACCCTCAGAGTGGCAGGGGTCAACCTCTGTCAGCTTTTCCTTGCCTTCCTCTCCACCATCCTGATGCTCCATCTCTTCAATGTCACCTGGACAAACATTTCAAACAAGGACAATGTAACAGGGCTTCAATGGAAGTTTAGCCTGACACCTCCCATGGACAGCTGTTTGCATCAGCCTGTACAACACACACCAGTTGTGTGGGAAGCAATGAAAAGGCACACAGAAAAAGAAACCTCTGCTTGCTAATCACTCCATCTGAAGCTGTATTTTCTCCTTTAGCAGATGCCAGTTTAGCAGAGTGCTCAGTTTGCAGGTTAACAATGACTCCTTCTGACAGCACACCCTAAGAAGCATCCCCAAGAGAGAATCAGCAAAGTTGCAGTTGGGTGTCTTCACAGAAAGGAATATGTAAGTCATCAGGAAAGTTATTTCCATTCTTTAGGGAAAATGGGCAGGTTTTTTCCCCATGTAACTTAATTGCAGCTGTTACCCTCAGGGCTACACTAGAGAATCACTTCAAACAGGGAAGGGAAACACTCATGTGCCATCAGCTTTAAAAGCTTCCTAGAGAGCATGTGGCCTAGGAATGCGACTGTTGATTCTGTGTCCTCCAACAGACAAATTTCTTCACAATCTTTGTCACCTAACAGGCCAGTTTTCATCACCAAAGGGCATGTCAGGAACGGCTGCCTCTGGAGGGAGGCACCTGGACACCTCAATTAAGCAAGGACTTCCCTGACACTGGTCAGAATGAATGCACATCCACACCTTGTTCTCCAGCTGCTGCACATCTGATCTCCCTAGGAAAGAAATGGTCTACAAGATTCTCCTTGTACCAAGCAGATGTCCAGCACAACAGTGTGGCTTGATCATGGTGGAGAAACAACCTGCTAGAGCCTAAGCCAAATACATACAGCACAAAACAAATGCTGTTAGAAAGCTAAAGTGCTGAAAAGCTCCCAGCAGATTTTGAAAGGGCTTTACCTTCAACCACACCATTGGAGCCATTGCAGGTTCCTCTGTCTGGGCAGGGTGGGGAGCATTCTTCTGCCAGAGGGAGTTTCACACAGCGGCTGAAGAGAAGGGATACATTTCTTACACAGCCATACTGGAGCTGTGCACCAGAACAGCAGCACACCCCTCTATCATCAGCTCTTGCTGCCCAATTCCCTCCAGCAAACCAGAACCCAACCTGTACAGCACCATTTACATTTACATGACAGCACCAAGAACCCTCAGAATGAGTCAAACAACAATTCCCTGAATCTTTGCTCTCACTGCTTGTTCCGTGTTTCACTGGCTGCATATTGAAAAGGCAGAAGTAAGTTATGGTGGCCCCATCTGTGAGCCCTGAAAACATGCCCTCAGTTCTGCTCCTGATTCCTTTTGCAAGGCTGAGCCAGCAATATCTGTTACAAAGTCAAAAACACCAGGACCTTGAAATGTCCCTGGGGCCTCCAGACACTAATGCAATGCAAATCCTGGTTTATACAACCCACACAAATCAAGGAAAATTCTCCCTGTTAACAAGGATTCAGTAATCCTATTACAGTGTAATTGAATAAGCAACCTCTAGAGCTTGGCACAGGACTCAAAGGTACAGCCATGACTTACCTGATCTGCTCCAAAACCACACTGTACAGGTGATCCACAGTGAGCTTGTGTTTGGGCACAGATATTAACAGTGGCTGCCCAAAGAGCACAGTCCCTGAAGTGTTGCTGGATTGCCTCACTGTCTTCTCCCGAAAGTAAATGGAGAGAGTAACATACTCTGAACCATCCTCACTTGGCTTGCAAACTTCATACCTGTTTGAAAGATAGGTATTTCCAGGGGTTATTTCCACTGCCAAGAAGCACAGCAGGTAGGACCAATATGAACTCAGTTCAAGTCTCTCCCCACAGTACAAGAGGGCTGTGCTGTCCTCATGCTACAGAGCAGTTTCCTGAACATACCCCATGGCTCACAGTGGCACAGGACACACACCTGCAAATGATTCAGCTGCCACCTTCCCTCTGTCTTTATTCCTAATTCAAACCCTGTTACCAATCACCTCCCAAGACACTACCCTGACAACTCCACCAGGGAAAGATACTAAATGTACTCTGAAATTCCTCTGACAGTGTCTGTTCCCCCTGGAGAAAGAAATCTTGTTGATACTTTGGGTCTTGAATTCTGCCAGCCTCTCAATCAATTGCATGGCCTGAGCTCACATCACTGAGCAGCTAATGTTTCATAAAATCATGAGTCTGGAAACATCTGCTTCACAGAAAAATCCAAGGACAGTAAACAAACAAGAAAAATTCTGGAAGACAACAAACAGCCTGGGAGAACAGTGAGGAGACTGTGACGCAGTTTGTGCCCTGGGTGAAACAGCAAATGAGGTATTTGCAGCTGTCAGAGGAGAGGCAAAAGTAACCACGTGCTCCAACACTATCACACTGTTTGCTTCAGGCCTATGCATTACAAAAGATTCATTTTCAGGAATGCCAAGTCACACTGCTCTTTAATTTAGTGAGTCACCTGTCCCAGATTTATCTTAAAACTGAAAGAGAAAGAAAGATTTCATGAAAAGATGTCACTACACATAATGACCTAGACCACAATCACATATCTGAGTGCCTCAAACTCCTAACAATTCTCTTCCATTAGACAAGCCACTCCCATTCTCTCCAGAGCTGAGAAACATTTTTTATTCCTGTGTTCAGAGCAGGGAGGAGAACAAATTTCAGAGCTGTAATTCTGCTTCATCCTACTTACAACAAAAAAGGATCCTAGCTTGGGACTTGGACTGAGTTCAGTAGAGTACACAAGGAAAACATCCTGCCAGGGAGTCCCAGCCCACCAAGAACACAAGAGCTCAGAGTCAGCATAAGAGTCCAATGCCAGCAGCTGTTGAGGTTTTCTAGGCTGTCAATGCTACTCAGCTGGACACCAGCACTGCATACAGTCCACACCTCCTAAAGTTTCCTGAGAAACAGCACTACAAAAAGGTGAATTATTTCACTTAGCACTGTTTAAACCACAAAAGGCCATAATCAGTCCCAGAATATAAGCTGTGATTAACACCAGGTCCTAGGAGACCCTTAGCCTGGACTCCTGTAACACAGCTCAGTGCATGCCACTCCTGTGACTCCTCTCACACCACCCACACTGCTCTGCAAGCAGCAATTAATGAAGCCCCATTTACACTCCACCCTCAAGCACCTTAATGAAGCCCTGCCCATGAGAAGGAACAGATGGAACAGAAATAAAAGACTATTCCCACAGGCAGGGGTCACCCATCACAAACAGCCAGCATGCAGCACCCCATAACACTCTGCAGAGAGCATCTCACACCCTTCACAACACAACAGATTACTCAAGTGTCCCTCTACCCCTTCCACCTCAGGACACCTTTAATATACTAGTACTAAAAGCAGACATATCAGAATCGAGAGCTGTCATTTTTATGATCTCCTGAGCAACAGCTATCCCTTGAAAAAATAACCAAAGCCAAAGTACTTTATGTACAGTGTAACAGGCTGTAGAGCTGATACTGGGAATTGCTGGACAATACCCCATAATTCTGTATGTTACAACCTAATTGAAATAATAGAACATGAAGGTGATGCTACTCCAGATGACACAGCATGGTTTTAGAAATCAGAAACATCAGCTCAGCTGCTACCACACTGCTAGATACTGGCTAATTGCCTTTATAATTCATGACAACTCAGAAGTGTCTGAAAACTGCTAAGTAATAGGGTAGGACTTGACCAGTCTTTATCAGCATTGTGGAGGTTCAGGTGTGTGGTTTCAATTCAGAAAGGAGGCAGAGAGCAATGAGGTAACTTTTGTTCCACTGCACAATGAAGGTAAAGCAAGTGCACAGAAGAATGGAAAGCTATGAAGGACCAGAGCTACAGGAAAGGACAATGAGCTGAACACCAGGCTAATATACAGGTTGTATGTTACTGAAACATTCCCTCACAGGTCCTGGGATCTGTGATATTAACTCCAGCTGCAAAACAAGGATTGTGGACGACAAGTCAGTCTACAGCAACAACCAAGAAGTCTATTTTGAAAAAGAATGAAGAAAGGCAGGGAGAAATGCTTTGCAGAAGCTGCCAAACAGATCTGTCTGAAGGGGGTTACTACTGCACAACAACCCAGAGATGCTGCTGAGAAGCCACAACAGGGTCAAAAGTAGATAGTAAGAATAAACACAGGATTGGAAAAAAACTGGGAGAAAGTGCTGCACATATTCTGATCTCTTCTAGAAGTGGAGATACTCCTAACCTGTTTACTTTCTTTCATAATACCAGAACACATGTAAACAAGTAATCTAAGAGATCAGAGACTGAAAATGCAACTTTCTTAAGACAATGAACAGTTTGCACTGCAGAAACTGGTCAAAAGATTTTGCCAGTCTTTCAGAGGAACAAGATTAAAAATGATGAGGAATTCACACAGGAGGTTTCTACAAGGCTTAAATAAATACAAGTTCATTTTGGAAAGGACGCAAACTCTCATTTCAAACAAGAAAACCCCAATTTTACTAAGTGTGAAAAAACTTCACAGATCAATTTGCTACAAGATCCTACACATCTCAAATGTTTTGTATAAAACTACTGGACCTGCTGGTCTGCTGACCTCACTAACTCAGTTCAGTAATTGCTGTAGGCTCAGTCCCACTAACAAACCCGACACCTCTGCAGCCAGCGATGGTTGTTCAAGACCATGAAATTATTTAAATGTAATACACAGCATGTTGTAAGAGAAGGCAGAAAACATGGCATGTATGGCCAACTGAATAGATCCTATTCAAATATGCACACTTTTATAGGTTAAAGGTGACCTGCAAATCAATTTGTGAAACTTTCATCAACATAAACAATACATGTTCTGTAATATGCCCCATTAGCCAGGCTAAGAGAACAGGGGTATCTAGTTTACCCATCAGAACATTTTTCTTCTTAAGTTCCTCAGAACTAAGAAGAAACACTAAGAGCAATGCCCCTGAAATGGGCTGTGGAGTTTGTTTTCATGTGGGACTTACCTGAGCCCTTGTAGGCCGGCTCCAAGCTCCAGCAGGATCCCTGGTGATGGGACAGCACCAGCAGGTGCATGTGAGGGGTTACATTGGAGCGGGAGCCGGAGGTCCTAGGGGGGCTGGGCTTCCCAGGACCTGGGGAAAAGAAACAGCAAGTGTTTGGGTTGTGTGCTGAATGCTGTGCTCTGCTTAGCCTGGGCAATGAGAGCATTCAGTACAAACACTGAACTACTGAATCAAATTGATTTGCAGACCACCTTTACAGGAGAGATTTCTGATCATTTGCCACAGACCTGCCTGTCCTTCCACAGAACAACATGCTTGGAGAGAACCATTTCCAGCTGTGAGAAGTGAGATACTCCCACCATTCTCTGGCTGCACTGCCCCTGCATGGTGGGTCAGTGGTCTTGTTTCAAGGCTTCTACCAACCCTCTCCACTTCTGCATCTCAGCTCTTCTCTGATAAATATTAATACAACTTGCTCCAGGACTACCTGACAGTTCCAAACCTGTCAAGACGAGAAAGAGATGAGTGCAAACCCTTGTGAAAGAACAGGCTTGGACAATTTCCAAAATGTCCAAATCCTCCTTCCCTCTCAGTGGAGAAGAAAATGTACAGTTTTGTTCTCTTGTGTAAAAGGTGCCAGGTAAATTTTGGAATGCATTTCAAAGTTACTTAAAGTCACCTAAATATCAACCAGTGTGTATTTGCATTTCTTCTTTTTGAGGTTTTACCATCAGAGAGCTCAACAGGTAAGATAACAAACCAGAAGAACTGATGAACCAGAAACTGAGCAGTTCAGAGGAAAAACATATCTTAGACATCCAAGGCACATCTTCATTTTCCAAATTGCAATCCATTCAGCTTAAGTTCCAAATGGAGTCCAATTCTTGCCCCCTTCCTCACTCCTCCAGATTCAGTATTCCCAACCACTTTAGTGGCACATTAAAATTCACAATACACATCTCAAGATATCCAAGATGCCCTGCAAAAACTGAATGTGACTTCCCTGATAAGCCTAGGGTGAAAACCAGAAAAAACCCCACAGTTTTTCCTGCCACTGAAATATCCCACAGAAGGTGGCAGCTCAATATTCCATACATCCCATATACAGCACATTTCCCAAATTTCACCAACAGCACAGTCTGGACTACAATACCTATGTCTGCAGACCATGTCCTCTGTCAAGCAAATGCTCAGAAAAGCCAAGGCCCATTCCAGCTGCTCTATTCCTGCTGCAATGTGTTGTGAGAGCTCCTGCCCTCTGACATTTCCAACCCAAGCATTTCAAGGAAATCCATGATCTGCTCAGTAACAAACCAACAGAGACCCAAATCAAAAGCTGAAACTTAAGAGACATTGGTGTCAAAAGCAAGACACCAGTACAAAAGTACTGACTTTAATTTTTTTAAGCCACAGCCCTGCTGGAGCACAGATCTCCTGCAGTGTTAGGAGTTTTTGAATTTTGGATTGAGATGTCTGTTGCCAGCTGGCCAGTGCACAATACAGTAAGATCAGACGTCTGGCAAACCACAGGGGTATTGTTGTCACAGGCAGGCCTGGCTACTGCTCTCAGCAAAGCAAGCTTACAGAAACACTGTTAGAGACTGACATTCATAATTAAATTTTTCAATCCTGAAACAGCTTAATATGATGCTAAGAAATGTACAGAAGGCAAGAACTACCAGTTTAAGTTACAAGCAGATCCCACAGCTTCAGAAGCACTGACACAACTGATTTCTGTTACAGGAGACAGCCACAAAGGTGATCATGGTAGGAGATCTGAGCAAGGTCCTGTTTATAGGGGAATAATGAGAACAAGGAACACAGGAACAACTGGATGGCAACTGCTCATGAACGCAGAGCCCCAGGGCTCTGTACTGCCCTATCATTGGATATCAATGAATGATATCCAATCATTCTTTGGATTCTCAAAGTCCAGCAAATAAGCACAGATGATTACTAAAACAACCTTGGTTTGCTTCTGCCAGTGGAAGGGAGGAGTGCTTCTCAGGTGAGGAAACTGTTACACCTTAAAAAAGTTATTTAAATGGAAGGGTGCAGCCTTCAGTTTATCACAGCTTCTCTCAGAATTCACTCAGTGTGGAAGAATCACAGGAAGGAATCGGGAAGAACAAAAGAAAAGGCCTGTGAGCTCACCCAAATTCAAAGACCAGGCAACAAAATAGTTCAGAAAAAGACCTCAAAAATCAATAGAACCCACTGAGCCATGTGTAATTTCAAAATATAAGTTTGGGAAATATGCATAAGAAATATCTGTTTCTGAATATGCTGTACTGATTTAACTCTGTTTTAGATAGTTTTTCCCTTTGTTTTCTAACCAGTGAAAGAAACTTAGCATCTAACTGCAACTACTTAAAACAAGGAGCGAGATATACACATTACAGTTTTCCCACAGGGAAGTCCTGCTACTGGACATTACTGGGAAATAAGAGCACATGATGAGCATGTAAAAGGGACAGGATCAATAAAACATGAGTTAGGAAAGAGTTCAAGCACATGAGACAGCGAGTATCATGAAGTGAGTATCATTTAAATACAAGAGATACTTTGATTCTAGAAAACATCTTTTACTTGAAGAAAATAAAATTAATTGATGGTACTCAGTCATATCCCAGGTCTCATTATATGTCAAATTGAAGCACACCTACATTAACATTTAGTGCCTAAGAAAAAGGGGCCAGGACTACCAGATAATCCCTTTCCAGTTTGTTTTTCACACCTGACAGCTGACATAGCTCTCACTTGGCTTTACTGCACTGAGCCCAACACGCTGAAATGATGCAGCTTCCCTATGTGATTTATAAATAAGTAATGCTATTGAAAACCCATCTGTTCTGTAACTTCTATCTTCCTAGACTCAAAGCTGGTATGTTTTAGTCTTACCATACAAGGCCATTGATTCATACAAATCTTAGGAAAAATTTAAGTTTTCAAAACATGGTAGGCAAGAAGCTTCCAGAAGGATTCTTCCTTTCTTAAAAAGCAATTGCTATCTTTTCAGCCCAACACTCTAGAAAGTGTTTTTAAGAGTTTCTTTTGTGGTAATAACCAGTATAAATGCAGTGCAAACAAATGTTTGATGAGTTAGCATGGTTTTTTAGAGTCTTTTTTAGGTTATTTAATTCAATTGTGAATTTTGGGTGAAAATACTGTGACTGTAAAACCCTACACTGTTGTACTTTCTAATAAAAGGCATCTGTTCCCCTTCATTAAGTGATACAAAGGCAGTTTTCTTTCAGGAACAGCAGAGAGATGCATCACTCTGTGTAACCACTTATACACCCCACAGCTCCATCACCAGTACAGGAGCACCTTTTCCAAGCTGAACATTTCATGGACTGGGCAGGCATACAGAGCATCCTTCAAGTCATAAACAGCAAGTCTTTTCCTGTCACTCCTCTAAAGAATTTTCCTCAATTTAAGAAGAAAAAAATTATTTTTAGTGAGAAACTCTTCTTCATTGACTTTGGGGAAATAAAATGTTTCTCAACATTTCAAGTGGAAACAAGGTTGTTCTTTAAAGGTGGAAGGTTTTGAAAGACCTATTTTTGAAGCATTTTTTATTCCTCTTTTTAATAAACAGTGAGACATTTGCCAGTAATCTAAGAAGTTAAGTTGCTGAGATATCAGAAACTCCTGAAGTTATTGGCAGCAGCAGTCTGAACAAAGCACCACATACCACACTTCCCAGCCACACATTACACAGCACCTGCAGGAGGCAGAAACCTGATCTGCCAAGTCATTGCCCGTAACTTGTGGCAGAAACACAACAGCTTGAGCAGCACTTGACAAGTTCCTCTTTAACTGTAAAACCATCTTTTCTGGAAGAAGCAGAAGGCAGAGAGGTACATCCACAACTAAAAGTACATTCCCTAAAGGAAAATAGATTTTGAAGCTGGCAGGACAAAAAAATAATAGATGGAAACAAAGTGGAATTCAAGAACCTTCACACTACTCTTACCATTTATTGACTGATCTCAGAACACCTAACAACAGATCTTTTATAACCAGGCAAGGCAGGTAGATTGCCCACACTAGAAGTAATTATGCATTTGCCTTTTAAAAACTTTCCTCTTTACGAAGAAGTGTTTCTCTGCTCATTTTTTTAAACAAGACTTTTTCAATAAAAGAATGCTGGTTTTTAGCTGTACTTAGAATATTACTTTATATATCTTTTTCCTGGCAGCATTATCCATTAAAAGGACTTCCTATGAACAGCTTTTTCCTAATTCTTGCCCTGGTGCCTGGCTTCTTGCTCTTGTTTCTTAGCGCTGAAAAGATCTTGGAGGGTGTACATGGAAAAACAGGATTTGCAAAACTTCCTCCTGCTACCTCTCCTCTTCCTCAGAAGGTTATTTTTAACCCAGGTCAGTTCACTCACTGTGACTCACAGCAGCACCTCATTTACAGTTACCCTGCACATAAAAGGAAGTGGCAATTGCAAAGGAAAATACACTTGGAGCTACAGTTCAGCCAATGCTTGCCCCACACCCCAGAGCAGACCTGCTTCAGACATAGCTGTTTTCTGTGGAGGGATTTACAACATGTTGTGCCTGTATGAAAGCAGGGGTTTTTTTGCAATTACCACTGTAATATCATGCTTCTTGTTTTTAAAATGTTTTACTTGCTGCAGAGACAGACAGACTTACAAACTAACACTCTACAGATTTCACAGAAGCCACACATCCTTCCCAGAGATCCCAACTGGTCACACAGCTGAAGACAAGAACTTTTACAAAACTCCTTCATTACATCTCAGCAGTAAGGTCACAACAGACAGCATGACAGAAGAGCACCAGGATGTCACAGCATCCCACCCCCTGAAAGGTTCCCACAGCACCAGAGGATGTCAGTGCAGGTCTCCACACAGACCCAACAATTCCATGGCAGCAACATTCTTGCACTGGAATGTTCTCAAATTTCAGCTGCAATAGAGGATCACGGCTTCTGCTCTCCTCACCTCACCAGATTTCAGAGGTGACTGGAAATATCTCACCCACCACACACATGCAGAACATCAAGCACGACCAAATCCTCAGCTTTGCCCTCACAACAACAGTTTAGATACAGTGTTAAGCACCAGTCAAGAGCCCATAAAAACCCCCAGTGATGGCGCTCTAACAACAATGAAGGATTTTGGAAAGGCAGAGCACAACAGTTTAGACTTTGTACTATCCTAGTAACAGTGCAAAGCTTTTGGCTGATTTGGAAAATATAAGAACAACAAGCTTGAGCAAAAGTAAAAATGTCAGTAAGAGCAAAACTGTAATCCAGACGTAACTGTGTCCTAAAGTGTCTTGTAGGAAGTTCTAAACTGCATAGCACAGACAAGACTAAAAGTTTATTATGATCCAAGGGCCAGGTCCTCCTGTGTTAGAAGAATACCAGCTGAACACTGCAGATGTTGGCCTGTTGGTAGGAGCAGTGCTGCATTACTGCTGAGTCATGAGAAAGGTCTACAAGAAGGCTCAGGTCTTGTGAGGGGACAGAAACTGGATTTTAGAGCCTAAAACCAAAGCAAATGTTTTGCAGTATTCTTCACATGTGGCATTTTCCCAGTTTACTCACACAAAGATGTCGTCTTTTGGCATGATATGATTTAAACCTTCATCCATTTGGAAGATTTTGTGGAATCTGTGATTATACACGTCTGTCACCACCATCTAGGACAGCAAGTGAGATTTGCAAAGTGATTATAGTAAAAGCTTACATAAATTTAGGCAAACTACCTTTAAATTCAAGCTACAGTTTATTCCAATTCTCTATCACAATTGTCAGCATACCAACATCAGTTGCACTTTACTTTTCTGTCCCTTCTCTTAAAGCTCTCTACTGCAATGGAACTATCAGAATAAATATAGACTATTTCATGCAAATTTTTAATCTTACAAGCAAAGAACAGCATTTTAATTTATTATAGTTTTGTCACTAACCCATTAAGTTCAGCTTATCACCCATATAAAAGCTAGGCCACCAAAATGCTTCAAGAACAAACATTTATCAAAATTACTGTCTGCATTTATCCTTACATTTTCTGCAGGAACACCAGAGAGTTTGGAAAGTGATTCACACAGATCTGAGATGGCCCCCATCATTGGCACCACAACCCGGTACTAGAAACAAAAATAATGTTATATTTACACCAGGCAAAATAAACCCATACAAGGCAGACAGCAAGAAAATTGAAATAAAATCTTAAAACTCTTAAATCTTTAATTTACAGGAGTTCTGCTGAATTTAAGGCCACAACCACACACTTGAAGGTCTCCTGGATCTCAGCTTTGCCTTACACAAAGCAGGGATTTGGAGGGAATGAAAGCCATGAACAGCCTTCTGCTGTGATCAGGCTCAGCAGTAGTAAAACCCAGGAAAAAACATAATCACCAGACATAGCAGCTTGCTTAGAACATAAAATTGTTGGTTTTTTCTGTGATAAAAAACATCTTAGAGCCATTTTCTTCAATGCTGCTAAAGGTCGGGGCAAAAATCTTGACAGACATGGAAACACTGCCAATCAGCTCCTTCAAAACTGCATCAGGACAGGTCATCTCACCACAGGAAGCCACTTCCAGCTGACCATGACCTTCAGTTTCATGGGCCAAGATTTTATAAAGTCACTTGATTTCACATCCCAGATTTTTTATCACAAAACCCATACTACCTCACTCAAAGGTGGACATCAATATCCTTCAGATTACTTTAAGAGTCTCAATTTTAAAATCTAATAGAACTCAGATAACTTCAAAGAAATTTGTGTCTGGAGCATGCCTCACCTGGACAGGTCTGCGCTGTGGGTCTGCATACACCAGGGTAACTTCCATGAGCCGGTCCCTCCTCAAGGGCAGTGGGAGAGTTAAGTAACAGAAGGGATCAAAGGTCACAGAAACTTTAGAGCATTTGGGACAAACAAGGGTAGACTTGAAAAGACCATGAAAAATATCCACAATGATGGAATCATTCCTCAGCCTATGGTTCTCCCATGCCTCTTTTGCCACCTCCTATAAAAGCAATTTTAAAAAATATATTAGAAGTTGTTTCTTACAAAGATTTCTACAGTGGGTTGAGCACCAGGACCAAAGAAAACTTGGAAATTGATACTGATAGGTCAGTTTCAGAGGGAAGGAGCACTACCAGTATGTGTGTGTCCAGCATAACACACTGAGATTTCTTCTCAGTGAAATTAAGGCCTAGCATCAAGTAAAATTTAATCTATCTGTATTAGCTCAGTTTGATCAGGTATTCCTTGGTGCACACAATGCCAGAAGCATGAACAGAGCTGAGGGGACAGTGACAGGGTCACATGGTGCTCTTCAGGACAACCAGGTTTGCCCCACTCTCCAGAAGGAATGGAGTGCTACCTGTTGCTTTGGAAAGGCAACTGCAGTTACAGCTTTCAAGAAAAAAACAGAGTTTTTTGTCTTGGAAAACGATGGCCATGTTTCACAAAGACAGCCTAAAAGGAGACAAATTACAATTCCTTGAAGACCTTCATAAGACAACTTATAAAGTCCTTACCAAAGGGCATCTGGCATTTGTCTATTCAGGGCAATCAGAGGCTGCTCTTAGCATGAGACTTTTAGTCTCAGGAAGAAAACTGAAAACAAGAAACTTATTTGGCCTCTATCAGGTAAACCCCATAAGAGAATTACTTTTCTCTATTTAGGTAGAGTGCCACAAGGCATGACAAGGCTGTCCTGTGCCAGGGACACTGCTCTGTGGGAAGGATGTTTGCATGGCCTGTGAGCAGGAAGGCCAGGAAGTGTCCCAGAACCCAACTAAATGCCCTGGGAATCCTTAAGCAAGGGCACTGTACCGAATCAGGCCTGCCATTGGCATCCTTCAGCTCCAAGTAGGGCTTCTTCTTCACTCTGTTCAAATCCTCATGCAAGCCATCCAGCAGAAAAGCCAAGAGCTCCTGGGAATCCTGCTGCTGGTATCCTGAGAACTGAGGAGCAAACCGCCCAACCTGTGTCTGAAACACCAAGGCAAGAGTGAGGGGATACAGAACACTCAGGCTGTGGCTTGGGCAGAGCTCAGCTCACCACCACCTTCTGCTGGCAGCAGAGAACTAGATGCTAAAGCAAGGAAAGGTGCCAGAACCATTTCCCCAGCTACTTTCAGTATTTCAGCAGAAAGCAGCTCTCCACACTGAAGCAAAGAGAACATTACACCAATAAACAAAGTTATAGACAAGGGGAGGTGTTTTGATGTTCACTTCATAATTTAAATGCTTAGATTTGTAACTTGCACACCTTTTCTCACTGACCAAAGTTCACAGCTGGCAATTCATATGACCTTGTCTAGTTTTGCAGCAAAGATCATTCTGATTCATCTGTAAACAGCCCTCAGGCTGGGAGGTCATTTACTAAGTAACATTAAAGAGCAGTAGCAAACTCTGAGGAAAGACACTGCTCACTGACAAGTTCCTCCCTGTACCCCAAAAAGCATTCACAAACAATGAAACACTGGAGCAATTCTGTCCTTATTGCCTTCATAACATCGAAATATGTGGCAGGCACGTTAGCTTTCACTGTTTCTTCTGTCCCAGAGCTGTGCTACAGGAACATGACACGCTTACTTTGAACATCCGTGGGGCCACGTGAGACTGTCTCCCAGACCACATCTGTTTAATGAGATCTGCATAGGCTTCTGCAATTTCTCCCCTCATCCCCAGTGGGTTGTTCTGATTTATTTCAGCTTCATATTTGTCTTCCAGGAAGTAGTCAGTCAGAGGAGGAGTATTGCTCAGGCACTGAGAAAGGATTAAGAAAATTAATTTACTGCACGGGACAATAGATTTGTGTGACAATGAAACAACAAAACCAACTTTCACATCAGAATATGTACCAGGTTAACAAAACTGGTGAGGCTCAAGAGTTTGTTTAGTAAAACAAAGAAAAAATTAAGGCAAAAATCTGCATTTGAAAGACTGATATCTAGAAAATTAAAGCATAATGGCAAATACAAGAAAGTAACTGGTCCTTAACTAGTTTGCATGATAAACTAAGACTAAAGTACATTTGATTTAAGTCACTTGGATAACAAAAAATTTTAAAGTTGTCTCTTAACTAAGTCCAAGAAAACAGAGTGGCTTAAGGACCATGACACAACTGAAAATAAAGTCAGGTTGAATAAAAAGCAGGGCAGCCCAAGTTTATTGTGGTGTCCTGAATACCATGTGCATAATGCATTAGTTATTTTAAGACCTGTTCCAGATTTCAAAGCCATCACAGAGTGACTGAGTAATTTCACAGCATTGGTACCAGACTAGAAGTTTGCCCATTCCTTAAATCAAAGTTCATACAATTTCTCGTATTTTAACTTCTCAGCAAAAAACTACCCCTAGCAAGTTGTTGCATTCTTTAAAATGAATGGAAAAACTTGCTAAATTTCTTAATCCTAAGAAATTAAGTTCAAAAGTAAAGAAATAATTATTAACCTTGCATTAACCTTGTTTCATTCTTAACACCTTGCACAATGAACCTGAACCCTTCCTGTAGCTTTTCATGCTCTTCATTTTTCAAGAATCTTTAACACGGGCCCAGAACTGCACACAATGACCTGCTCATGTCACTTGTGCAGCCCACACAAGTCAAAACATCCTCCACGTCAGACATTTTTGGCAGGGCACAGCACTGGAACCTCATGTTACAGTCAGGCACCTGTTCAATGCAGCTTCCCCTGGCCATTTCAAATGCCACATATTTCAGATTCAGTCCCTAACACTGTAATCTGTTTTACAGTACTAATGAGCTAAACATAAGCCAAACTAAACATGATTTTTTGGTCTGTTTATTTTTGAGGTGTAGTCTCCCCATGGAATCACATTAAATATTCTTTTCTTTTCACAGATTTTAATCCACAATATTTATGAGACTGATCTTTTATTTAATTCTAATGGGGGCTCTTTCTAATTCTTACCTGTAATGCAGAATTCATGAAGCAGGTGTTTCCAAGGTTACTGAGTCCACAGAGTCCAGGTTGTGAGAGGGAAGCACTGTCCCTGCAGTTGTAAGAGTTACAGACAAACCCAGAACCTCTGCAAGAAAAGACAATACAGTGAACTCCACAATGAGTTTGTCAAGTCTCACTACTATTTAAAAGTCACATCAAATACAAGTCAGAAAACTGTTTACTGAAATTTTTTAATCAGGCTACCTGTTTCTGCTGCTTCATAGGGGCTAATGCTGAATACCAGGAACAAAATGTACGCACTAACTTTGGAAACATTAATCCTTACAAAGTCTATTATTTATTTATGGCTCATAACACATTCATTTCCTCTGTCTGTAAGTAAACAGCACACTACCCTAACTCAGCAAGAGTCTATATAATGCACTTCAAGAAATAATAAGAGAATTATGATCTGTACCTGGAAGGCTTCTCCCACAATGGCAGACAGACAAAAGAACACAATCCCTTCCCTCATGCTCTGAGTCACCTCACAAAACAGGCAATGCTCTGGTAGTTAGTAAGCTCTGGAACATGCACTACTTTTGCAAGCCAGCAAGGAACAGCAGAAGGCAGTGGTTTCAAAAAGCCATGGTTGATAAACGGGTACACAAGAATAGTAGAACTCCTCTAGGGCACCATCACACTCCTTTTCTATACATGCAAAGATGCATGGGATCACTCACATGAAGGGTGACAAAACAAACAGAACATTCCTGCTCTTACCCCCTGCCCAGGTGGGAGCTGTTCAGTCCATAGGAGTTACTGCTATCACCGTTAGTAATGACAGAAGTGGCAGACACTGAGGAATAAGAACTTGCTGATGATTTTGAAGAGGTAGTAAAGTTTCTGCTAGTTGCAGTGCTTGATCTGGGAGAAAGGAAAAAGAAGCAGAAACAGTGCTACTACTTTCTTTATCCCCAGCCCCACCTCCCACAAAACTCCAAGGACTTGCTGAGCTATAGTTAGTTACCCCACACAGAATTTACTGCTTTAGTGTGTTTGATCACATTTCCAAACAATTGTCTGGAACAGAAATACCAGGAAAAAAGTACCAGAAGCAGGAGCAACAATTATTGCTTAAAGGCAAATCTGGGTCCCAGACAGAAGTAGCAACTCAGTGTGAGTGAGAGGGAAGCAAGCTTAAATTTATGAGTAAACCACCTTGAAATAAGCAAGCAAAACCTCCCAAATCTTAAGACCACAGAACACTCAACCTGCATTAAAAAGTGACCAGGTCAGTCCTTCCCTACCTGAAACTCAGACCATCTATTCAAACACAACATTAATCAGGAAGATGACAACCAACAAGGCACTGAAGTTTAACAGTGTCCTGTCATAGACAGTTCCATTAAAAAAAGGAAAAACCACAAGACAGTACTAATTTTGACACTAATTAATTTCTCAATAGTAAGAGTTGACTGGGATTTGGTCTAATCTCTCCATCTCTGCCCAAATAAATGCACAAAACCAAAAGCAAAAAGGTGCAGGACACCAACAGCCACAAAACAACGGCTACTAGCACCAAAGCAGAGCAGGGAGCCAGCAGAGGATAGGGCTCTCAAGCTTCAGCTTGTCCATTTATTCTTTTTTATTGTGGCCCTTGTTTTCAAATGATATTCATAGTTCAGATGGCACTAAAAAAAATGTTCTGGAAAACCTCAGTGGGAAAAAGCCATACAACAATGAACAAGCCATAAAGGCCATGACAAGGCAGAACAGCTGGACAGCCTCAACAGTTTGGAAATATAATAGCAGTAAAATAAATACAGAAGTAAACAAGTTACAGGAGGAGCTTCCAGATGAAACTGGAAAACCCCAAACACAGTCAAAACCTGAAGCATGCTAGAAAACCTCACCAGCCAGCACAACAAAAAAGTATACAGGAAAGTATCCTGGAAAGAATGAGATATACCAGAATAACTGAGAGAACCATTTCTGGGACAATACACAACATTCTGTTGTTCCATGCTGGAGGTGGAACTTCAAGATTGCCTGGACACCAAAGTAAAATCAATGGGAAAGCAGAAGGTCTGGACTATACAACAATTATCAGACTCATGCTCATATGTGTGGGTTCCAAGGGTCAAGAGTAAAACAATTTAGGTAACAACACCATGTAAATCCATCAAGAACACATTTTAAAAGTCTGAAGTAGTGAATTATCTAGAAGCAAAGGGAAGCAATCTAGAAAATGATAGACTTGAGAACTAAGCATCTCTGCTTCACACATTTGAGCTCCCAGAGAGAGAAACTCAGAAAATCATAAGAAGAAAATCTACTGGTGAGAAAGGAAAATGAGGACAACCTCCTAAGGGATTTCAAGGTTTCCAACAGAAGCATAGAGACAGTGTTTCATCAAGAGTCACATGGCAACTAAAGAGTTCCAAGTACTTCAACAGCATCCTACACAAACAAAAAAAAAAGCTAAGAATTATAAAGGAAGATAAAAAAAAACAGATCAGAAAGCAAAGGTAAGACACAAGTCACAAGTCAAGAGTCCTTTCACAAAGGGAAAAGTCTACCCACAAAGTCATCCACGATCTTGATCAAGTTCCAGCTAGAAAATTGGGAAGGTTCATGTAAGTAGCAAAACAACAAGAGAGGTTAAGAGCTTTCCATATGAGAATAAAAGAACAGAAACCAAATGTATTTGGGAAGATAAAGAATTCTACATACTCCTACATTTTAGAAATTACTCATCTGTGTGTAACTACTGAAGAAAGGATTTCCTAAGGACAGCTGCTTCCCCTCATTTCACAAGATGCTCACAAAGGCAGTCACTGATTGCAGGTGAAGGGCACAGAGAGCAGCTAAGAAAAACATTTTTCTCTGAAACCTTCCCACTTTAAGCCTGGAAAGCCATTGTTAATGACCCCACAGTACTGCAGGCTCTCAAGGACTACCTCATTCACACACAGTGACAACAGACAACCTAGATGCCAACTATTTATTCCCAATGCCATAAAAAGGGTTTCTGTGGAACATGCAGACTGACTGGTCTGCCCTCTCTATTGCCATCTCTCTCCCAGGATGTGACTTCTGCTCCCTCAGAAATGGAGGCCCCAAGACCTTGCTCTGAAGGAAGAGAACAAAGTTATTTCATCTTTGAAATTTGTGACTTGGAACTTTCCAAAATGCTCTGGCCTACTCAGTGGGTTACCACTGAAACCCAACTTCATCTTCATAACACTGGAGCACATTGTCCCCATCTGCAGGTAAAGGCAGCTGCTTTGTCCTGCTACAAAACCTGCCAAAAACCCACACAAACGGCAAGTGAGGAGAAATCTGGAGACTTACAGGACAAAGAGGATAAAATCAAATTACTCTGATATGGTTCTTAGGTAAAAAAACCTCCTAAACTAAACAACTTGAAAAGTATTGTAAAAGGCTTTCAGGTGGTTGAAAGGCACAGATAGCAAAAGTGGTTCAATTCAGCTGAGGCCACCTTCAGAGCAGTAGAGTCAGTCCTCCTCCTTTACACAAGCAATAATAAAATAGTGATTTAGTGACAAAAAGTTTTTGTTAGAGCCAGATTAGCTGGGATTTTGTTTAATTGACAAAGCAGAGGCGGTAATGGATGCTCATTTAGAAAGTTCTTACATGCAAAAGCCTCCAGAACTTATGTTACATCCTCAGGGCTCCTCTGCAAGCCTGGCATCTGCTGCAAACTCAAGCACTTCAAAGTCAGAGAATAAAGATCTGCACACTAAATATTTAGCCCAGTTGCTGAGGGAGTCCTCTGAAATCACACAGCGCCAGCACACAGTGCCATGAGTAAACAGAGGAAGAGGAAATAGCAGGAAAATTCTAGCTCCAACCAAAGAACCAAAAGGAAATTTACTGCTGCATATTGCAAAGGGAGAGAGATAGCTACCGGGCAGACACCAAATACAACTTCACTTCAGTTTTCAAGTACAATCCCTGGTGGAAAAGGTGTTATTTGCAAGAACTAACACAACTTCTTGTTTGCCTTTGCTAAAAAAAATTATATCCAGGATGAAAAAAAAAAAAAGCGTGCTAGGGCTGAAATGGAATTCTGCTAGTTCAGGGCTTTATTTTGGGAGTCCTGTAAGTAACAATTTAAGAGTACTAAATTCCACAGAGCCATTGATATAATCTCCCTTCAGAAACAAAGTATGCCTTTAATTTTGAAATTCCTAGAATAAGTAAAATCCATTCCCCCTTCTGAAACTTTGTCCAGAAGTAAAAGCAGTTTGAAACTACAGTAAGGAGAAACTGTTTTGTTCTTAAGAGAGCAGCAAACTAACAGCAGTGGCCAAGCACAGGCTGAATATACCACCCAAGGACTGCTGTGGAGTTTAAGAGCATTTTTCCTGTAAAATGTCAGCCAGATTGATGGCTGGGGAAACACAAGGACAGCTGCCAAACCTGTGGAAAAGCTATTTCCTCTGCTAGGGGGCCAGTGCCTCTGACAAGCAGCAAATGGTGAGGAAAAATCCTGATGACACAGAACCACCCAGCCCATGGTCACTTTGCAGCCACCCTCTGAGTAGGAAGGGTATGAACTCCCTGCTTGCCAGAACCTCTCCTGGCACTTGGGCAGTTATGCAGGTGCTCTCCATTTCTCTATCAACAGCAGGGAGCTCTACATTCTGTTTGGTTGATGTCATCAAAACTCTAAATTCAGGAAAAACTCCCTCATAAGCTTTCAGTGATAAACTGGTGCAGACCAGGAAAAACAAAGCTCCAAATATTAAGTTCCCCATGTATTTTCTGGAGCTGAGAAATAGAACAATGAAGCAAAATCTTGCCTGAGATAGGACGAAGCACAAGACAAAGTACAGAAGAACATATAATCCTTGTATCACTTAATACACTTCTTTCAGCCACCATTATAAGCATCAAGTCATTTTCACAAGTTTCATGCTATAATAAGTAAGTATTTTTATGTCATTAGACAATAGTAATCTACATACCAATACCCACTTTCATTTATCTATCACTAGAGGTTAAATCAAAGCCTTTACATATCCAAGTAGCTGCTGACAAAGGACTACTGTGAGGCCTGAGAATGCTACACAGCTCCTTTTTAGCTTTGCTTCACGTAGAAACAAAAGGTTATGGCTGGTCTTGCACAGCTGCCTCTCCCATACTGACTTCAACCAGGTACATGATATGAATGTTTAGTTGCTTTTCACATGGAAATTCTATAGAAAGTTCAGTGTAGTAAGTATGATCTCTCAAAGTACTGGTTCAGAAGAGGTTTTGCTGACCTATCTAATCAACTCTTCAAGTTTAACACTAGTGTATCTTGATTTCAAATGAGATCACTTGGCATCAAGCTCTGTAAGTGAACTGTATTGTACAGAAAAGCATTTTCCTTTATCAATATCAAGTCTGATGGCCTCTGGAATGGCACCAAGTAGGCATCAGACAGGGGAAGTCATCAAATTCTACTTTCTGTAGCAGGACTTGATATGAGCAGTTCCTTATCATTGCAACTTCCATTCTACACCATTCACTCTATACACATCATATTTCACCAAGCCCTGCAATTACCCACCTCTTCTCTAAATCATAGAGTACTGAGGGAATCTGTGTCACATTTACAGGCTTCTGTAATTGTCTTTTGTGGGAGGGATGTTGGTCACCTATTCTATACCCTTTTTAATGGGGAACTACTAGAACTCTGAGCATTCACTACTGGCAGGTTTGGGAATACACTTCAAGATCCTTTCTGTTCTCCAACAGCAAAGGAGAGATTATTTATTTTACTGTGCAGTGTGCAGAGGTAGCTTTTTAAGCACACTAGCTCAACACAAATAGCACTTTTGCCTCCTAAGCACTATAGAAACCCTAAGCTATTTAATCCCTATACAACCTGTTTGAAACAGGCTTTAAAACACACTCTTGCTAAGAAAAGAAACCAGCAGCAGAACTGCTGAAGAATGTTTATATTTGAGATTTTTCTCTCCTTCAAAATAACCAAAACAAAGCAAGCCCCAACAGCCAGTGATAACCAGGCTTTCAGAGAGAACATGTGGTCACTAAAGCCTAGCAAACAAGCTGCACAAAATAACAGAAACCTTTAGAATATGCTTGCTTACTTTGCCAGGCAATGCTGTCCAGGCCACGTGCCATCTTCATTTTTCACTTCTATTAAAACAACCTGAAAGAGAGTGCAGGTAATAAAGGTAACTGCAAGTCTGTTACACATTTTGCAAAAGCATTAGCAAATCCCATTGTCAATGTTTGCTCAAAGTACATAAAAGCAAGTGAAAAAAATACACATCAGCAAAAGCACTGCATGACACAAAAAAAAAAGAGAGAGAAAAAGTTATGCCCCTTACCTGACCCTGATAGAGCCCTGCATCTTGCACTGTGCTATCCAGCTTGCTGAGCTGCTCATAAGTGTTACTCATGTATCTGTTCCATAGCCTGGTTTCCTTCTCAGCTGGGATATTGAATAGTTTTCTCATTTCTTTCTCAATGGTAGCTGTTCAGGAGAAAGTAAAAACAACAAAATTCCTAAAACATGAGTGCTTTTGGAAAAACACAAAGACATTCTTTCAGCAAGAAAGTACATCACTTATCCTTCAAGATCCTTCAAGCAGAAAATGTATTATGGAAGTTCTAATTGCTCATGTAGTTTGTCAAATATTAAGTCTGAAAAAATGAAAAACTTTTGTTTTCAGTCGTGTATTTGCCTGTCAAGCCCTCAAACCAGTAACATGCAGAACACTGAGAACTTTCTGCCCAAAGGCCAACTTCTCTTCATCAGAAAACACAGGTTCAAGTTTTCAGTTACTACTGTCAAGCTGCCCATAGAAGATGCTGTGCTGGTTTTGCAGGCCTGCTCCTTGGTACTGGGACAGGCCACAGAGGTGGCTCCTGTGAGGAGCTGCTGGAAGCTTCCACCATGTCCAGCAGAGCCAATCCCTGATGGCTCTGAACATGGACATGCTGCTGGCCAAGGCTGGGCCAGTTAGAGAGGGTGGTAATGACTCTGTGATTACATATTCAAGGAGAAAATCAAAATAAACTGCACACAGTTGTTTCCTAGTCAGAAAAGTGGAGGAGGTGAGAACATGTGAGGGAAACAACACGGAGACACCAAGGTCAGTGGAGAAGGAGGGGGAGGAGGTGCTGCAGGTGCCAGAACTGAGATTCCTCTGCAGGCTGTGGTGAGACCAGGGTGAAGCAGCTGAGCCCCTGCAGCCCATGGGGATCCACCCACAGCCCCTGGGGATCCACGGAGATCCACCCACCATGCCTGGAGGAGGCTGTGATCCAGTGGGAGACCCAGTGGTGAGAAAAGGCCCTGCTTCCAGGCTGGAGCAGCCTGTCCTTGGAGGACTGCACCCCGTGGGAAGAGAGACCCACACTGCAGCAGTTTTGGGAGGACTGCTGCTCATGAGATTGGACCCACACCAGAGAAGGTCATGGAGAGCTGTCACCCATGGGAGGACCCCACGGCCTCATAGGGGAAGGGTTCCTCTCCTGGAGCAGCAGAAGAAAACCTCAGATGATAAACTGACCAAACCCCCATGCCCTGTTGGTGGGAAGGAGGGAGGGGCTGGGGGAAGAAAAGGTGTTTTTAAGGGCTTATTTTCACTTCTCATTATCCTCCTGTGATTCTGTTAGTAATAAACTCACTTTATACCCCTAAGTTGAGCCTGTTTTGCCCTTGCAGTGTTTTCTCCCAGTCCTTATCTCAACTGATTAACACTTCATTAATTTTCTTCTCTCCTCTGCCCAGCTGTGGCAGGGGAGGGTGAGTGAGCACTTTTTGAGGGTGCCTGGCATTTGGCCAGTGTCATATCACAACAGATGCTTTCTTCAGTTTAGCACTGTAGATACAGGACAGCTGACATTCAGCATTTTAACATGTGAAAAATATAGCAATGAGAGAAAGAGAGAAAAGTCAGATTTGCTCCAGTCTGGAGGTTCTGGAGGGCAGAGATTATCTCCTGAGACAGCCTCAGAGCACAGCTTTATCTAACAGAGAACTACTTACCAACAGTATCTGCCTTGCTGAAGTGGCAGCTGATGACATTGTCGGGATCGCTGCTCTCACACAGCTTCAGCTCCAGGAGATAAACCTCGACCTTATAGTGCTTCACAAAGAGCCCATACTCCACCACCTGCACACAGGGAACAAGGCAACACAAAGCTGCAACACTGAGCACTCCCCTGAAGCACACAGTTCTAAATGCTGTGAGCCTTTTGGAGTAATGAGAGTCAAGCCATAAACTGAACACTGATTGCTCCTAGATTCAGCCACCAGCTTGTTTGGGGGGGTTTGTTTGGTTTTTAAAATGGGAAATCCCAGTGCTTTCCTTCCACAATGCAGAGTTCCAGAGATCCATATCACAGCTGAACTGATAGTGTCAGCTAACCATTCATGAAAAATACTTGATAACACAAAGCATTCTAGAAGAAAATTACCTTTTATCTCTAGTCTTTGGTTAAGTTTTATAAAATAATTAAACCAGGCTGGAACACTGGAAAAAAATCTCTTCTACCAGAAGAGAGCAAGCCAAAGCATTAATTATTTTTCTGCACAGTACACAGAACCTGCCTCAATACTCTCTCCTAGCAAGAACAGAAAAGTACCTCTGAAGTTGTTTGGATGACACTGCTTTATTTCAGAGTACCTTTCAAATCAATTTTGCATTTGAGAGAATATTCCAATAGGTACATTTACTCATGACACTAGCTTGCAGCGTATTTTTTAAAAATCTTCCATAAAACTGGACACCATTCTTCACCTACAGATCATAAAACACATTATGCCAGAAAGAAAAGCACATTTCACAGGCCAGTTATGAGACAACTGCAATGTAATAGGAAGAGCAAGAAAAAAAAGAAAACCCCACACCTCAATTCTCTCCAGAGTGCTTGGCAGCTACAAAGCTTCTGAAAATGAGAACACATTTCATTGAAAAAGCTGGCATAATTTTTAAGAGTAACAGTGAGAGGCATTTGGACAATGCCCTTAATTTGCTTTAACTTTCAGTCAGACCTGAATTGGTCAGGCAGTTGGACCAGATGATTATGTCCCTTCCAACTGAAATAATTCATTCTATTCCTGTGACACCAGACGTGGTATGATCTACACCTAACATATTACAGAAAAAACTACCCAGCTTTGGAAAGAAACCAAGAATTAGGACCTAGACATATAGTGACAATTCCACTAAATTATGCTTCCATCTTCTGAGGATTGTTGCTTTTAGAAGGTTGTATTAGATATGCAAGGTGCTTTAAAGGTAAATAAATAACAAACACATTTGGAAAGCTCTTTAGTACTTTGCTGTTACAACAGAAAGTAAAGCTCCCTGTTTAAACAGCTTCTTGACAGGCAGAGCAGACTTGTTTTTAGGAAAGAAAAAAAACTAAGTCAAAAGTTTTCCATTTATTTTTCAGAATAAATGTCACTAAACATGACTTCCTGTTCTCCAGTATTCTGTAGTTAGAAACAAAGAAGAGCCATATTCAGAAAAGAAAAGAACTCTTTCCAAGAAGTTCCTGATCAGATCATCGTGTCCATTAGGATGGAGGAATGGAGTCTCTAATCACCTGCAGATGTCTTTTAAACTGCATCTGACCAGCTTCCTTGTTCTCTGCCAGAGTACAGCTCATGTCATGCCACTGCACAGCAATCTCAGCACAACTCAGCTGCTGAGGAAGCACAGTAATAAACCTTCCCACAGGACTCTATAGATGACTGCCCAAAAATATGGTCTGAGACTATCAAAAGAAGCTGAACCACAAATAAATCAAGTCTAAGCCTCCTGTACTTGGCTCTGATCATCAAACACAGAGATGGAAGAAATATCTTTTAAAACCATAAAGATGCCTGTAATTCACTTCCCAGATCCTACTTTTATGGATATTTTTATGTATGAATTATAGTTGATCCATCTTTAGGAAGTCTTAAGGCACTCAAGGACCACAAGTTTAAGTGCTTGACTTTTAATGCTATCTGGGGAACACTGTAACCAGATCCTGCCCACATCCTACTCAGGTGCTGCAGTGCAGCTTCTGTGTCTCACTGACCTACTGGATTTTTGTAAGATGCTGTTATATCCCACAAACCTACTATACTGCTATATTTTAGCATCTTCTTAAATATAAAAACCCCCTTCAGTTATCAGGTTAACAACAGAGACTGACAGTTTCATAGCAATTCAAAACTTGAAAAATTTACTCTTAACTAGACCCAGAACAACCTGGCATGTTAGGTCTGTAAATCAGCACAAGCTCTGAGCTCTACCCCCTTGGTAATTGCACCATTGAAAACAGCATCAGACACCACAACAAAAGAAGGCTCATGCAGTTAAGCCCAAGGTTTCCCCAATAACTCCCAAATCTCCTGTCAGATTTCACATTTTTCAGAAAAGGGAGTGCAATGACATGCCAGGTTTTGTGACAGCAATCAGCCAGCTCAGGAAGGAAAGCTCCCTCACTTGGAGAGGCACTGATCACTAACAGCACCAGTTCTCCCTCTCAGCACACACTTGCAATTCCTCAAGATGTTACATGTTTCTCTAAAACCACATCTCCTTTACATGCTGTAATTATTTTCTCCTCTCCCGCTTCTTGCTTCCATGGGAGTTCTGTCGACTCAGCTGAGTGAACCTTAGGTAACCAGGTGATCCTGGGTTAACTCACCAGTCCTGAAGACATCAGAATTTCTTACTACCTGCAATTTCTAGCCCACACTGAATGACAACATTCCAGCACTTCCTGTTCTTACTTCCCTTCTGGTGCCACAACTAGCTAGGTCTTGCACACCTTGAAGTAAACCTTACTCACAACATAGTGCTGCTTAAACATAAGTGATGTTAACTCCATACATTATATCAACACCTGGTGTAATGATTAGTTTCTTAATGAGCCCCACACAGTGGCATTGCTCAATTTAGTCAGTACAATTGGTTAAAACTAAAATAAAAACAAAAAACCTTTTACCTATACACTTTCCAAAAAAAACAACCAACCAAAAAAAAAACCCCAAACAAAATGAAAACAAACACTTGTCAATTTCACCCTACAAAACAGGTTATGTATTCAGAATGCATACCTGACTGCATTTGTCAACCAAAAACATGACTAACAGAACAAAACCATATATCCATCTCTTTATAAAGATTTTAGAATCACACAATTTTGGAAAAGAAAATAAGAATCACCTTAACACTCCAGAGGAAGCCCCTAATCCATCTGTACTAAAAGACTCATTCTGTCCTGGAAGATAAACTAGTTTGACCAACAACTTATACTTGTCCACAAAGTACACACTATTCCATGCAATATAAAAGCACTGTAGTAGTCCAAAGAATCATAACCGGAACAAGGTTCAGGATTCTTGTTCCAGATAAACCATCAACTCAGAACCCCTGAACATTCAGGCATTTTGGCTGAAGTACAGGCAAGTTGTTCTTTCAGACAAGGCAAAAAGATATGACGTTATTATCTCCAAAGAGCTACTGAGAATCCTGTCTTAGCTGACATCTGGCAAAATAAACCGTTTACGTTTGATGGAGATCAAAAAATGAAACCAGGAGGAGAAGTTGATTCAGCCATACTTACTTTCCTGACAATAGGCTGCTGTCCGTCTATACAGCCGTACCACGCTACTAGTTTGTTCCAGGCTTCGGTGGGCACCAGCACGTAATCCAGCTCATCAATGAGGTGTTCTTTCAAACTCTGAGTTTGTGGATCTAAAAGGGAGACAGACGGCGGAGAGCAGGGCATCAATCAGCGCCTTTCCTTCTCCAGAGCCACACACGTACTGCCGGGACACCGAGGAACAGCAGCGCTCCCGGGGAGGCAGAGCCGGGCCGGTCCCCTCACGCCCAGGGCGGTGCGGCCGCACGCCCTCTGCAGCGCCCGGCTCCGAAATCGAAAGCAGCGCGGGGAAGTTCCCGGCCGAGCCCGAGCCGCGGCCCCGCTGCCCGCAGCACTCACCGCCGAACAGGCCCGAGTTGTCGATGGGCCCCGGGAACAGGCCCGCGTTGTCGACGGGGCCCGGGAAGAGGTTGGGATCGCCGGCGCCGAACATGTCCCAACTGTCGAAGCCCACGTACTTCTTCCATTGCTTGAACCACCGGCTCTCCACCAGGTACCTGCAACACACGGCACCGCCCGGCGCGGCCCCTTAGCGGCGGCGCGGCCCGGCCCGCAGGCCCCGCCGCCCGCAGGGGAGGGGGACGGGGAGAGAGGGGAGGCGCGGGTGTGCTCACCAGGACTCGCCGGGCCGGAGGGCCGTAGCCAGGAGCGGCCCCAGCTCGGCCCGCTGCTCCGCCGGGTCCGGCCGGGCCCGTTCCCCGCCGGCCGCGGCCGCCGCCATGTCCGTGCGCGAGACCCGGCGCGGGCGGAGGTCGGAGCGCGCGCGAGCGCGCGGGCGAGCACGCGCTGGGCGAGTGGGAGGGACCCGCCCCGCCCGCGCGCGCTCCGTGACGGGGTGGGCGGGGCCGCGCGCCCTATGGCGGCGGCCGCCATCTTGCGACTGTACCGTGAGGGCGCTCGGGAGGGTGAGCTGAGCGCCCGTACTGGGGCTGCAGGGGGAGCCCGGGGAGCAGGAGCACTCTTCCCGCGGGGATAGACCTTGTCCCCGAGGGAGCTTCGTGGTAGAGAGGGCTCCCGGGCCAGCCTCTTTGAGTGCTCAGATAAAAACACTTCTGCGAACACTGTGCTCCCTTCCGCCTCTGCGGCAGCACCAGCCCAGCCTTCCCCAAAGCTGCCCAGCCCGCTGCTCTGGGCTCCAGACACGGTGTACTTCATGTCTCAGCAAGAATCTCCTCCTTGAATTATGGCTCAGTAGAGATCGAACCCAAGCTGAAACCTTAGCTCTTCATAAAGATTTTATTTTTCTCTCTCTCTGTCAAAACTGGTGGCAGAACCATTTGGTTGGACTGTGGTTTCAGTTTTAGACGCTTCATTTTCTGACGTGGGGCACACTGGTGAGGGCGTTTGACTTCAAATTGTTGTGGGAGTAAGCGGGAGAACGGGTGTGTGAGACCGACTGGAGAGTGCTCGGGAGGCTGGGCACTGTCTCAGGAGAGAGCTGCTCCAGGAGACTCAAGCATTGATCCCTCGAGTACCATGTCCTGTCCTTGAGAAGGAGGGCTCTTGGGAAGAATTCAAAAAATCTGCCTTAAACGGATGCACCAAAGAAATCCCTTTATATTATGTGAAAAAAAGGCGGGGGTGCTGTGGCTGCCTGTGCCAGGAGCCTTCTGGCAGCACCATGGGCAGGTGGGCTCTGCCAGCCTGGCACTGCTGCAGCAACCAGGGTAACGCGATAAAAGCCTTTTATCTTCCTGACAGCAGGGCAGTTCCATTCAGTTAACGCTGAAAGAACCATTTTCTCCTTCCAGTAAGAGTTGAGTGTTGTTACTTCAGTTTTTCTCAGAGGGCAGGGCCCCTTCGGGCTCTAACACACCCTATTATGGCAAGACTGGGTGTGTTTTTAAAATGAGTCAGCTATTCTGAGATAGTGCTTGGTGGCTGACCTCACTCTGCTAATGAATTACTGACTCCTCATAGAAAGTGTGGTAAACAATTAAATGGTTTAATTCAGGCCTTTCTGATTCAGTGCAAGAAAATTACATTGTTCCAGTTTCACTGTAGACAGAGGTGTCTGTGTTCTCCAGGCTCCTCAAGCACTTTCCTTTCAGCCATGGACTTCTGTCCTGATCTCCAGCTCATCCCAATGGGTGTGAAAGTGGCACTAACAGCAGCAAAGCCCCCTCAGTACCACACGACTGGGGCAGGTGTTCCCAGCCTGCCTTATGATGGCAATGATCAAACACAGACTGAAAGCTGCTGAGGAGAAAGGGAATTTAAATACTGGAAAGAACCTTGTACAGGCTGAGTAAGAAAGATCTCAGACTCAGGCTGATGGCACTTCTGTTGAGTAGACGCTTCTGAATACCACATCTCATCAGCCAGGATTTCAGCAGATAGCCCAGGGTTTGGTGGGCAGAATACTAGGGAATCTGGGTGAGGGAGAAAGGGCCAGGAAGGATAATTTTTTTTTAACTAGTTAACACTCCTGACAGCTTCAAATATTTGAACTTGTTTAAGTATTTAAGAAGTTGGCCACCACTATCAGCAGCTAAAGGGGGGAAGAATCACTGGGAGGGGGAACAAGTAGGAGACAAACACTTTCTAGGAAGGAGAGAATATATGAAACTTTGATGTGCAGAAGAATGGAAAAACAGGAACACTAACAGAGGGATTAACTGTTTGCAATAAAGTGTTGTGTAGGAGTGTGTATGTGACAGACAGGAGATGTTGAAAGGACAACTTCCTCAAGCCACAGAAGCAGCCAATTTTGCTAAAGAAGTATTTATTTTAAGGTTGCCCTCTGAGTCAGTCTGTTTCTCTCTGGAATTACAGAAATAGAACTGGCTGATTTATAATCCCTGAAGAATTGCCTGGGATTCTTCATGCCTCCCCTCAGTACAGAGCTGCTGCCTGTGGTGAAATGTTCACCTCCTCTCATCACAACACCAGCCAAGGTTTGGGGTGAGAGCCTGTGTGGGGACCATGCTCCAGTGTCCCTGTCACTGCCAGGGAGCTCCAGCCAGTGCCCTCTGTGCTGCAGCCCACTGGACCTCAGAGCCAGCTGCTCCAGGGAATGCTGAAATGAGACTGGGAATAACAAGGCTGGGCAGATTTCAGCCACACTGCAAAGTTCCTGCTGGTGTGCCTACACTGGATTGTTCGTTTTCCTGCTGGCATGGCTCATTTTGGTCCTGGAATCGTGTCACTGTGCTGCTTCTGGCACAGCTGGAGCTGTTGCTTTGTTTTTCTGCTAGCACGGCCCCAGCAGTCAGAAGGTAAATAAATTCCTTGGCCATAGGCACAGAATAAGCACAGTGCAAAGTGCAAGAGACCTTTTTCGGCATGATGGAGCTGCAGCAGGTGTTGGGCTCTGCTCCCTGTGGGCCTTGGCCAGAGCCAGAGGCTGGTTAGGAACAGAGGAGGCCCCACTCAAACGCTCAAGTTCGGTGAGTCAGGAATGAGGAAGTGCCACAGCTCATGTTGAGAAAGATTTTCAGTGCCCTAGGTTTCTGCTGCTCCTGATCCCCTGTACTTTCCACCTATTTCAACATCCTGCATTAATGAAGGAAGTAGAACTAACCGAAAAAATAATCCCCTACACCATGCATCATCTGCTGCAAACCTTCAATAGCTGCTGAAAACATCCTGTTTTTTTCTATGAAGCTGTTCTGGGATTTAAGAAATCCCCTGGTGAGGATTGTGCAATCCGAGTTCAAAGCTCGATGACTCAGGGGTAGCAGCAAGCAGGGTGGTGCTAGTTGGAAGGTTTACCCAGTCTCTCCTCAATCTTGACGGATCCTTGGTACAGTAACAAAGCAACTGTGAATTTGTGAAGTGAAAAGCTACAAACAAGAATAAAACCCTACCAAACCCTCAAATCCTGAGTGTTTTTATTATGAAAACATGCATGAATGCTTGAAAGCATTATACCTTCCCTTGGAGAGCCCAAGTTTTTAGTCTGGGTTAGGATTCCTCAGTCCCACACCAAGTTTATGCGTGGTGTTACAAGGCCTTGTGAGGAGTGGCTTGCAATGAAAATGTGCTCACAGAGCAATTGGAGGAGTGAACATTTTCCTGTAGAAGGAGTTGAGCTACTGGGCAGAAGGATGGCAGGTGAAATTTGGCAGAGGCTCATGATTTCCCATGGGAAACCAATCATAATTCCAGTAATTTAGCAGCAGCCTGTAAAACCAGGATTGCTGAGCAGGGCCGATATGTCAGAATTATTACTGAATCATAGAACCATTAAGATTAGGAAAACCTCCAAGATCATTGGGTACAATTGTAGCAACTTCTCATTAAGTACTTCTCAGCTCCGTGGTTGCCAGGAGTCAAAAAACTGTTATGGAAGAAGTGAAAAGAAAAAGGAAATATTTCCTGGCAGATCTGCACTTGGGAGTATCATATGCAATTCCTGTGCCCAAAGGGAAACAAGGACACTGAGGCAAGGCACAGTTCCCATGGGCCAGGTGGTTGAATGGGGTGGTATTGCACTGGGAACATGAACAAACTGGTTTGTCACATGATTCCCTGCATCGTGAGGTGCTGGGGATGCACAAAGGTGCTTCGGTCTCATGGAGGACTGGGCAAGCACATGAGGATCTGTGCTGGGCCACCACTGATGCAAAATGGGGTAGAGCCAGTGAGGGGGCAGTGGCTCAGGGACAAGGGGAGGGACAGTGGGTGCTGCTCCTGGTCTAGGTCCCCCCAGGCTGCAGAATCGCTAATCTCCCCGCCCTAGCAGTTATCAGCCTGTTGTGGGCTGTTGCTGTTAGCCCCACTGGGGATTCAGCCAGTGTAAAATCACTCCCCCGGCCACATGCCAGTGTGTTCCCTCTGCACTGAAGCCTTAAGGGAGGCCCAGTGAGCACTGGGGCAAGGTCTGTTTGTTCCCCACCGCCCTCCCGCTCTGCCAGGCTTGTTACACATGGGGCAGGACATGGTACTGATTCACAGCTTGCAGAGCTCATGCTCTCCGTTTAGTTCAGCCTGACTGCACGGCCGTGCTCGAGTGCTCCAAGTCTGCCCCTGTGAGCACCCACATGGGCTGATGAACAGGTAACAGACCCACCACGTTTTACCCAACTCACCCAGATTTATCAAGCCACAGCCTTAAAGAAACTACACAATTTTTATTCAGAGAATCACAGTGAACTACTGAAACTTACAGCTGCTTGCCCTGGCATACCTTCCCAAACATTCCCGTGCAAATTTTGAAAACATCAGGCACACTTCAAGGATTTGGAAGATGCACCATCACAAGCAAAATCTGCACGAGACATTGGGATTTCTGCCAAAGCAGCGGCTCCCTGCAACAAAAACAGCCAACAGCAAGGGCAAAGGGCAGAGAACTTTCTAGGCAACCTTCTGCAGAAGCAACTCAATGTCGTCCTGGATCTTGATGGTTTCGAAATGCCGGCTGTAGCGTTTGAAGGGGACGCCGTCGGGGCCAATGAGGAACTTCTCGAAGTTCCAGGAGATGTCATTGCGGCAGACCGGGGACCAGATGATGTACTGCGGGTTGGTCATCAGCGACGAGGGGTCGTCGTGCGGGAAGGGCAGCGCCTCTTTCAGGAAGGTGAACAGAGGGTGCGCGTCCTTCCCGTTCACCTCGCACTTCTCGAACATCATGAAATTGGGCTTGAAGCCGCTGCCAGGACGAACGTGCTCGAGCATGGGAAGGATTTCTTCGTTGGTGCAGTTTTCCTAAGGAAACAAAGGTAAAATCGTCCCGAGCACGGCCCCTGAGAGCCCGGCCGGGGGGACGGCTCAGCCCCGCTCCCCGGCGCCGCCACCCGCCCTACCTGGTGACCGAACTGGTTGCAGGGGAAGCCGAGGACCTGGAGCCCGCGGGGGCCGTAGCGCTGCTGCAGCTCGTTGAGCTGCAGGAAATCGCGCTTGGTCGTGCCTCAGAGCGACGCCACATTGACCACCAGCAGCACCTTGCCCTTCAGCGAGCCCAGCGACAGCGGCTTCGCCGCGCCCAGGGGCTTCGCCGACAGCTCCGCCAGCCGCGCCGCACGCCCGCCCGCTCCCGCCGCCGCCATGGTGCGCAATGCTGAGGGAGCGGCTCCGCTCCCGCCGCCGCCTCGCTCCGCCCGCCCCGTCCCGCCGGGAGCCGCCTCCGGCCCCGCCCGCGCCGCTCCCCAGCGCTGCCCCGCCCGGACATCGCCCCCGCGGGACCGCCCGCAGCTCCCGGCTCCGCGGGGCGCGCGCAGGCGGCCGGACCTGCTCTGGAGGGCTCGGGGGCTTCCATCAGTGAAATGCGCAGAGCGGGGTGGCGTTAAAACCCACAGCTAACAGGAAAGTGTTACCGTTCCTCAGAAACGCTTTGGAAAAGCAGCAAAATGGAAAAACAGAAAAAACAGAAAAACACAGAATGGTCCAGCCTTCGTAGTGACAGGCCACCCGCACAGTGTGTGACCAAGGCTGCAGCATTCTCCGAGGACACCACTGCCACTGAACATGGCGTTGGGGAGAGAAACACCTGCAGTTTGTGCATCAGGAATGGGAAAGATGAAAGTTTGACAAGAAAGTCTCACAAATATGTATGCTTGGCAGAAAGATTTTTGAATGGTAGAATCCGAAGGAGGAATGGAATTGAAAGCAAGTTTTGATATCGAAGAAAATAATTGCTGAGCCAGTCTTACTGGATAACTAAGAAGGCAAAGGCTATGTTAGTTAGAAGGGGTTTTTATGGCTTAGAGCAAAGGATAAGCCCACCTCAAACAAGAAGGTGTTTTTACCAAGCAGAAAGATAGCACAGGCAAACAAGACTGCCGATGTTGCAAGTAGAAAAAAGGTCTCAAAATTTTCCACTGCAAGACAACTGATAAACAACTTCTAGCTTAAACTGTAACGTACTGACTTTTAGTGATAGGTGAACAGTAACATGAATATGGTAATTATAGTAGTTGTGATAGGCTATAGGTAAAAATTAAGGTATAGATTGGTTCTTCTGCATTAAGGTGGTCAGCAAAGAAAAGTATATAATGCATTGTAACCAAAACTAAAGGGTCTCCAGGCCTGCCTGCAGCTGGAGCTGACAGCTGTAGGGACAGGCTCTGTCACCCACAACCCTGGGCTGCTGTAACGTATTGGGTGTAATAAGCTGCATTATGAAGAGTTGCCTGGAGTCCTGAATCCCTCATTACGGCTCTTACAGAAGAGGAACGGGAGGAGCACAAGAAAAAGGAGCAACAAATTCCCTTCTTCAGAGTCCTATAAGTTTTCCACTTCTTTGAGGCTGGTGAAGTCTACACACAGGATTACAGCTTGGTATATCCTCGCTAGATAAAGAGAAGTAGGCTCCTTTCTCAATTTCAGGGGTTGCTTTTTCCCATCCTTGGCTTTTCCATTTCTTCCCTAACTGCTTCAGTCTGTTTGCAGGAGTGTTAGATCATGCAGTATTGACTGCTCTGTTCCCCACAGACTGAAGGCAGCCCTAAGTGAGCTGGGCTGTTTCTTGTGCTCACACCAAGCAAGTGGCCCAGCTGTCCCTCCACTTCCCTCTCCTAAAGTAAAGAGGCAGTTCGGGGTCAGGCCTTGTGTCCATGTCCATGGGTTGGACCAACAGGGACAGTGGAGCAGCACAGCCCAGCAGGAACAAAGAGCCAGGGCCTCAGCTCCAGTGCAGCTCCCAGGGGAAGCAGGGAGCCCCTGCTGAGCCTCCTGCCTGCATCTTCGCCAAGCAAGCTCCTTTCACAACAGCCCAAGGTCAGACAGCTGCTTATCAGCCCTGGCCACCAGCCAAGGCAGCCTGGGCCCCCACGCGGGGGATGCGCTCAGCCCGCCCCTGCTGTCTGCTCTCTTTTGTGCTTGGGAGCAGGGACTTGTCACGAAATGCCAGCTGTCACCAACAGGCACCACACAATGCTGCCTCTCTGCTCTGGGTGCCCAGGTGACTGCAGGATCTGGGGGGGTTGCTTTGAGTTGCTCTTGGCACCTGCCTCACTAACTGGGAACTGGAATAGTTCTAGTTCCCAGCTGTGGCAAGTTTTGGGGACTTTCCTGATTATCTTGCATCTTTGGGGACCTGCAGTGTGTTGCAGCAGTGATGGCAGGAGCCAAGTCAAGTGTCCTGAGAGAGATCGGTGCTGGAAAACAGCGGATGAGCCGAGGCACATGATTCATGTTTGCTCTTGAAAAAAATGAGTTACAGTGACCACAGACTCCTCCTCACCCACCCCTGGGCACAGCGAGCCACAGCTCCTGAAGAAGAGGAATTTCCCTTCAGGGTGATATCTAGGGTGGGGCCACATCTCTGCTGCCACTTTTAGTCTCAGACTGGCACCTTCACTTTTTTGTCTGGTCCCAGGGAATGACTCTGAAGTGGGGGAGTTTACTTCTGGGGCCCTGCCCTTTCCAGAGAAGCACAGGTTAGGGCTTTCCCTTCCTTGATGAGCAAGTTTTAAGGGTACAGAATGAACTTCCTTGTTGGCTCAGAGCTATGGCCTGTGCCTGGAAACATTCTGTGCAGCCTCCTCAGCTGGGATCAGAGGAGTGCCAGAAGCTCCAGGGGGACCAGATGGGTTCAGTGGTCCCCTTTTGGGCTGTGTGACAAGTGACAGTTGTCCTACATGGTAAAAAAATTACTGTTTAACAGCAACAGTGCCAAGTAATCACAAAAGCCACCAAACCACACCTTCTGGCCTCTAGCTTACATCATGTCCCCACTCCTGGTAGTGAACTCCCTCCCCTGCCCAGGGGGCTGGCACTTGGCTCCTCGCTTTTCCCCTGCCTCTTCCACAGCTCCTTGCCTGCCTGGATTGCTCTCCATTAGTGCTGAGCTCTCATTCCCCAGGTCAGGTCTGGCCATCTGTGTCCTCAGCTCTGTTTCATCCAGAGCAAATGTGGCTTCACATTTGTCCCAGGTGACAGATGTGGCAGGAATCCAGAGGGAGCCAGGCTGCCAGCCCTCAAAGGCAGGAAAGCTGACTGATAACTGAGATGATGGTGTAAGTCAGCAAAAGCTTAGTGACATTGGGCTAACAGTCACTGCTGGGTTGAAAAAGAGCAGCAGATACAGAGCCACAGGCTTTGAGGAACAGGCAACCTGACTCCAAACCCCTGTAAGATCTGTTCTGTAACTGTGGCCATAGCAGACTGCAACCCCACGTCCCTGCAAGACTGAAAACCCCCAGATTTGCTCAACTGCAACAGCCCCCCAAAAAAGGGAACTGCAAATGAGCCACTAAACTTGTCAACAGGCCAGCAAATTACATCCTCCCTGGCAGCCCCTCGGCCACAGCTGAGAACTTCCTGCTCTGTTCAACCCAGTCACGCTGCAGGGGGAGGACAAACACCCAGGAGAGGAAGGAGGGAAGGGTGGGGTGGCTGAGACCACTGGGGCTGTCAGACAATTCACTCTGGGTGTCTGTGGCTGAAGAGGAAGGACAAGGACCAGAGGTACAGGGCATTCCTATGTCTGGGTCTGCTTCTCCTTTACTGCAAGAAAAGTGATCAGGAATTGTCCAGAAAAAGAAAATAAAATGTCACAGGTGTTTTGTGTGCCGTTATGTGATGCAGCCAGGTGCTCAGACATGGACTGCCTCCTACCCAGCCCAGCGAGGAGGCTCTCAGCTCAGCAGCAGCTGCTGTTCATACAGTGTGAGCATGGAGATGCCCACTGCTGTTCCCTGGCCTCTCCTCCCCAGGAGCAGCACAATCCTCTCTCCAGCATGGCTGCAGCACAGGGCCCACACCTTGAGCCCAGCCTGTGCTGCAGGGCTTGAAAGCCTCCTCATGCAATGCCATGGCAAACACCCTGCCTCATGCAACCTCTGCCACTGCTCCAGTGCAGCCCAGCTGCTGCAAACCATCACATGCTCCCACCACAACACTGCATCTGCTCCTCCCTTCACCCTGCACAGCCTCCTCCTGCTCCTCTAGTCCCATGCTCAGGACTGACAAACCCAACTCAAGTGATGCACTCTCATCTTGCTGGTATCAAAAGCTCCTGGGAAGCTTTGCTGCTCACTGTGGGGGCCAGGTGAGATACTGCAACTCGGCTCTGCTGCAGCATTTAGAAAGCACCACAAGCAGCAGATGGGTATCCCTTGCTGGGAAATAAAAATAAGTATTAAAGCACTTGCAACTGCTCAGCGAATTCTCTCTCAGCTTTATCAAAAATGCTATTTCTAATTCAGGCTATCAGATGCTGGGACAAAAACCCAGAGTGAGGAATACAGACACCAGGATACAGGGAGCTTAGAAAACTGCCTTTATTCTATTAGTTCTTGGAAAAATGAAAATACAGAAAGAGTTTAGTTGGCTGCAGAACAGCAAGAAGTTCACAGGTTAGGAGTCTGATCACTACATGGTAACCAAACTTACACAAAAAGTTTCTTTTTTTTTTTTTAAGTTTTGAAACTGGGTCCAGCAATGAATTTAAGGCAACTGAACAGTTCAGAAGCTTTGAGTGTGAGCAGGCTGTCTTTTCTCATCCCTACAGCATGTTATGGAAAAAACTCCTCCTGGGTGTGCAGACCACTCATATCATTCAAATGGGTCAGACTCTTACAAATGAACAGGGGAAGAGGATCAGCTGCTTTCCACCGGACTTTATTTTCAAATACAGTTTCTTAAAAAACCCAGAACACCTTAACGCAGAGGTTACAAGTAACAGTATTAGGAAATCCAATTATACAAAAAATACTACATCTAAGCTGGGGTAAATAGATTTATTTTTGGTAACATACATTTAAACTGGCACTAATTACACAGTAACTAAAAGGTAACTAACATGAAACCACAGAACCCTCACTTTTCCTTAGCTGAATGGGACTTGGTCATTTCAGAGTGATCACATTTTCAAATTAATGTTTTACACCAAGCCATGAAAATCAGATCTTCCTAAATGTGATAGCACTGAAGCTACTCTTGATTCCATACAGCCATGTAACGGTTGTACTCAATTAGAATAGGACGTTAGTTATAAAGTAGTTACAGACCAATCCTCTGTGTTGACAGCTTTTTCTCTTTATAGAGACAAGAAAGAAGATAGAGAATTGTCTTCAATTAGCGCCTGGCATATCCTGTGAGTGCAGAAAAGGTCTGTTAGAGGAATGTTGAGGTTAACCTTGGGTGCACAGATGAATTTGATGCAGATTGTTATAAAAATCATGGTTGGCTTCTAAATACTGGTAGCAAGATGACTCGATTTTTAAATCTCTTAAGTAAATTATAGATAATGAAAAAGGCCAGTAATCATACACTAAGATTAATAAACAGCACTTCAAAATTACTCAAGTGCAGGGTGCTGCTTTGGCCATCTTCCTCTGGCCACGCTTTATAAGAGAAGGCACCCGGACTTTTTCTTGCCACGCCGGGCTTGCAAAGCAGCTCTAGTGGCCATTTCAAACACCTCCCTGACACCGTCTTTGGTCTTTGCCGAACACTCCATGTACCCGAATGCACCAATGCGGTTTGCCATGTCCCGGCCTTCCTCGGGTTTGACAGGCTCCTGCAACAGCACAAAGCAGCAGGTGAGGACAGCCCAAAGCCACACTGCTCCTCCCCTTCCCACCCAGCTTCCCAACAAATGCAAAGGAATTTCTGGATTAAGCACACATAATGAACTGGTTAGTTAAAAATCCAATGCCAGAGGACACCATCAGTTTTCTGATATCTCTAAGCTTGAAAGCTGCAAGACTTTTTGAAACAGGCAAGTGACTGCCTATTTCTGATGAAGCATTTATGCAATTCTTTGCTACCACTGTAAAAAAGCCTATGAGCAAATCCTCAAATCAATGCCTCAGTCTGTGTATATAGGTGTTGATCAGACAGCCCACAGAAACCAGCAGCCAGCTGTGGGTGCCTGCTTAATGCTCTGTTTCAACCACCACACACTTCTGCCATTTACTGTAAGGCTCTGGAAGGAACCTGCCTGCTTCATTTTGGCCAGCTCTCGTCTTGTGTGCTCGTCATTCCTCAGGTCCTTCTTGTTTCCTACCAAGATGATAGGCACGTTGGGGCAAAAATGCTTCACCTCCGGGGTCCACTTCTCTGGGATGTTTTCTGAAGAAAATAAAGAGAGGCATGACTGTACAAACCCCATTTCTGGGGAGAGTTTTATTTTAAAGTTTCTACACGCTGCCTGAGTTGTTGTAACTTGATAATCCACACTGATGTCCTTTTTTCTACTCTTCACAAGGAAGCAAATAGACCTGTTCTGTTGTTGCCAAAAAGGACAAGCCTGTCTGTAGTAATTTGAAGGCTGAAGGACATGTAACATTTAGGCTTCTCTCAGCAGCTACCTGACAAGGGTTAGCACAAGAGAATTTGAAGAACAGCATGCAGATTTTTGGACTGGAAAGTTATGGAATATTTTGCTTCAAGAGAAACATTTTATTTATCTCCAGAAGCTAGAGGTGGGCACAATAATGAAGCCTAAGTTTTAACCTCACTTGTTTTCCTAAAGCAACACAAAACAACCCCTCTCAGCTCTCCCCTTACTGCAGCAGAACTATTCAACACACTAATTACAGATACACAGAAACAAAGGCTTAGGGTAAGTAATTTTCAATCTGCGATTTCTCCCTACATGCAGCAAATGAATTTGTTCTCATATACAAGCAACCTCCTCCTCACATCCCTACATGACTTTATTTTTTTAGTGGAAGGAGGACTTGGGGGCTTTTGAAAGCAAAACCTTGACAAGTTCTGTATAGCAGGAAGTGCTGAACAGCCTAAAACATCTGGCTGTGCTTTCATAAGCTCTTAGGCATTTGAGATTCACCAGTGGATGTACCTGCAGGCTGCATAACCACTTTCTATCTTCATGAAATTCCATTCAGCTTTTGAAGAGACATTCACTATTATGTAATATGGCATATTTTCTTGCTTGAAGGAACAACTTAGACAAGGCTTTTGAAGCCAGTTTTTGCACTACAGCCAAAATACCAATTCTGCAGCTGCACCTGGAGTGCTCAGGTGTGCTGGCCTCTAGATGCTGCACACCTGAAAAGCTGCCTGGCAGTTCACTTCTCCCAGGGACCCTGGCACCCAGATACTGGTGAGCAGGAAGGGAGGAGAGGGAAGAGAATTTTTACAATCTGGGCAAACACAGAGTGCTGCTGCAGCTCTTAATGTTGCTGGAGAATTCTCTAATGTCTGAAAACTACACACTCAAACCAGCAGCAATTCTGAAACTAGGAAAGCTCCCAAGGGAAAATACATTCTACAGTGCAACTTCCAAGGGGAATATATCGATATAGAGAATATATGATTCTGATTCAGTTAGAGATCTACTTACCTAAACTATCAGGACTATCAATTGAAAAACACATAAGTATAACATCAGTATCTGGATAAGAAAGCGGTCTAAGTCGATCGTAGTCTTCCTGTCCTGCTGTATCCCACAAAGCCAACTCAACCTGCAAAATTAAGATAAGGGGTGAGTCAGATCACCAGGAAAGTTCTGATTCAGAAGCCAGGAACACAACAGGAGTGAATAAAATATTTCAGTCAATACCACTCAAAAGGAGGAGACTGCAAGTTCTCCTTTGCCAGGAGAACTGTTAGGAATTTTACATTCTGTAACTCCAAAAATCAACTTATTGCTGCTTATGAGTATTTTCTGTATACCTATGACCACTGTCTATTCTCTAAAAGGACATAAAAGCTACCAGCAGGAAAGCAAGACAGAAGAATCGAAGGGAATCAGCTCCAAAGGGCTAGGAAACTCTCTGACAATCATCCCAGAAATACCAGTTTTCAGTGAAAGTGGAATAAGAATATGCTTTTTAGAATTATGCACATTTTCAATGGGTTTACAGCTGGAACATTTAGCGACTAAGAAATGTCAAGATCATACTTATTTGTGCACAAATTTAACACAACTGATTTGTGTGTAAAGCTTCTTGTTACCAAGAAGTAAAGTACTTAATGTTCTCAGTTTTTCTACTTTTGCTGGAGCTAGGTGAGAACACCCCAATAGGATTGTTTAAAACTGTAGAAGGAATAGCCAACATTTAAAGCAAAGGACTTTAAAAACTAGAATCAAGCTCTTTAGGTACATATACTCTTGCTTAAGATTCTCTGATGAGTCTGCCATCATAATGGAATGGGTGCCTTCTTTAAACCCTTGCATTCAAAAGTTCCAGGAAAAAAGTCCACAGCAGCTCAGATAAAGGCAGATAAGCAGAACTGGAACCCAAACGTGAGCCTGCATGTGCAATGCAACTCTCTGTTTAAAGTGTGAAGAGACAAAGCCTTGAGTTGCACACATATACAAAAATAATCTTCTGTATTTCAGTCAGAAATACTCCTCCTCTCAGTCACCTCTGCAGCTGCAAATGTGAATTCTGTGGTAAATGTTCATATTTCTAAAGAGATGTCTATGACACTGGAATCAGCTCCTACAACACAATATCTCTCACCATCACCTCTTTGTCTTCATACAACTTCTGGACATTTCTGGTAATGCTTTTCTAGGAAGACAGAGGTGAGTGGCTGTCAAACAGAAAAGGCTTAAGCGCTGCTCTCCTACAAACTTTTGTAATCAAATTTTCTGAAGACCAAGAGCTTAGATAAAATATATCCTCTAGTTACAAAAATAAAATCAGCTGATACTGCTCAAGCTGCTGATGCTATTTTCCTTTAGCTACTGGCTGCCTCTAGCTGATAGGGCATGACTCCCTATTCTCTCATTCAGAGATGCAGAGATTCAGGCAGAAAGGAATGAGGAAGTTAGACTTGGTGATGAGACAGAGAAATGGATATCATACATATTTCAAACAATAGTCCTTAGAGTCTAAAATACAATATAGAAACTGTAGAACCTGTCACTTGGGGAAAAAACATGTCCTAATATTAGTCTAAAAGTAAATTTTCTTTTACTGATTCACATTATGGGAGAGGAAAGCTCTTTTAGACTCAAGCAGCAAGAGCTATCATGACTAAATCCATAAATAACCCATCCCTGCAACACTAGGAAATCTATTTTAACATAAAGTCAAAACTAGCTCAAAAACTTCATTTTCTCAGGATCCACAGTCACTGCATCTGAACTGGAATGGACTGAAAAATGTCCTGGCTGTACCTGAGCCCAGAGCCAAGGCAAGGTCCCACAGGGACAAAACAGGGAAGCTCAGCAGCATCAGCACCAAGACCTGCCCCATGCCTGAGCTGCAGTCCCATGGCAGAGTCAGCTCTGTGTGGCTACAGCACAGGCTGCGCCTGCCTGACAGGGTTTGTAGATAGCTGAGCTTTCAAGGTGCAAAGCTCCAGCTTTGTGTGCTTCTGGAGCGTCCTGGAAAGTGACAATTTTGCACATCACCCAGCACCCTGCTGACAGAAGTGCAGAAGGCAACCTACCCAGGGATCAGCACCTACAGCTGCCCCCTGGAGTGGGTGTCTGACATGTCTGCTTGCAGGGAAACAAAAGGATTCAAGAGGTTCCACTGATTAAAATCTGATTTGCAAAATATTTAAAACTAAAATGAAATATTTTAATAATTAGTTTACTGAAGTACAAACTGAAGATGAAGCTCAGTGAGCTGTGGCTACACTTGGATGCTAAGAATTGTGCTCCTTCAGACAAGCAGGACAGGTGATGTACACTACAAAAATCAACCCCCTTAATCAACCTGTCTGTCATCTGTTCTCAGAAGGATGTTGCATGCTGCCTGGAGCAGGTATGAAAAAAAACCTCTCTAGGAATTAGTCTTTGTTAATTACAATACCAGGTCCCTATTAAAACAGAGACTCTGTTCCAAAGGCCAGCAGCCCCAATGCCCTCAGCATCTTTGCACTGCTCCATCCCCTCCTACCTGCTGCAACATTCTCCTCAGACTGATTGCATGGCTTTTAGAACCTCAGCCTGTGTACAGCTAGAAGCACCTTGTTAGACAGACACTGGATATGAGCACGTTCTAGCAAGGCCAGTATTTTTTTCCACAGAAACATGCTTAATATGTGGTTAGTGCTTATATTGTAAATATATTTTTAAATATTAAGTAAGTGTGGAGATGTCCATGCTATTCTGAACAAACACCAGTTCATTCTGGCTCTTAGAGAAGGGTTCACATACCTGCTTTCCATCCACTTCAATATCTGCTACGTAATTTTCAAAGACAGTGGGAACATACACTTCAGGGAACTGGTCTTTGCTAAATACAATCAGCAGACAGGTCTTTCCACAGGCACCATCTCCCACTATAACCAGCTTTTTTCGAATGGCTGCCATAGCTGAAAAACAAAACAATGACTTGTTAATTCAACTGTTACAGCTTTTAACCGAGATGCTAATAATTAATAAACACCAAGTCTTCAGTTAATAAGACCTTTTAATTGATTATGCATGTCTGTTAGAGAGACAGACATATCTGGACTTGGATAAGTTCAGATTCCCATCCTTTTAAGAAAAAACACTCCCCAGCACTTATCAACACACCGGTGAGCCCACTAAGTGCAAGAATAATAGAAAGGAGAGGGGATGGGCCTGGTTTAGCATTTATTGATCTGTCCTGAAGGCTGAGATAGCAGCACCCAGAGACAATGAGTGAGTGAGCAGCACTGTCCCAGGGTACCCTCTCAGAAGTGTATTCCAGGTAATCATATACAAGATTCTTCAATTGAAGGGCAGTAACATTTTCTTATCACACTGAGCTGTCTTAACTACAAAGCACCAGTCAGCTGGACTGAGGAGCACCTGCTGCCACCTCAGAGCACCAAGAGAAGGATCTCAAGGTAACCAGCTCCTCAGATTACAACCACCACTCTGCAAAGGATTTTGGCAGCATACATCTCACTCCTCAACCCCCTTTCCTGGGCATTAACCTGCCTCCAGGTTAACAGAGCCTGCTGTCAGCTGGCAGTAAGAGAAGGGGGTACTCCGTGCAGATCTCTGCTGTGCAATGAACTGATCAATGATGAATTGATTGGTCTGTATCAGGACCATACAAATCCATGATCTGCTCATGAGCAACTCTGGCCTGAAAAAGACAGTACAAAAGCTTGGAAAGCTTTAAGGAAAGCCTGGAGTCAGGGTGGGGCCGAAGGAGATGGTTGTTTTGTATCTGGCAAAGCAAACAAAAGCAGCACTATGTATATGCCTGCTCTCTTTTCTCCAGGTGTTTATTTGTGACCGATGCAGGGACAAGCCAGGGAGTCAGGGAGTGACCTGCCTAGAGCAGAGTGCAGTGAGGACAGACCCATAAGGACTTTCTTCTCCAGAACACAAAGGCACTCCAGGGGAAGCTGCTTAGTCATCCCATGAGGCTTCCTGGAGATGGAGCAAACAGCAACACCACCACAATGCCTATGACTGCATGACCAAAACAGCACAGAGAGAGCACCCGGTGAGTTCACTTTTGCCATGACAAATCCAGAACAAAGTTCTATGAGGATGATCATGGCTGCTGGCAAGGGGAGAAGGCCTCAAAGAAGCACAGGAGAGATTTAGAGGACACAGCAAAAACTTTTTATCCTTTTCACCTCTTCTTTTCCCTCATGAAATGAAGTAAAAAGGTAAAACTACCATCTAAAAGCAAACTTTGGTACTGTTAGGTGGTGAAGAAGCAGTGGATATTACAGAGATTCTGTACTTCTGCTCCAGGTACAGAGAATGTTCCAGGTACCATTTCAACCCACCAAGCAGCAAGAGTCAAGGACAGCCTCGTCAGACACCACTGCTCAAGTGATCCAAATCCACGTCTAAAGTCAGTTTCTTTCACCTTGCAAATATATAGGTACACAAGTTAAAGTTATTTACCTTAGGGACTTGGGTTAATTTTTACATTTGTGGAAGGTTTTAAATGATCCAAGCCTTATAAAAGTTCTCTTTTCATTGTTTTAGATGATTTTGAATCCTTTCTAGGAATGGTAGTGTTTGAATTTTACAGAACTGGAAATTATCTGTCCTCTGTACCAACTTCAAGATCAACTACTTGTAACTTCAATTTATGTCAGTTTTGGCTAATCTGCCCTTCAAGTCCTACAAAATCTCTGAAGTAATCTACTCATGTGCTCTACCAACATTTACAATGAGAAAATTTCCCTCAGTGTGTACCCTCACCCTTCTTTGATGTAATATAAGCCCATTACTGTTTATGCTGGTTTTTGTGGCCATAAGGAAATTGATTATTCCCTTTCCCCAGTGCAGTTGAGAATACATGCCTTCATTTAGTCTTCTCTTCAGGCTTTTGCTTATTCAAGCCTCCTCTGTAAATCATATTTCCTAGACTTTCCCATTGCTCCCTATTGGGCAGAGTCCAATTGGCAGAAATTTACCAAAGTGTGGAGCCCAAAAGCTGAATTCAGTATTTCTCCTAGGGCTCTGTGAAGAGTGCCCAGAGCTGAAGGACTGATTTCATTGATCTTCTGGGATACCCTGCTTAAACACCAATCTGGAATTGTGTGTCTTTTTCTTTCTTTGTCCTCTCCCCTGAAGACAACACTGTTGATACAGTCAGCTTTTAATTCCTGATAGCTCACAGACTTTTTTTCATTCAGATGTCTCCACAGTGAGTAGTTCTCTCTTCACACAGCTGAGTATCCACTGCCACACTTGTATTTGTCCTTACAGTGACTATTGTTTATTCTGCCTTCAGGTTCTAGCTCTGTCCTTCAGTTTAATCACAGTCTGTTGGATGCAAGTTCAATAGCAGTGATTCCCAGATAATTATCCAGGCCATTGATGAAACCACCCTGGAGACACAGTGGGTGGCTGACATAACCTGTCCTTCCCTGCCATCCTCCTTCATCTCCCTTCTGTGCTGGTGGCAGGGACTGGCCTGTGATGCCTTGAGTTCCCTGCAGTATCACCCAGGGTAGGTGACCTTCTGGCATCACTACAGATAACTGTATTTTTCAATGGAGTATCAGATCAACTCTATCTTCTTCTAAATCTTCCATCTTCCATCACTCAGATTATTTTTTAAGTATTCCTTGCCAGTTAAATTTTATGTTTTGGCCTTCTACATACCTATGCCTAAGGTCTACAGGGAAACTACAATTATGTAAAAAAAACCCCAAAAACTCATTATTTAATGTAGATCTTTCTACAAACACTTCCCCAAAAAAGCTTGAAAAATGTATGGATAGATGTATCAAAATTATTTCAGGAGCTTTATTTTATCTCTTCAGTAACTTTTCCCTGAGAAAAGCCTATCATGAAACTCTGCTTGAATGCTTCCTGAGATGTGTTGACATCATTTGGACCCAAGATGCCCTTCAGCAATGTGTGCTCAACCACTTCCTTCCCATTGCTCAGGACCTGCCCATGAGGCTCTCCAGCTCACAGTTCAGTGCAGGACCGTCACCAGGACAGATCAAACCTACCCAACAGTCCTCTCCATCTAGTACATTCAAAATCCAGGGAATTAAAATTCCCTCAACATCAGCTCCTAGAGGATCCTTCTGGACCATCACAAAAAGCCTCAACCACATTATCATTTTTTGGTCACCTATGGCATCCTCATATTTTTTACTTTAGTTTCACCTTCCACAGCATTACAAAGCAATTCCTTCTAGAACAAGTGTGTTGTATAAAATTCAATTCAGGAGGCAAAGATCACCACTTAAAATCTTCAATTTTCAGAAGCAGCCCAGATTATAAATGCTGGGTAGATATAAACACCTCAGGATATCAGCTCTGATCAGAGCCAGACACCTCCACCCACCTCGGAAGGAAGTCACCAAACATCACAACCACTTCTTTCTACTTATCATTATCAATGGACCATAGAATGGTTGGGGTTGGAAGGAACCTCCAAGATCATGTAATTCCAACCCCTGGCACAGGCAGGGACACCCTTCACTAGACCAGGTTGCTCAAAGCCTCATCCAACCTTGATCCAACACTTTCTAATTTAGGAATTCCTTGAATTTCCTAATTTAGAGGATTCAGTGTACAGATCAGCATATTTCAGCCAGTTATTTTTAGCTAAAATAAATACACTCCTCTCCAGTGGACGGCTGTAAGGGGTTGTCAGGTCTGGCAAAGATTCAGAAAAACAACATCTTGGTAGCACAATAGAGAAAAAAATGGATTGTTAGAATGGAGCTGCATCTTAGTGGTGCGTGTAACAAGGACAACACTACCAGCATTCACAGCAGCTGGGTCTTTCTGGTGCACTCTGACATGCTCTGGTTTTCTTCATCAAGTATTCTGAAACATGGAAATACATCAAATTTCTACCAGCAGTATGTGAGAATCAAAGCACTTTGTTGGCCTAAAGAGTTTCATTTAAGATGCACATTACACACAATTTACAATTTACTGCAGCACAGCTTTTCACCAGTGCTAAAAAACCTCTATGAGCTACCTGAGAGGGTGTAACAAACAGACCAAACCCAAGCTACTACTGCCTCCTGTAACTGAATGAAAGTACATTCATCCTTTAACACAACACACAGAGCAGGGAGAGTCCAATAAACCCAGGAAGCTGCTGGGACTGCATCACTGATGATGCACACAGAACATTGGGCAAGTAATAATTTATCCCAATTAGTGTAGCAGAATGGCTGCAGTGATCTTCTAGGAGAATCTGTGGTGTCTTCTGCAGCGAGGCAAGAGATCTGCAATTTTTCCTACTCTTCAATGAACCACTCTTCCCTCTTCCTTTGCATTTATAGGATTTTCAAAACCAGCTAGTGTGCTAGATTGAAGGTGGAAACTCTCACAACATGACTCAAGTGACTCATCTGAATGGAAGAAATTCAATTATGACATTTCCCCAGCCTCAGCCAGTGTCTTTCACAGGTATTACAGGAGCTTTAGACATCCTTTGCTCAATCCCACTAACATCACAGGAGGTTACAACACAAGGAGCTCCTGTTTGCAGAGTTGCCACACTAATATCCTTGTTACAGGAGGCTGCTGTTTCTAAGTGCAGTGAGGCTCCAAGACTCCTGCAGCATAAAGCCCCACTTGTTAAGGGAATCCACCAAATACTCCAGAAGAATTAGAAATGGGGAAAATATTTTTTTCCATGTTTTAAACATACTCCCCCCCAAGTATTACTCTTTACTGCAAGGGAATTTGCCTCTTCAGCATGCTATTTATTTTTCCAAGGAACAACTTCTCTAGTGCCACCTCTCTGGCAGGTCCCAAGGCCACACAGCATGAGTGAGGATTGTGGACACACTGTTGACATTATGAAGTTGGATAGGCTGACAACAAACATGCCAGGTTTGTCTGTCTCACTCTGGATCTCATCCTGGAGAAAGTAACTGATGGAAGAAACAGCCCTTTACCATCACATAGGTATCACAACTATATTTAATTTCAATTACCAATTAATTACTAGTAACTTTATGTTGCCTGCTATGCTATACAGGGAGATCCTTTGCATAATACAGAATTTTGTAAAAAAATAATTCTGGATTATTGCATGTCAGCAAGAACTCAGCAGATGCAGTTCAGAAGCAGTTCAGCATGCAGTAAGGATGCTGCAGGGGATAAGGGGGAGAACATCCTTTAAATTCTTTCCCACCTAATCTTGCTGAAGTCCTTAAAACCAAAATGTTGGAAGGCAAAGGTTTTGAAATCTTACAAAGCCTGCCTTGCTGCTGACTCCTCTGCACAGTACTGAAGCAGTTTGGTGCTGAGTGAATTACAGCCTGGCACTCTTCTCACTTGCTTTATTTCCCTTCATTCAGTCAGCCCTGCCCTGGGCAGCAGGAGGAACAAGAGCCAGGCTGAGGGACCAGAAAAAGAAACCCTGCTCAAGTGTCTCCCACCCTGACCAGTGAGGCCCTGCCCTCTACCTACCACAGGGGAGAACTGACTCTGTCCCAGTCCCTCAGCTGCTTCTGCCTCAGTACCTGCATTCACTCCTAAAATATACTCACTTTTGTTCAAGTCTGAGGTGGAGGAAGAAAGAGTTTTCCCCAAAGACTCCAGGGATCAAGAGGGGATGAGCAGGCTTTTCTCAGTTTTCTTCTGGCCATTTAGCAAGGTTGGGCACTAACACTGAGAACTAGCAAAGCAGTTTGGAGCCCAAAGTAGATCAGCCCCAAAGCAAACAGGTCTGATTTTAGAGCAGCTGTGTACAGTGAAGAAAGAGACTGAACGCAGAGCATCTGAGTGAGTGAAGTGGCCCAAGGACTATGACCAGGGAAGGGGTCAGACAAACAGGCCAGGAGGAGAACAGCAGAAGGATGTAACCACTCCTCTAGAGCAGAATCCAGGATTCCCACATCTCCAACAGCAGGCAAGAGTCTCAATCTTCTCCTCCACTGAAGTCCCAATGGAGAATGCCAGCAACTATACATTCTATAATCCTTTTTTGCTGCTCACTTCTCATTAGTGAAAGCACATATAAACAAATACCAGAAATACTGCAGCTTGCTGCTGAAATGCTAATCCTGCTACCTTAAATCAGCTTCCTTCAGCCTGTGTAAGCCTATGTGTGCTATTTTGCCATTTTCCCCCACATAATCAACATGGATGGCCCTGCTCTTCCATAGCAATAGTTGTGAAGTAAAAGAAACTGTGACCCAAATTCGCCTCTTAGAGAAGCTGCAAACTGGGAAATCAATAGCCTTGGGACTGAAATAAAAGTAAGAAAAAAATTATGGAAAAACGTGACTCAATCACATAAAGGAGTCAGATACAACCCGTTTCTGCTCCAGGGTTCCTAAAAGATCCTGGAAGATGTACATACCCCAAAACATGCAGCAAGTGACCACTTATTTATTGTCTGAACTGATCTGTACAGCTGGACACACTGAGCTCAGAGTGATCTGCTCTTCTGACACCATGAACAACCTGAAATCAAGCATTACTGGGATGGAACCTCAGTTCAATTCCAAGCCACCAGAATCAAAACACTAAAAACATGAATATGGTCAATACATTTCATTATAATGGCTGAGATCTTCTTAATTCTGTGCAAGTTTGCCTGTGGACACTTCCACTCATAAACCAAAAAGCCACATTATTTAAAGTGTTGCTAACAAGGCCTTTGAGAAATAGCTATATTTATACTCCTTACTGCAGCCAGTACATAAAGCAGTTTGACAGTACTGCAAAATAGACCTATTTCTAACTACAGCACTATGTGGGAGCAGCTGGTGAGAAAAAGCAATCTGCTGGGGCTTTTGGGGAGGGTTACATATGAAATCTACACTTGAAAAAAGTTTCAAAGGTGGCAAAGCATAGGGCAGGCTACTGATACCACACATTAAATTTAACCCACAGAGAAATGGAATTTTTCTGTTGTAAGACTGAAGTACAATTGAAAAACTGACACAGAAGGTCAGCATAGTATCCAATGGGATTAAACCCTAAACACAGGTCCTTTGGAAAGGTCTTTGGACAAGGCAAGCTGAGTGTTTAGCTTTCTGATAACAGCTCATTCAGCCTACATCAACCAGGCTCAAGTCTGGCATGTTTTACTAGCTTGGAAAAAGTGCCTTGCAAATAGAGCTGTACATTTCCAGAGGCAGCTTTAAATCCAGAGCAGCATAGCTGTGCTCAGCCCCAGCTAATAAACCTCCCCAGGTCTCAGCTAACTCCACAAATAACCAGCTCAAGCCTCTTTGTACTACATCACCAGAACTGGGAACAGGGTCAGCTTAACTGCATTAGGTCTTAGCAACACTGGTTGCCAGCCCCAGTGAACCCTTAATGACTGATTAATTTTATACAGTCATTAAGAGTTATCCAAAAGTACACAATAGGTGTTTTACAGGCATGGGCATACAGTGAATCTTCGTTAAGGACACAGAGCGTTGCTCATGCTGCCTCTCTGGCTGTGATGGGGCAGGAGGTTCCTCATGCAGTATAAAGCCTGCCAGTGCAACGTTTTGGAGGAAACCTGAATCAGCTGTCAGCACTAGATCCGTGCTGAGTGTCATGCGGACACAGCACGTCTAATCTGAGATATCATGTGAAGTCTCAAAGTAGGATTCATCCTATCAAATTACTGCCTTTGCCCTTGCCTTCCTCTTCAGGAAAAATCCCGTGTGACAACACACAATTCATCTTCCTCTCAGAGAAGAAAATTGTTTTGGATTCTAATAAATTTGCTTGAAAACATTTTGCTTTTCTCTCCTTCCCTTTACAGAGCACCTGCCTGTGCTTTACAGGAACGAGCCTCAGCACTGCCAAGTGCTCCCAGGAACACACAAACTATCTTCTGTGAAAACACCCAAATCATGAGCTATGCAACCTTCTACACCCAGCACTGTGTCCCACAAGCAGCTCCAACATGGACACTGACCACCAGACCAATTTGTTTCTGCACCTAAACTTACACCTAGAGACTCACAGACCATCTGTTACTGCAGGTCTACATACATGGAAATAGGGACGCTGACTTAGGAGTTAGGGCTCTCCACCTCAGTGCCTGGCATTTCAGACAAACTCAGGACTGGATTCTTGCACTAAAGAAGAGGAAAAATGAACAAGAAGCTTCTCCCTGCATGTTCACCAGCCTTCAGCTCAGGAGCTTCTTGGGTCAGATGTGGTTCACATGAATTTGGTAACCTCAAACAGATTTCTCCTCCATGAGCTTGTCCAGACTCCCTTTGAACCCATGTAAAACTTCCAGCACACACAACATCCTGTGGAGGGAGTTCCCACAACTTAATTACACATTGTCTAAAGCCACTTCCTTCAAATTCAAGATTGTCCCTATTGGTTTCTTTTACTGCCTCTTAATTCCGAAATGGAAAGGGAGTGAACAATTTGCCTCCGCTCACCCTCTTCCTGCTGCTCATATAACAGCCTTTCCAGACTGGAGCACCCTAACACAGGGCTGGTTGCTTTTTTGGTTTTTTTAATTACCTTTACACCTTTGACAGCAGTGCCTGTCTATTCCTGGCACAAGGAGTAACAAAGTGGTAGAGGTGTCACCTTCCCATCCCACATTATCCATCCCAGCTCCAAATGCCTCAGGGCTCCTGCAGCACAGCTCCAGGAGAGGAGCCTTAAACCCATTCATTCAGTATCAGAGAACCACACCCGGAGATGCGTTTCAAGTGCAAACAAGCCACTGCTTGGTCATTCCCCAGCACATTTCACCCCGTGCATTAATTCAAGTGAAGATCATCTTGACTTTAAAATAGCAGTAACAGAGAATGCCATGCACCATGCTCCTCACTCCAGCAGTCAACTATATTTTCTGCATTATGATGAAGTCACTTCCTCACTTCTTCAGCCTCTGCAAACTTCCCATTACTGGCATTTTGCATTTCTTCCTGGTGACCACTCAGAAACACAGCCCAGGAGTCCAACTCCTTCATGTTTTCACTACACACAGACTCACTTGAGCCTCCACTTGCCTTTCTACTAAATTTAATATGAACCATATTGATTTTGTTCTGTATTCTTTTCTCACTGAAAACGACATGCAATTACTGTCAAGTACTAACTGAAGGTTAAGATGAACACTTGCACTTAAGAACCAAACTAAAACAATTAACACCTCTTGTTTCTATTTCCCCCAGTCCAGGCTGAGTGACAGCGCTTAATTCTTTCCTGAACACTTTGTTACTTATTCCATTATTGTACCTGGGATTGATGTCTTAAATCTGATGGGATTACAATCATTAAGATTGTCCTACTTCTCTTTATTATTACAGCATATTAACATTCTTTCAAACTCAAACTGCTGCACTATGTAAAGAGCTTTCTGGAAAAAAAAATTACATTGCCCCCCTCAATTTTCAGGCCAGAGATCTTCAGAGCTAAGATATGTATCAAAACAGAGCTGTCAATTACCAAATCTGGTCAGATTAGGTGTGCAATATCATTCAACTTTTTTTTTTTTTAACTTAATGAGATAATCAGAATACCTGATTACACGGAAGTTCTCTGTGTATAGATAAATAAGTGCCAAAAGATAGGAAACCAGGCAGAAGGAAATGCTCAGCGCTCTCAGAAAAACACCCGTGGAACCTGCACAGCTCAACGTTCATAAATGACCTGAAAAAGTGAAGAAAAATAGCTATACAACAAAATTTACTGGTGATGTCAATAAAGGCAAGGGCTAACTGTGATGGATTTTAGAACTTTAACAGGCTCTGTGCCTTGGCAATAAAATTTGAAGGAGAGAAATGTGAAGTGATATGCAATGTAAAAACCAGACTCAACTTCCTATACGAAATGATGGACTGGGAGCTGATCACTGCCACTCAAGGACAGCGTTCAAAAGTTATATAGTTAATTCCTTTAAAATAAAAGCTCAATACTCCAAAGTGCCACAATTTTAAAGATTCCAGTATTAAGAACTAGGAGAAAAGGAACAAACCAGAAACCATTAAGATGATGTCGGAATCCATCGCATGACTGCATCTTCTGATGTGTGCAGCTGTGATCCTCCCATGTCAAAAGGCTATAAATGAACTGGAAATGACTCAGAGCAGGGCACACGGACGATTAAACTACACAGCAGTGACCATATGAGGAACAACTACAGCAGAACTGGAAAAAGGACAGTCTGGAAGAGACACAGCCGCAGAAGAAAACAACTGGATGCTTCTCTCAGACCCTAAAGAGCAGTGAGCAAAGCTGGGGCCTGAAACAAGGACAAGAGCAAATGGGCTGAGCCAGCTTGAAAGCAAAGGCAGGCAGGCCTCCCAGCAGGACACATGGCAAGGCCTCACCACATTTCTACTTTTTAGATCCATAATTTCATAGTTATTTGAGCTCCTTTTTCCTCCCAGTTACTTTCCACAATTTTGAGCTTCTGTTTTCTATTTTCTATGTTCAGTTACTACTTTTCTCTTATTTCATCTGTAGGGCTTTCTTGCACTTTTTTTAAGTGTGAACAAAACAGATGCCTTCATTTCCTTTCCAAGCCAGGTTATTTAATTCACATTCAACACTTGGAAGGAGAAAAACAGTCAAAAGAAGGTTCCTGAAAGACCTTTTTTAAGCATGTTTGAGTCAATTTTTTTTAAAACGAAACCAGCAATATGTGCAAGCAAAACTCTGTCTTAACATTGTCAACATGCATCCTGTTTTGTTAACACCAAACTTAGCAGGATGCTCCTGATAACTGCCTGCAAAGTTCACCCCTATACTGTTCACCTCCCTACTGGTACATAATTAGTAAATTAACACCATTTCAGAACCTAGGGAAGAAGACTAATTGGAGCATTTCTCCCTTGTCTTCCTCTACCATGACTAGTCCCTCTCCGAGGCTGAAGGCAAAGTTTGGATTTTGGGGGCAGACAGAAGGATTCTGTCCTCAGGATTTGTGGCTGCTGTTGCTGTCCTTGCACCCCCCAGACCATTCTTGCACATTTGCCCCCACTGACTCCATCTTTGCTATCTGCAGGCACAACAACTTACGAGAGCCCTTCTCTTATGCAATACTGAGTCCCAAGATTACTTTGCACAAAATGAGATTAGGGCTTAATATTGAGGTAATTATAGTAGATCTGTGGATTTCCATGTGTGTGTAATCTGCAAAAAGCTTTGCATTTCAGCCAGTTTTTTCTTGGTGTCCTCTCCTCCCAGACACCTCCTGCATGTCAGATGGGATGTGGGGCACCTCATGCTGAGCAAGGCAGGCTTCTGCTTGGGCATGGTGGCTCTGTCTTCAGGTGCTGGCAGTAAAGCACATATGGACAATAAAAACTAACACCACCTTCTCCAGACAGCCACTTGTACCCACAACTAACACTCACCTGTGCTCCTTCCTCCTCTTCTCCCACCACAAGACATCTGTTGAAACCGCACTGGTTCAGATCAAACACCTCTGCTTAACACAGGCAGGTATCTCAGAGTAAAAGAAGGAGCAAATGCACTGATACCACCATAAGTGTATTTTCTGAGTAGACAGCTTGGGGATAATTATTTCTTTTTATTCTTTATGCCCAACAGCCCAACATTTGACAGTGTTTTCTCCTGTCATTCCACCTGTTTGGTTCTGGAGCCGTGTAAATTGCTGTCATTCAAAGCATTCTGTGGTCTCAGTGCAGACTGAGGGAGAGGCACCATCAGTTTTGATCTAGACCAGACTGCTTGGTCATGTCTTTGCCAAGCTGAGGAGTTCAAATCTTTTTAAGCATCCCTTGTATGGAATCCATTCCTTATCTCTGATCACTATTTCCAGCCTCATCTTTGCTTTTCCAGTTGCAATGTATCTCAAAGCACATCTTTCTCTGTGGCACCCCACTGTAATCAGTGTGTTGAGGACTAAGAGCCATGATGCTATCCCCGTTTTCCTTTTCTTATTCCTTCCCCAAAGCCCCTCATACAAACTCATATGATCACTGTTGAACACTAAACTTCCATTTTCACAGAATTATGGCAAGCTCTTCCTTCTAAGTGGCAATAATTAACTTTCACCCCATCAGTGCATAAACAAATTAAGACTATCCCCCTGCTTTGTATTTATCTGGAACAAATTTCATTTGGCATTTTGCTGCCTGTAATTCAGTGTGGGAAGGACAAGCTGCAATTCTTCCTAATCAGCTCTCGTCTTTTCCTCCCTTCATCCTCAACACCCTTCTCACCAGATCATTTATGAATATGCTGAACAGTAGAGATGTAACACAGATCCCTCTTCTTCTCTTCTCCCAAACTTCCCTTCTTTGTGCTTCTCAAGTAATTACAAACCTCCAGCAGCTATGAGCTGTACCATTTCCTTTGCAAAAGCCACACTGGCTTTCTGCTACTCTTAAGTTGTTGGTCCATCTGGTTAGCTTTTTTTGTTTTCTACTTTTTAAAAAGGCACTGAACTGTGATAGCCTGCTGAACTATCTTTAAGAACTGCTACCACATAAATCCTCCTCTATTTCTGTGGCTTCAAGGTATTGAGAAGTTACACAGTGTAATTAGTAATTCGGTCATTTCAGGCCTGAGTTTCCTTTGGAACCCTTGGGCAAGCACCATCTGGTCTTGGCATCTTGTAACTGTATTTATTACTTTGCTCTATAAATTACTTTGCTGACAATTCAAGCAGAGACAGATCTTCCAATGAGTCCTGTTCTCCATAACGGGAATATCTGGCACAGGGAACCTCTTCGGACTCCTGGACTCCTCCACAGGAAACAGGAATAAGTCATCTTCCTACTCATGGCTTCATCATCCAATATTTCTTTCACTTTTCCATCTATTGGCCCTCCAGAATCCTGAACCTTCCTTGTTTCTGATAAACTTGGAAATTATTTCTTTTTTGGTATGATGTTTCTCAGAGTCTCTCTGGCAGGTCCTTGTATCCTTGTATTTTTCATTTGACTTGCCAGACTTCACGTTCTTATTTACTTTTCTGGTCAACTTCATGACTTAAACTTTCTGAAGGCTGTATTCTTATTTCTAATACTTTCTTTATCCCAAACTGCATGCTCATTCTCATCTGTCAACATTCCACAGTATAATTTAAAATCCTCCCAAGAACATTTTCAATTTCAAGCGCAGAAGCCTAGTTCTGCTGTGGTTTACGTGGAACCCAGCCTTTCCAAACAGCTCTTGGACTGAGGTTCAAAAAATGAGCCAATTCACTTGGTCAGCACCCAGTCAAGATCCCACTGTGAGACAGCTTTCTCACTTCACACAATTTCAACAGAGCAGACAGGAGGTGAAGAATAAAGAATCTCCAGGTGTAAAATATAAGAAAAATGAAATGCTAGCAAAGAATGCAAACAGAGATAACTGGTACTTGGACAGCTGCTAGTTCTTTCAAATCACTGACACATGCAAAGACAATCTTCCTTAAAACTATGAAGATGAGGAGGAGGAATCCCTTTGTACACATCCACACTAGCAACCTGCTCAAAATGTGACAGTTCAGGCCAGGTGAGACAGAACTATTTATCGTTGCAAAACACTGCTAATTAACTGAGCAAAGAGACTGAATTGAGCTCTGTTTCTGATTAAAAAACAACAATAAAAAAGCAAGCAGAAAACCCACAACTGTCAGAGCCTGAGGAAAGCAAAACCTCATATTTGGTGTACTGCCCAATTTTACTGGGTATACTTGTGACTCTCCATCTGTTTGTTTTACAAGGGACCTTGGTTAGGAAAGGTGGTCAGAGAAAGACAGCAGACCTTCTTCTGATTAGTTTAATTAGCTGACTCACTTAGAAGGGCTGGCTGTTAGTTGTGTGGATGGCAAATATCTTAATTAAAAGGTAGTCTATAGATATTTTAGTTCAACTTTTACAGTCTCAAATGTTCTTTCCAGATGAAAATATGGTGATAGGAAAAGGACAGAAGAAAGGAGGGACAGGGCAGTGTCACTCCACCAACTCCAATTAGCCTTTGTTACTTTATTCACTGTTCAGAAGGAGTGGTAACAGATCCCACCAAGACCAGAAGGCACCCAGACACCCAACAGTAGTGTAAAAGTAGTAGTAACTTAACCAGTGTACCACAGGCAGTATTTTGGGATATTTTTGCTTATTTTTGATATTTACCAAAAAGTAATAAGCAACTACCTCTTTCTATTTAGCTACCCACTATTTATAGCAGGAAAGGAATTATCCCAAAAGGCAAGGAGCAGAGGATTTTCATCATGCACTCAGGTGTGTGCAGGTGCATAGCTGTACCCTGGGAATGGAATGAAGGTCAGCTGTCATTTGGCACATTTATTTTGCATTGCACTGTTCTCTATTACAGTTTCACCCTTATTAAGTGTTTTACTAGGACAAGCTCATCATGGATTAATTTAAAATATCAAGGGCACACTTCTGTACTTTATCAACATGCTAACTTCCTCAAACTCACCCAATTACACTTCTCCTCCACATTAGTTCAAACTGCATTTAAAGACACTTTGTAAGGCAACAGAGCAGAACAAGAGAGAGATGAGATTTAGTATTAAAGGTAAAAGATGGTGGCTGAGTGGAGACGTGGAAAGAACCTGATGATGCCATAGCAGCAGGGAATAAAATGTTAGAGAAACTGAGAAGGTACACTTGGCTAATGAAAAGGTAGCCAAGGTCAGAAATATCTAGCACAGAGGAGACCAAAGATATGGTGTGAAGAGCCCACAGGGTTCTGGGCATCTTAAATACATTGAGAGAGAAAGATAAGTGTAAAAAACAGAAAAACCAAGAGTTACTGTCAGAAAAATGAGGAAAGATGATGATACTTCCAAGACCCCTCCAAAAGGTTTTCATTTGGAATTTGCTTATCTGAAGAGCCATCCCCAGTGCTACATCCTGGTGGCAGTTGAGATCATTTAGGATGTTTTTACTGTCAATTCCTGGCTCAGAGAACTCCCCGCCTCTGGCGCTTGGCTGCTGTGGCACTCGGCCAGAGCCTGAGCCTGGTGAGCGAGGAGGGATAACATGAGAGCTGCTCAGCTCACTTCTGCTGAGACTGAATTTATTTTGCCCCTTGTGTGACAGTGCATTCATGTCTTGAGAAATTCTTTTTGAAAAACCCACGTATTCTAGTGTTAAATGATACAAATCACCCAAGTTTACAGGTGATTGTACAAATCATACAAATTTATGTCAAACATTTATGCTGAATATGCTGTTAAACATTCCAATGAACTAATTAAAGTGAAATAAGGCTAACATTTTTCTTTTTTTAAACATGCAGCCTTGATCCAAATCAGTGTCAGAATTAGACTCTGTAGATTTGAATGAGAAATGCCAGTGCTGGGTGGCTGGAGACCTGGATAAAACCAGAAGAGGGGAGGGAGAAAGCACACATGTATCAGAAAAGCCTTTAACAGCAAGCAAATATTTTCATAAACAATCTTTTCAGGGAGGGAAAGACTTAATATTTCCATACTGGGAAAAATCCCCAAATAAAGCCATCAGAGAACTTAATACTTTGAGTCACAAACAACATTTAGGGCACATAAAATTAACTTTTGAGATTTCTGAGATAAAAAGAAGATCAACAGAAGTCTGATTCTGGGAGAAGTTCACCATTTCAAAATCACAGAGATGGCAGAATTGACACTTAGGCTAAGCTCTGGAAGGGGGGAAAAAGGCAACAACAAACTTAACATTACCTATGGAGGGCTTAGTGTTTAATTTTCTCCAAATACTGTATCACACAGAGAAAGAGTGAGTGGGAACCGCTGCTCCTGAAGGGTTCCCTGCGACAAACAGGTGAACTGTACCAGGAGAGAGACAAAAGCTGGATATGAGGCAGCAACTAAAAACAAACAAACGCCCGTTCCAGACACCTCTTAAAGGGATATCAAAGTAGATGTGGTATCATTGGACTGGGAACAATACTTCACCCTGAGGATCTGTAGTAACTAACACTCCAGACCCCTGGGAGAAGTTTTAGGTTTTATTTTTAAAACCCAAACAGTAGTCTCGAGGTTCCTCACGCCCTCGAAGGAATGGCTTTCCTGGCAGAAAAGGTTTATGCAGGATTTCGTTTAACACCGGGCAGTTCTGAGCTAGGTGAGGCTCCCGGGGCTCCGGCCGTGTCAAACCACCCCCGGCGTTTCCCCGGCCTGCTGCAGCCGCCCCACCAAAAAAACACCGCCCAAACTTTCCAGTTTCGCTCCAAAGGCCGATTCCTCCCCAAGATAAAAGTTCAACGGCGCACAGATCCCGGCAGCCCTTCCGCAGGCACCCCGGCACGGCCCCGTGCGCCGCGGGGGGCCCGGCGCGACCCCCGCTTGCGACCCCCGGGGCGGGCGGGGCGCGGCCCCGCCGCTGATGACGTCACACAACGCTGCCACTCACCGGGGCACCCCCGGTGCCGCCCGTGTCACCCCGCGGGGCTGGGGGCAGCGCTGCCGCCGCCGCCTCCCTCCGCGCCGCCCACGGCCGGCCGGCAGTACCGGGGCCCGGGCGGGGCGCGGGCGGCTCCCGCGGGAGAGCCCCGGGGCCGCGCCCCTTCCTCCCCTCCCCCGCTCCCGCGGCCCGGAAAAGGCCCCGTTACCGGCCCCGGGAACTCGCGGAGGGGCCACCCCGGCCAGCCCTCCCCTTTTGTGCGCGGCAGTGGCGGCGAGAGGCCTGGCCGGGCCCGGCCGCCCCCGCCCGCAGGCCGCGGACTCCCGGCGGGGGCGGGCGGGCCCCACCCGGCGACGGCGGCGGGAAGGGGGGAGAGGAGAAGAGAAACCGGCGATCCGCTCCCCCCCGCCCCCCTCGGCCGGCAGAGAGCCCCCCGGTACCTGCGGCCTGCGCTGGTCCGGCTCCCGCCGCCTCCTGCTCCACAGGCCCGAGCGCGAGCGGCGGCGGCGGAAACGGGCGGGGCGGGGCAGGCCGTGCGCGCTCCCGGCCCCCCGCGCGCGCCGCGCTCCCGAACCGCCCCGCCCGGCCGCGCGCGCCCGCCCGCCCCAGGGCCAATCGGCGCGGCCGCGCGCGGAGGCTGCCGGGAAGGGCCGCTATAAAAACGCCGGTGCTATTTACATCGCGCTAGTTGGGGAGCGGCGGGGCTGGCGCTGTCCGTGCGGCTTTGTGGAGGAGGTGCCCGCCTCCCTGTGGCCTCCTCTGTGCCTACACCGGGAGGAGCTATTGATGCTGCGCACGGCCCCTCCGCGCCTACTGGGGGAAAGGCGGCTTGGTGGGGACCTGAATCGCGATGCCCAGTTTGCCTGTGGGTGGTTCGTTTCCCCCTTTCTTCCGGCAGAGTCACAGCGCGGGTCCCGTGCGTGGTTCTGGGCCCTTAGCTCAGAAGGACATTGACGGGCTGGAGCGGGTCTAGAGAAGGGCAGAGAAGCTGGGGTGGGGTCTGGAGCACACATCCTGTGAGGAGCAGCTGGGGGTGTTTAGCCTGGAGAAAAGGAGGCTCAGGGATGACTCTGCCACTCTGCACAACTCCTGGCAGAAAGCTGTACCAGGTGGGAATTGGCCTCCCCTGCCTGGGAACCTGTGATAGGGTGAGAGGATGTAGGCTTAAACTGCTCTGTGCTGGACATCAGGAAGAATTTCTTCACAGCAAAGGGGATCAGACCTTGGAACAGGCTGCTCAGGGAGATGTGGGGTCACTGTCCCTGGGGGTGTTCAAGGAAAGGCTGGCTGTGGCACTTGTGCCATGGTCTGGCTGACATCCAGGAGTTTGCTCATAAGTTGTATTTAATGACCTCAGATCTTTTACAACGTAATTGATTCAGTTAAAAGTGGGTGGGGGCAATGGTATCAAAGTGCCCTGTTTGTCTATGGGCCTGTTTATTCCTGTGGAGCAGATGAGCTCTGCTCCTAGCAGGCACTGAGCTGTGCTCTTGGGGGTGGAGAAAGCTGAGGGGCTCACAGGCAGGGCCTGGAAGGGTTGGGCTCACTGACAGCATCTCCTGAGCGTGTCTGTGGTGAGCTTAGTGCCAAGGATTGCCCTCATCCCAGGGTGCAGTGCCCTGTGGCTGATGCACTGGAGGAAGGGTATTACTTCATAGTTTCCTTCCTTGCCCACCTGAGAAGGTTCAACATGTGGACCTGGCCTCAGGGGACCTGGGGTGGGGGCATCACTGCAGAGGGAATGTGTGCATGGAGAGGGTTGATGAAAAACAGCCTCTCTGTCTCTCAGGGCTCCCTTGTGAACAGGCACAGCAGCCTTCAGCTGGCACTTGGGGATGGCCTGTTTAACCTGGGCACTGTAAGAAACTGATGCTGTGCTGCTCCTGATGTGTGATCTGCAGTGTTTGTCTCTATTCTCTCATTTGACAACATTTGCATTGCCAGCTAACTTTAGCCTGACCTTTTTATGGGTTACTCTGGTGCCTGTAGAGGAAAGGTGCTGCTTGGCTCCTCTCAGTAAGCAGCTCCCAGGGACTGGCTTGTTTTGTAAAGCACTGCAAGGAAGGTGACTTTTTCTTACTAAGCAGACATTTGATTCAATGTGGTAAATGGTTTTTACAGCTTAGTACTGGTTCTTGATGGATGACTGACAGTGTGCACAGTCAGAGGCCCATGATGGTTTATTCTGTGGCTGAGCAGTACAGCTCCACCTCTGATGCTGAGACAGAAGTTCATTTTCCTGAAGTCCATAGGGAAATTACCTGTGATTTGGACACTGGGCTGGTGGGGTTTGAACCAGAAATCAGTTATTTCTAGGCCATAGGTTCTTTTCATAATTGTTTTTATTACTGTTTGATAGAGATCCTTGTGGCCTACTGGTTATTTTTCATGATCCATTGGGAAATTTTGCTTTGTTTACAAAACATTGTCAGGTGTTTTGATCACAGTGTGTGTGCTTCCTTTTCCTGGCAGGAGCTCCTTGCCCGAGGGAGAGCACTCACTGAATTTGGATGGGTCTGTGGCCCCAGGTCCTGCTCTCTCAGGTGGGTACTGTTTGGGCATGATGTTAATGAAAGTACTTCAGGAGCTGACTTTTCCCAATTTGGTGAATAGGTAGCTCTTAATGGATTCAAAACTGATTTTAATCAAGGTAGCCAACAAGCTCTACTGCCAGCAATGAGGATCCTCAGTCTAGCTCTCTGTAAACCACACCTTCCGAAGGTGTCTGTAGTGTGAACTTGCCACCTTCTCTTGTCTTGTGTGTGTATTGTTGAAAACAGTCTTCATCCTGACTTTCATGGTGGCCAGGACCCCAATAAGTTTTTTGTGTCAAGGGTGAGAAGGTGCTGCAGAAGTGCAGCTCTTCTCACATGACATGTGGAGACTTTGTTTATGAATTAAAGCAATGTATTCTAAAACTATTAGTTTGGTCATAAACATAAGCCCCTCCCTCCCTCTCTCCTCCTCCCCTCAATTTATTTTTTTTTGCCAAGATAAGGGCCCATACAGGGAAAAAAATGGTTTATTAACTGAATGCCATGAACAGCTAAAACACCTCTGAATATCTCTTGCAGATATTTTTATTGCAGAGATACCTTCTGCAATCAGCTCTACTTAAGTCAGACAGTCTTTCAAGTGTGTTTTCAGCTATCAGAAAAAAAAAAAAGAACTGAGAAGAAATAATAGGATGCAGTAGCTGGTAAGTTTTTTTCCCTTAGGGAATATATCATGGCTTATATTTTTGGTCAAGCTATGTACTTGACTGAGGAGTAAATGTAGTTTCTGTGCCAGGAAACTGAGAGCTTCCTTCAAACATCAGAGCATTTACATGATTTACTAAGAGTGCTTCCATCACTTGCCCATTAGTTAATTGCATAATAATTTGCTTTTAAAAGTCTTGTCAGAAACTGGGAGTAGTATCTAGAAGTGCTTGCCAACCAAACATGATGGTATGTCAATGTTGTCTTTGTTCTGGGGCTATAAGCTGAGCGGTGTAAGGCATTTGTCTACCACAATAAAAATGTGGGTTTGTGTCTGCTGTAAAAAAAAAACCAAAGCCAACCCAAAAATCCCCAACACTTATCCTTCCCAGCTGATTTGGATATCCAGCTCCTAATGTCAAGAACTTTTATCTGAACCCAGGCAGCTCAGATTAACAAACAATTAAAATTAGCAGGTCAAGCCAAATATGCCAAGTGTCTTTCCTGTTTCCTCATATGTGGCCTAATTAAGCAAATGGGAACTTTCCCAATGGTGCCAATAAAAAAAAATAAAACCAGCAGAGTCCAAACCAAAAGGAGCTCTATTTCTTCCATGTAGGCCATCAGTCTTCCTCTCTGCATAGTCTACACCACATTTAGGCCAAGTGCAGGCCATGATGGATTTAGTTTTTGATCTGCCTCGCAGATAAAGAATCCTGAAGGGCCAGTCACCTATCTGAAGTCCTAAAGGAAGTGGCCACCTTAAAAGCCTGTCCTTTAGCCTCCTCCTTCGCTCTTGCTGTAGCAATTAACTCACTTGTGTCTGTCCATGGGTGGTAGTTTGCTGGGCCCACGGGTGCTTTGATGTGTTGCTGTCATGACAGCCCTGATGAAGGCAGCATTCCTGTGCTCTGGATAGGATTCTCAAAGAAGAGAGATCCTTTACTGTTCACACAGACAGGGAAATCCAAAGCCTTTGATATGCAGAGGGGGAGCAGAAGCTCCAAAACTTTGCTGTCCTCTAGCAGTGGTTGGGGAAAGGATGCCCACGAGCCCCAGATCAGTGCTGCTCAAGTGTCTGGCATTGGCGCCTCCTGTTGCAGGACTACTGCAGCAGGAGAAAGCAGCTCTGTGTTCCTGTTGAGAGAATCCTGGTTGGAAGGCCTTGAGGCTCAGAGGAACACCAGCCTTCCAAGAACTGTGTGTCTCCAAGCCCATCCTCTGCCTCCAGGGGTGCAGCAAGCACTCCTCAAAATCCTGCAGCCAAGCCACCAGAGCACTCTGTGCTCCCTGTCCAAGTGTGGATTCCTGCTGGTCTCCTCCTGTGAAGGTGATTTACTGCCTGAACTGAAAGTTATTTTGGCCTTACCTGGGAATATGTATCCAGGAGGCTGCACCTCTCAGGGACCCTGGCTGGCCCTTGGGCACATCAGCTCCAGACTGCAGTGACTTGCACAAGCTCATCCCTTAATCCTAGTGTGACCCACCTTCCTGTGTTCCACAAATAGGGCACAACCTCCTCCTGCAGCTCTGAAAACCTTTCCTGTATTCCACTATCATCTTGTTGCAAGTCATTTATTTTTCTACACAATTCTTTCAGCTTGTGTCTCAATTGAAAGCTGAATTATGTAGTTTATTTCACAACAACACAGCAGCTTTGCTTTAAGCTTGTACATGGCATTTTGCTGACATTCAGTGAGCAGTAGCTGCTGTGGCAAGAAAATGAAATGGCAATAACTTTACTTTGTGGTATGTTCAGAGAACCTTAATTGAATTAAAAACCGTATCAGAGAAATGTAGTTTGACTAACAAGCAGCAAACAAGACCAGTGAACTTCAGTTTATGATCAAACCCAAAATAATTCCAGAACTTTGAGTCTGTAAATGGAGCAGAACAGAGAAAATTCAGAGATGTTTAGTAGAATCCAGCAATAACTCTGTTAGACAAATATTAATGCTTTGTAAAACAAAAGAATATAGAATAAAAGAGAATAGAATATTTCAATTGTACAGTAAGGCATTTAATATTAAAATTTTTCTGTGCACTTTGAGATAATTTGCTTTCTTCCTCTTTTCTAAATTTAGAAAAACTTGGAAGAGCTCTAGTAAATTGTGCTAGAAATAAAAGTGAAGTAAAACCCCTTTCCCTTTTAGTTTTAAAGGGTAAACAGAAGAGAACATAATGATGCAACTTGATCCTGAAATAATTAAATTTCTACAATATTTTATTATGCCAAAGCTGTTTTTTCTATGAAGTGCCCATGCTCCCCTTTTCCAGTTTTGTATCAAGAACCAGCAAAAAACGCCTTGGCCCTAAGTGTGGGGCACAAACATTCAGCACACACAACATACCACTTAATCCTAGGCTGGCTTGTTAGCAGAGGGAACACATCAGGAATAACAGCTAAGTTTTCATATGTGATTTCATCCTGCCATTTAATGCTCATTGAAGCAAATATTTCCCTCGCAGTCAGAAGCAAAGGCCCGTGGTATCCCCTCAGTGTGAAACTGGGTGGGAAGGACAGACAGACCTGCCAGTGACCTACTGGAGCCTGCAGTCCTGCCTGAGCAGGACACTGCCTGTGCTCTGCTGCCTCCCGGAGAAGCCAAAGCACAGCTGGAGGGCCTGGCCATGCCCTGCTGCTGTGGAAGGTTCCCCCTGATCAGCTGCAGCAGGGCAGGATGAGAGCTGAAGTTTTAATAGCTGGTTGTGTTTGGCTGGGGAGTCCTGTACCACCGGGAAGCTGTTCTGGAGACTTCCCTGCCTGCATTCAAACAATGGGAGAAAATGTATAATATCATCGGTTATTCAGGTCCCCTGCTCCGAGGGACACTCGGACAGACTTTAGGCCGCTTTTATTACTTTCTGACAGAGGAGGGAGCTGTCAGCTCAGCATTGAGCTTTTCAGCAGGCAGAGGTGCCCACCTGGGAGCTGGCTAAGCTGTCTGGGCAGCCCACTGAAGGGACATGTTCAGCTTGATGTGCAGGAGATGGAACTAATTTGTCAGTGCTTAAACCTTCTGCTTTAAGTGCATGTATGGAATGTTTGTGTCCCTGTACAATGAAAACCACAGCCATGAGTCTGCAGGGACAGGGGGAGCAGTGGGCCTGAGAAGCTGTCTGGAGGTGTAGCATTTGGCAGTGGGACCTTGCAGTTTTTGTTGCTGTAGCCGTGTCCCCTTCTGTGGTACCAAGAGTCCCCAGAAACCTGGACAACACCTTCCTGTCCAGAGCCAGAGCACCCTCCTCTGTGCCACAGCAATGCAAGCAGCCCTTTTATCTGGGAGACCTGGCCAGGCAGCAGAAACAGGCAAGGAAACAGCTACATTAAACTGGTCTGAGGTTGGTTCAAGCCAACATGGACTGGTCTGAAGTGGAATAACAACCTGATTCCATCCCCTGCTTCTCCTGGTACAACCCACAGCAGCATTCCTGCCTCAGCCAGTGGCACTGTTGTGAGGTATGGCTTAATTACAGCCCTGAAATAAAAATAATTTCTTCATTAGATGTTGCTTTACAACTGCATCAGTCATCTTCTGTCCAGCTGCTGGTGGCAGGGCTCCAAGTGGGCTGAATGGGGCTGGTTTGGCAGGTATGTGGAGTGGTGGTGGTTGGAGCGTGCAGCCAGGCAGAGCAGGGTTAAGTCAGAAGCCTCCAGTGACGTTGCTAAATTCAGTTTGCCACAAAGATCTTTTTCTCCTTCATGCTGGAGCTTTCTGCAGTCTTTCTGCCTTCAGAAATGTGGCTCAGCCCCAGTTTCTGCGAGTCACAGGCGTTCATTTGCTGGCCGTTGGAAAAAGGGGAGTGAGGAAATGTGGTGTCTGTGTTACACTTTTGGGACTGGTTTCCACCATGCTTGTCCTCTGGCAGCAGTTAGGTGACAAAGATTGAAAGCATGTCTTCCCATCCAGGGTATTGTCCTTTATTTCTCAAGCCACAGAGATAATCCCTGTCAGATGACTCCATTTTAAATTGCAGTGAGACCCTGAACTGATGATTTAGGAGCACACACTCTCTTTGTTGTGGTTCTGGGCTTGGTGTGTTGCTTTGTGCCCAGAAAGATTGATTGTTACTCAGCCAAGGCTAAATGTGGAGGTAATACCAAACGCTGTAGGAAATGGAATCTCTTCCCAGCTCCAGTGAGTCCTCTAATCCCAAATTCTTCTTTCCCCCAGGAACTGGTGCTAGAAACCAGCAGCCTTTCCTCTGCCCCAGTTAATGTACCAGCATCAACTTAATGTTCTGATCTGGTCTGGATTAATGGCATACCTTGTGTGTTGTGTACAGCAGAGACTGACTCACATCAGCTCACTGATCACTTATTCCAGGAAAAATAAGACTCAGGTTTGCCAGAGAACTGTCCCTGACACACTGAAATATTTGTGAATTCAAAGCTTTTGCAACTCAGAATGACAATTTCTGGACATTTTCCTCTAAAATTGTTCATACTGAAATGTGAGGATTGTTCAAAGAGTCTTGACAGACTCTTCAATTTGAGAAGAGTTTAAAATTGATCACTTGAACCAATAGGAGCCTTTGTTTTAGGTAACACAGCTCAGACTAATGTAGAGTTGCACAAAAACCTCCCAAGGAAAAAACAAGGCATAAATTTAGGATTTAATCTCTCAATTTCATGGAGAGGTTTTTAAAACAATATTTTAGCCTCAGTAACCCAGGAAAGGGCTGTATCTATCTGGAAAATATTGCTTTTCTCAGTGACAGACTTGATGCAGTCCTTTCATGTTGAGTATTTTTTTTTCTTTTTTTTTCTTTTTTTTTTTTTGGACAAGGGGAAAAAGTTACAGGAGCAAACACTGCACAGACATAAAACTTCCCCTCTTGTATGCAAGGAGCAGAGGTTTCATAATTAAATGGAAAAAAGACTTGCTTTTGGGCTTCTGAGCTTGGGGAGAAGTTCCTGTGGGATCTGTGTGACTGGCCCTCCCCAGCCTCTGCACAGTGTTGCATTTCTTTACAAAAATAGGACCTTTGCTGGTACTGGAGTAAACAGAGGAAAATGGAGGGGAAATGCACCGGGAAAGGGGGAGCAAACTGTGTGTGATGTGTGGTGGATGGCTCTGAGTTAACTGCTGCAGCTGAGTACCTCCTTTTCATTTACTTAGTAAGGCCATATCCCAAGGCTGGAGACCCTCGTGCACTTTCAAAGTGATTCTGTAAGGGTTGCTCAGACGTGGCTGACTGATCCTTCACTGGTAGCAGGACCAGAACCACCTCATAAGCTTCTAAAATCTTGGGAAATTGATTTACCTGCAAAAACAACAAAAAAAATCAAAACATGCAAAGTTCAGCCTATGGCTGTGACACTTGGAGGAGAGGAAGGAGCTCACATTGAGGTGGAATAATGTCAGAAATCCTCTGTTTTTAGTAGCTTTTATTACGAATGGCGTGTCCACTACATGAGGTAGTAGGAAAAGAAGGAAATATGAGAGTATAAATAATCAGGGTTTCTGAAAGTCCTTTTGGAAGCCTTCCCCCTCCTCAGATTTGCAGCTCTCCACAGATGTTCTGTAGTTGGAGGAGTCTCAGAAGTATTTTTGCAAGACAGTTTTTTTTTGCCAGAAAGGAGATGAAAATCTTATACCAAAAGTGTCTTTTGACTTTAAATTTGGAGCTGTTGTTGCAATGTAATTCTTTAGAGAGCTGCCAGAGAGGTTTTAAAAAGCACTATTTATACATGTGCATTAAAAACAGGAGTGCAACATGGCTATAAGAAATTAATTTTCTGGTTTTGAAGCTAGCAATTAAGGTTGGAACAAATGTTCCTGCTTGTTGTTTCTTCTGCAGTCACTCTTGTAAAACTAAAGGAGAACCACTGACATGAAAGCTCTGTTGGTGTCATTACTGCTGGGCTGCTTTGCTTTGTGGAGTGCCAGACTCTGGTTACAATGACATTGTGTAAGGCTCTTAAAATCCTGCTGAGATCCCTGAATCCTGTTAGGGGATTCCTCATTAAAAATTCTGGAAGACAGTCTAAATTGTCACTTGCTGTAGGAATGAGCTTGTTGACAAGTCCACATTAAATGCAGCACTTTTATGAGCACAGTTTGCAAACCCAGAAAGACAAAGTGTGGTGTGTTCCTGATTCCCTTCTTGGTTCTGTCTGGGTGGAAAATGGAAAAACACTCTGGGTAAACTATCTCATGTTTTCAGCAAGAAAAACACCCTAAACTTAATGTAGACTTCATGTACAAGAGAGGAGGTTAAGAAAAAAGAGGAAGGAAGGGCCTGGTTGGCCTGGCCTGGTTTGTTAATGTGTATTCTGTAGCTCAAAGCCAATGGAAGAGAATCCCCAGGGTAAAGAAGGAAGTACACAGTTGCTGCTAAGGCAATGCAAGTTGAAGGCATGCCACAGGAGGAGAAACAAGAGAATATTTCAATGCAAATGTCCCTATAAAATACATTTTTCACCAGGAAAAGGTGTGGACAGCCCGTGCTTTGTGTGTGTGTGACACAGTGCAGTAGGAGGTAGCAATATTCCCAGCATGGGCAAAGGGAGGTGCTGTGCTCTGGATCAAACACGGGTGTCTGTGAGAAGCATTGCTCCCAGTGTAAGAACAGATCCTCCTGAGCACTGGCCCCTGCCTGGCACCTCAGGAGGAATTTGGCCAGACCTGTTTGGTCATGAGTCAAAGTTGTGCACCCAAGTTCCAAGTGACTGGAGCTATAAACAGCTTAAAATGATTTTCAGGGGAGTTCAAAGATGAATAATGCATCTCTTCAGGCTTCTAAGTGATCTTTTATTCACAGAAAAATCAAAGCAATGTACAAAGGTAGTTGCTGGCCTTGGGGACAGGAGTCTGAATGACTCCTTGTCATTCACAGTAGCTACCAGAGATGATGTGACATCTGAAAGGAAGAGATGAAAGCTCCATTGCAATTTGTTAAATAAAAACCACCTCAGTATCTTGCTAAATAGATGATGATCAGAGGTGCAGAATTCCAATCTGCTATTTAGGGCTTTGGTAGCAAAAAGAGGAGCTCATAGGCTACAACCTACAGATGTTTTTCTTCCTTAACTTTATGGAAGTTTGCTTGTAGTATCCATGGAAATTCCCCATGACAGAATTATTTGTCCTGCCACTCTGTGTCATGGCATTACTGAGTGTTTTGCCTGTCACTGCCATCCATTCTGTTTGGTTTGGTGGCTAGTTTTGTTTTAGCCACTGGATCCTACAACACCCAGGTTTGTGTAGTTCAGGACTGGGATCTGAACACAAGGTGAGAATCTAAACTTGACCCTTCTGGTTTCCAAAGGCAGGAGGTAGGAAAGGTTATGTGTCTGTCTGAAAAGTTCCTTCATACCTTAAAAACTGCGTTTAATTACAAGATCATTTTTGCTAATAGATCCTGGGGGGAAATAGTTTGCTGTTTAGCATTTGTGACCTAAATAGACAGTTAACCATAAGAATAATTTGCATATTTCTTAACACTTTTAAGTTTGTCTGAAAAGACATGTGTGCCTTTTCTTACTCTGTAACACTGAAATTTTTATTCCTGTCATGAGAAAGAAACATTCCTGTCCTGCAGTGGGAAATGAATGTAAATCTGAGGGGAAGTCAATGGACCAACAGTTAATCCTTCAATGCATCTCTTCTTTTGTGTTAGCAAGGCACCAAAAGGTCAGGGGCTGAAGTGCTGCTGAGCTCTTCACGCTGTTTGCCTTTCACAGGCCTGGCCCTTATGGGATGCCAGCTTGTATGTGAGCCTTTCCTGGTCTTACCTTGAGGTTTTCCCATAAACAGCAGCTGCATTTCAACAAAAGAATGATCTTTTAGAAAATGTATTGAGTGTACAAGAAGCTCCACACTAGCAAATATTAGAAGTTTATGTGTGAGTACTGGGTGCTTAGAAGTGAAATCCTTTATGCAGAGGGGTAAACCTGTCCTGTCTTGTGCAGCCTTTGTGAAGGATTCCCAGGGAGCTTCCTGCTCCCAGCACCACTAACCCTGTGTTTAGGGAGGCCAGTGGCCAAAACCTTACTGAGTGAGCCACTCCCTGGTCCTGGCACGCTGGACCAAGCAGCACCCAACCAGCCCTTTGTGCCCTCACTCTGTCCACACAGCCCAGTCCTGCCCTCTGCCAGCACAGCCCCTGCCCTCTACAGTGTCTCTCCTCTGAAGAGGACCTACCAGGTGAGCATTTCCATGTGCCTGTGCTGCCTTCCTTCCAGTTTTCCCCACAACTGATGGTCTCCTTCGATTTCAAGGACCAAAGTGCCAGTCTTGGTTGATCAAGAGTAATGCAGAGTTGCTGTTATGGGCCTCCAGGAAGGACTTGGGAGTGGAGCCCATCTGTGTCTGTGCTGATGGAAATTCCTCAGGGCTGTGTGATCTGTTCTGGCCTCTTGCCTGCCCCTCTAGGGAGGGTATTTCCATGCAGAGTTAGTCAGAGCCCTTTGTGTTTTGCCATGTTCCCAAGGTGATCAGTATCCTTATCACATCTATTTGCTTACTGCACACCTCAAGTGACCTTTGCAAAGCTCAGCTCACCTTGTCCAGCAGGTGAAGGCAACTGAGAGAGGAAGGACAACGAAGTATCTTATCCTGGAGCAGAGGATGGAGGGTCCAGCAGGTGTGAGCAGAACTGGAAAGCCAAGGACTGGGCCAAGGCTGAGCTAAATATCCCAGCACAGGTACCCTGCTGAGACAATGTGGAGTATTGCAGGAGTCAGATGAGGTCACTGCCCTATTGAGCATCATTTCTGCCTGCTAATGCTGGGATGAAGCTGGAGTCCCTCCATAGAGAGGCTACAGAAGATGGAGAAATGTTGGCTGGAGGTTGAGAGGTGGGGCAGCTCACCCACATCTGCTTCTGCTCACAACCCACCTCCACTTCTGACTGCCACTTAGCATTCAAATGAGAACAGGCTGATCTGCATCCCCTGTTAGAGATGTTAGGGCTCAAACAAATCTGCTGAGACCAAGTGCCTGCCATACCCTGACACACAGGGCCCTGCTGGAGAGCACATTTTACCTGCCTCACCTCCCCACAACGTTCTGGTTCAGAGTGAAGGCATGGAGCTGTTAAATGAGACCCAAATTTTAGTGTTTGCTGTTGTAATGGAGAAATGTATGCATTATGTACTAAATGTGTGCAGATTTAAAGAACTTTGAGGCTGGAGGAAGGAGAGGTGTCTGATGGCCAGAGCTGGCAGCTGCAGGGCTTTTGAGTTCTGTTCCTTTTCTTGCCAGTGATTCACTGCATGGCTCCAGGCAAGACACGTAACCAAGCTGGAATATTTTCTTCCAGATGCAAAAGAGTTATAATGTCAAATACAAGGAGGCCCTCTGAGGTCTAACTAATTTCAGTTTATGGAAAGCCTTGAGATCCTCACAAGGAAGCTGCTGGAGAAAGGCAAGTATTGAAGTACTGCAGTATTTCACACTGCTGTTCATAAATGAGCACATTGGTGAAAAGCAGTGGCCAAAACAAAAAAAAAAAAAAAAATCAGCCCCAGTGAGGGGGGTTGGGATGCAGGGAAATGGATGTGAAACCACATCAGGAGAGGCCACAGCGAACTCCACTGCTCCTTGTTACTGCATCTGGAGGTGGCTCATGGACCAAGGTAGAGCAAACTTTCCCTGCTAGGAGGGTTGAAGAGGCTGAAGACAGTTCAGAGAGGTGTAGAGGTGAGAAGGTTGCTCCTTAGCCCTCCTGGTGCTCCCCTTGTTGGGCAGTGCTGTCTGAGATGCCTGGCTGATTTTCCTTCCAGCTGGGCAGTGGGAAAACCCAAGCACAGGCAGAAGCCAAGATGTTTCTGCCAGGTTGCAACAGCCCCAGCGATGGAACCTGTGAGCAGCTGTTGCAAACCCTCTCTGTGTTTCTTGGGAAGGGTTTGGGTGCAGCAGAGCAGCTCTGCCCGGACCGGCCAGGCCAGGCCGTGTGCTCAGGGCCGTGACTCGGCTGCAGGCTCAGGGCACCTGCTCGCCCAGCGCCCGAGGTCGGGAAGGAAGGGCCCATTCACCGGGGGCTCCTCACCAGGCCGCGGGGAGCCTGAGGCGCGGCTCAGCCGGCAGGGACCTGCCGCAGCCCCGGCAGGCTGTAGGACACGGCGCTGGCTGGCGATCAGCAGTGCCCTGCAGGGCGCAGGGATCGGAGGGGAGGGGAGAGGAGAGCCCTCCATCCACAACCCTCCTGCTCGGCGCAGGGAGGGGCTCCCGGGCTGCAGGGCTGGGCAGCCGGGGAGGCGCTGGAAGGCTCGGGGAGCAGCCGGGAGCTGTGAGGAGCCTCGGGGGGGATCGAGCCCCCCCCTGAGGCCGGGCCGTGCCGGCGCCCGTCCGCCAGAGGGCGCACTCCCCGCGGGGCGCGCAAACCCTCGGGCTGCCCCGCCCAGGCCCCGCCCCCGCCGGAAGCCACGCCCATCCAGCTGGTACCGCGGTCCTACGCCCCACCCACCCCGCCGGCCCCGCCCCCAGGCCCGGCGCGCAGCCGCCCCCTGGCGGCGGGGCGGGGCGGGGCGGCGCCGGGATCGCTCCGGGCCGGCCGCGCCGGGAGCCCCGGTGAGAGCGCGAGGGGTGCCCGGGGACCCCGCCCGGCACCGCGGCGGGGGCGGCTCTGCGGGGATCCGCAGGGCCCGGCGGGCAGCGCCGCGCCGATCCGGTTCGGTCCCCTCAGGCTGCGGCCTGCTTGGAGCCGGAGGGCGCCGGCCGGGTCCCGTAGCGCTCCGGCGGTGGGCACACCCGTGGCGGGGGCTGCACCGGTGCCGATGCGAGGGGCGCTGCCTGCGGGCAGGCGGGGCCCAGGGCCGAGGCTCCCGGCAGGCAGGCCGGACTGCGGGGCCGCTCGGGCAGACCCCCACCCTCGGCCGGGCACGGGCACCGGGAGGGTCGGCATCCCGGGCGGAAAGGGGAGGTGACATCCCCGGCCCGTGAGGAGGGCTGGGGGGAACCGGCAGTGCCTGCCAGTGCCGGCGGGGAACGAGCCACGGGAACCGGGAAGAACAGCCAAAAATACCCTGCTCTCCTCTGGGGCGGCTGCCATCAGGGCCCTGGGGCTGGGCGTGGGGCTGGCAGCTCGGGGGAATCACCGGGGCCGTGATTGAAGTGCCGGGTCTGTGTTGGTTACTGGGAGGAGCGGAGGCGCTGCGGGAGCGGGTGAATCCCTCCGGGAGCTCTCTGCTGCCAGGGCACCCGGGAGCGGCTCCGGCCGCGGCTCAGGTGTCCCTGCGGCGGCCGGGCTGGGACACCCAACCGAGGCAGGACATCGTCCTCTTTCACCGTTCCTTTCCCGTTTCCATGTTTCTCGGTGCCCGTGCATTCAGCCGCAGAGTTTTGGGAAGAAACCTTGGCCTGCGAGGTCCTGCAGGAGCAGGTTGTCCTCGGAACACCCCTCCTGCGGGGAGCAGGTCCGAGGTGACCGGGCGCCTTTTGGCTACACTGCCGCAGCTGTGTTGCCTTTGGTCCCGTTTGAGAGGAAGTTTGATCCTTATTTGAGTTTGAGAGGAAGCAATGATCCTTATTTTTTCCTGCTGCAGCGCCACAGATCCTGCACCCCAGTGGATCAGATGTCTTGAAGCATTTCTGGGCTGAGCTGGTTTTTCAGGTGAGTGGGGTCATGGTGTGAGATGGTGCCTGGCCCAGGAGCGCGGCCCCAGTTTGGGCTCAGCACGGTTTGGTTTTGCCGTGTATCTGCTTGCTGGGCCAAAGCAGAGCCGCCCGCGCTTCCTACCAGGATGTGGCTTTTCTCTTGTAAAGCTGAGTGAACAAGCAGCAGCCTCGGTGAACGACACTTTGTGGACAGAGTGTGTTTATAACACAGAGAGGTAAAGGTGGATTGTTTACTTCAGCGCTCACTTCCAAACCTACCTTCTGTGAAAGTCCCAGGGGAGCATCGCAACCATTCCCTGTGTGACCAGAGCTGTGTCTCAAGGGAGTATAAAACACAAACAACTCTGCTGGAATGGTTTGGATTGCAACTCCCCAGAGTGGTTGCACTTGGTGGGTGAAAACAAGCAGGAGGCATTCACCAGGCTGCTGTGTCCCACAGTCAGCACAAGAGAAAAGATGCCAAACAAAACAGGAAGCCCTTGTTGAAGTTATAAAAACTATTTTAGTTTAAAAAAAGCCATCTAAAAAGAATACCAGTAATTCATTGTACCTGTGTTGGAAATGCTTTTTCTAGCTGTGTTTTCAGCTTCCTCTGAGCCTCGCTGGGTGCTTGAATCTGGATCTGAACTGGTGTGGTCCTCATTTGGATCATGGCAGGAAGGCCTGGGCTTCTGGATGTATTGACAAAGGGGCTGCCCTGCTTGGAGTGGGCCTGATACCCATAAATGATAAATTATTTTATTATGATTCCCTGATCCTTAACCCGGTGCTGTGTATTTGTTATTTGTTGCATGATGCAGGCTCCCAGGGTGGTTTTTTGGTCTCTCCTGGATACAAAACTGGATTTGAACAGTTTTGAGGAGCTGGAGATGATGCCTCTCTGTCTTCCCTTCCAAACCACCTCATTCCCAAGTGGCACTGAAGCAATATAATTTGTACCTGGTGACCAATTGGAACAGGCTGATGCAATGTACCACTAATATACAGGAGGCTTCTGGAGGACTTCCACTCTGTTAAGCTTCACACATAAGAACAACTGCAAGAGAGCGCATTTTGCTGCAAATAAATCATTTTAGAAAGCAATTCTTTGCCCAAGTGGGAGCTTGACTGCCCTTCTTTTTCTCCTCTGCTCTTGCTGCCAGTGCCTGAGGAGCCATGGTGCACCAGGTGTCCATCATGACCGACTGGGTGCTGCTGGGGCTGATCGCAGCGCTGGTCGTGCTGCTGCTGCTCACCGTCTTCGGCTTCGTCGTCTACTCGGGGCTCTTCACTGAGGTGGTTGTGAGTGCTGGCTCCCCCCCTGTGGGCAGCATGACTCTGGCCTACAAGTTCAGGGTGGGCCCGTACGGAGAGTCCGGGCAGCTCTTCACGGACGGCTGCAGCATCTCCTCGAAGCTCTGCTCCATCGGTGTCTACTATGACAACCCCCACACGGTAAGGTGTGCCCAGCACGCTCTCAGGATGCTCCCTAAATGTGTTTCAGGCACGTGCAGCTCATTCTCTTTAGGGGAGCACTGGGGTTCACAAGGTCTCCCAGATCTACAGAGCACCCTGTGTGGGGAAAAGCACCTGAAATTTGCATCAGGATTTGCATAATCCTGATTGAAAGGCATTGGGTGAGCAAAGCTTGGTATCTTCTGATAGCCTCTGCTGAACAGGGTATCAGCAGGATAACAGAGCTGGTTATGGAACAGAAACCAGTGTTCACGACCCCAAGGTGAGGCATTCCTTGGCATGTTCCTTGGAAGTGCAGCCAAGGCTCCTTCTGGACTTGCAGCTCTGTGGTTGAAAGCAGATGGTCGCTTCTCAAAAGCTCGGTCTGTTCTCATCCATACTCCTTCTCTTGTTTCTAGTGTTCTCATGTGTTTCTGAGCTTCCCTGTAGTTCTTCCATCCCCTGAGAGTTCTTACTGAAAGCTCAGGTGCTGCGTGCTGAGGGCTCCTGTCTGATGAAACAGTTGCTCCATGATGCTCCTGGGCTGAGAGGTGAGCAGAAAGCACACTGCCTGGTGGCTGCCAACCAGAGCCCAGTACTCCATGGGAACAGTTAAAGACAAGGAACAAACAAAAGTGCATCAGAACTTGCTGGGGGGGTGGAACCTGGCTGCTGATGCTGAATGACTCGGGGGTTTCCAAATAATGGCATGTGGGCATTTGTCTGGGGCAGACAGCCTGGCTCCCTGGTAATTCTGCAGTAGCTTGTGTGACCGTGGAGGAATCCGTGGGGAGGAGGGACAAAAGAGTGGCCAGCAGCTGTGCATGTGTGCTTGGGCTCATGTTTGGGGGCTGGTGCAGGCTGATAGCTCTCACCCAGTGCTTCTGCTCTGGGGGTGTCTGTCCTGTTTTAGAAACCTTATTTTGTTGCTTGCAAGATGGTTCTCCCAAGGATTGGACCTGCTTTGAGGAAAGAACTTGCCCATGAAAACATAGTGCTGAGTGAGCTGTGACAGGAAGATATTGGAGGTGAGAAAGCACTGAGCTTGGCTGTGGACGGAGGAGCCTGCTGTGTTCAGCCACCTCGTGTCCTGTGGTGCCCTGACTTGTCTCTACCTACCTGGATCATGGGAGGCAGAGAAGACACCGTGGTGCGTCTTCCTGGCCTGGGAAGGATGATGGCAAGGATGGCTTCTCTCTTTAGGATGAGCTGGGGAGAGGCAGGGTTTGACTAGGCATGCTTGGACACTGTTGTCTGGAGGAAGTGTCATGTTTGGAGCTAGAGCCATGGTGCCCATGTGGTCAGAGTGGCCATTTCATTGCCACTAATTTGTGTCCTTGTGTTGAGGGTCTCACCTGGAGCTGAGAATCCTGATGGTGCTGCTTGTTCTGCCGTGGTCTCTGGGCACAGAGCAGGCAGTCAGTGCTGTGGGAGGGCTCAGTGTCCATTCCCAGTGCTGTCCTGCTCCAGGGATGTGATGTGCACATGCCTGTGGTTGCCTTGCAGCCTTTCAGCTGACATTGTATCAAGGGCCTTGGCTCTTTGTTTGCTAAAGCCTGGGCTAGTAAAAGCCTGTATTGTACTGGCTCATGGATACTGATAAGGATATTTGTGCTAACTCCTGCCCTGGCTGGCACAGTGAATGCTTTCTTTCCCTGGTAGCACCAGGTGAGGCTAGGAAGGAGTGACTCTGACCTGACCCTGAAAATTTGGGCTGTCAATACACAGTCAAACTGCCTCCCCTTCCAGGTCTTGTCTTTTTTTCTCCTCTTCCTGCACCTGCTGCGTCTCTGCCTTCACCCTGTGGCTGGAGAAGGCAGTGGGGCTGCAGGCCTTGTCTCTGGTGGCCATCCAGGTTTTGGAAGCCAACTGTTCCTCCTTGTGCAAGAGTCTAACCTGCCCTCCAAGGCTTGGCAGGCAGCCCCACGGACCTTGCCCTTCTCTGTACCAGCTGCCTTTGCTCATGACACTGAGCAGGTGACACTGGCCTGAGCCTCCTGTCCCTGTAGCCACTGTGGTGGCTGGGGCACAGGGGGGCTGTGCAGGGTATAGCTGCAGTGCCTGCAGCTCTGCATAGTGACAGGAGCCTTGTCTGCCATCCACAGGCACAGTGTCAGCCCTGGTCTGCTGGAGCAGCTGGGGTGCTGGTGGGACCTTCCACATGCTGATCTTTGGCTCCCCACAGAGATCCACATCTCACCCACAGGCAGGTCAGGCCAGGCAGGGTGCTGGGAGTGAGATTGGGCAGATGGTTCTCTTGCCTCTGGGCAGGTGAAGAAAGGGCCAGCTGTGGCTTGGTCTCCTGGCTGGAGACTGCAGTGCTTGTACCTGATGTGCTGGCTCGGGTGCAGACACCCCAGTGTCCTGTGGGGCTCCCTGGGTGCTCGTATCCACTGAGCCACCATGGCTTGGGAGATGCTGAGCACTGCTGGCTCCTCATTCCCAGAGGTTCCACAGGGTGGGATTGCTCACCCAGGCTGCCTTTCCCCTGGGAGGAAGAGATGATTTCCTCCTCTTCCTCCTCATTCTCAGTGCTCTGCTGACCTCGGTGAAGCACCCTCTGGCAGAGCTGGCCCGCCCAGAGCTGGCCACTTGCCACGGATGTTGACTTGTCTCTAAAAATAGACCTTTGTCATCAGGCAGCAGAAGGTGCTGGCTGAGTCCTGCGTCCTGTGGTGTTGGGGGTGGAGCACTGGAGGGCTCTGGCCAGACATCCACCCCAGCCATGGCTCCTGGGGGTTTGATGCCCCCAACACTGGGACAGGAAGGGGCTGGTGGCCCCCAAGTGCCATGTGGCAATTACTGTGCTGGTGGGCTCATGGTCAAAGGAAGCTCTGGCTAGGAGAAAGGATGGGAATGCTGAGCTGGAGAGCAGCAGCAGTATGCTGCTCTTGGCTGGGAGTGGGGCTGGGGGGAGCCCCATGGCCTGGAGCATGGGGGCTGCCTCAGGGTCATGCCAGTCCTCAGGGCAGCCACTGCCACCAGCATCCCTGGGGCTCCCTGCTGACTCCTGGCTCTCCCAACATTCACACAAGGATGCTCCCTGAGTGCTGCCAAAACCCTGCCAGCCATGTTTTATGTGTTTTAATGGACGAGATTAATATTAATTTAATTTTCTTTTTTTTTCCTTTTTATTTAATATTTAGCAGCCCAGAGGACTTCTCCCTCCTTTTTCCACCTCTGTCAGGAGCAAAAATAACTCCTCAGCAAGGAGTGGATGTGGCGGGTGGGTTTGTGCTCAGCTCCAGCCAAGCTCCTGCTTACATATAGCTGTGGGCACATGCCAGGGACTTTTCCTGCAGTCCATGTGCTCAGCCACAAGCCCGTGCCCAAATGTTGGATGGATAAGACCAAAATGCTCTGTGAATGCAGAAACAGGCTTTGTTCCAACTGGCAAAGCTGATGAATAGGTTAAGCAATAATTTCCAGAACTCCTCTGTCAGGATGCTTGGGGGACCAGAGGCTTTGATCAGCACCTGTCTACTGGAATAGACAAATCTGTTAGGGAAAGGCTGGTTTTAAATGGAGCCTTTTTCCTTTTTCCCTTTCCCTTTCCTTCCTGTTCCATTCCAAGAAGGCAAATCTGCCTTGCTGCTACCGTTGGAAAGATGTCTGTGGAGCTACATGCTGTGAAAAAGAAAGGTAAAAGGAGGAGGGAGGAAGCAAACATGCCTAACCCAGCATTGCTGCCCACTCCAGCAGCTCTGGTCCCTCTGACAGTTGCTCCAGGGCTGGGATTGAGCTGTCTTTGCTCAGGACATAAATGGAGATTGAATGTTTAAAGGAATTTAATCTAGATTTCCATATCTCCTTGTTTCATCTGGCTCTTTTCCCAGGGATGCCATTTATGGCTGCCTCTTGCTGTCTTTGGGGTGGATCTGCTTCTCCTTTCGTGCCCGGAGCAGTGATGGATGCTGGGCACAGCCCTGTCTGCAGCTCCCTCTTGCAGCACAGGAGGGCAAGAGCGAGCTGTGACTGTCCCCAGCCTGGTGGATGCTGCTCCGCAGGCTGCTGTCCTCCTTCCACTTACATCTGCTCGTGTTCCCTCTCTGGAATGGTCCTGCCCTGCGACATCAGAAGGTGTTTAAGGGAAAGGCAGGGCAGGGAGTGAAGAGAGGGTGATTACACTGCGGGAGGAAGCTTTGGTGGGCTTTAGTACAGCAGAGTTAGGGATGAGATCAGGGAGCACAGATCCCCTTGTGGTGTTGCATGGGGATGGGAACCTGTAAAACACTGGCCTTGGTGCATCCTCTGTCTGCTTCACATCGTCCCTGTGAGAGTTTTGTTACACCTTTGTGCCCCTAGGTTATATCAGGGAAAGTGGCTATGTTGTCCAGCCCCCTCCCACATTCCTGCCCAGGGCTGTGGGTAAGCTTGAACTCAAGTTGTGGGATTCTGTTGAAAACTAGAAATGAAAGTTGTGGCCTGGGTCAGCTTTAGTGTAGAGATGGTTGGAGTCCTGTGGGTCATCACTGTGCTGGTGGCAGGGCTTTGAGCACCCCCATTGCTGGGCTGCACCCCTGTCATAATGGGAGGCATCCTCAAATCTGTAAAGAGAGCATGCTCTAGGTTTCCTCTGTTGTTGGGGTTCAGGATAGAAGTGAATATATTTCTCTTTGTGTTATTGCAAACAGTTGGGTGACTGCATGCAGGTCTTACCTGCCTCAGTTTCCCTACCCCAAAACTGCCATACTGGGTGTGCCTACCTTGGAAGGACCTGGGAGCCTCTGGATTTCTCTCCAGCTTAGTGCCAGTGGCCCATGGTGGTTGGTGGCATGTGCACATGGCTGCAGGGGACTTCCTCAGGAGTGGAGTGGGGGCAAACCAGGCAAGCTGGGATCACATCTCTAAGCCCCCTCCCTGAGCTGCAGGGGTGTCCTGCAGAAGGGGATGGCTGTGACAAGTTGTTGATAGGAAGGTGTCTGATGTGGGATCAGGAGAGACACTTCCTGCAGGGACTGTCACCTGGGACAGGTTTGAGTGAGCATCTTGGTGGGGTTTAGCTCTTCTCTGCTGCAAGTCCCTCTGCCCTCCAAGGAGAGGAGCAGCACCTTCCCCACTGGGCTGTGCATTTAGGCTGGAAGGAGTGTAGATGATTTAGGCCTGGATCAGCCTGGGTTAGGACCGGGCACCTGCTTTGGTATGCCTGATCATACCGGGCCATTGCTTTTACTGCTTTATGGTAATCTCCTGCCTCCAACCTCAGCAAGCTGAGGTTTTGGCCAGTTCCAAGCCTCTGTCTTCTTCTGACGCTGTCTGTCTGTCCCCTTCCATCAGGTGTCTCCAGAGAAGTGCCGCTTCGCCATAGGCCGCATCCTGAGCGAGGGAGACGCGAAGCCGTCAGAGGAGCAGATCAAACGGTTCCAGAAGTATGGCTTCAAGATCTTCAGCTTCCCTGCTCCCAGCCACGTGGTCATGGCGACCTTCCCCTTCACTACACCGTTGTCCATCCATCTGGCAGTCAACCGTGTCCACCCAGCCCTTGACACTTACATCAAGGTAAGCGAGTGTGGCATGAGGAGCGTGCCTGTGTTCAGTGGGCTGTCAGAGGCTTCTCTTCCTGACAGCTGATGGGGCTGCTCTGACGTGCCATGTCTTGATATTTTCCCTTGGGCACTACCATCAAGATCTCCTCCTTTTGCAATCTGGCAGGTAGTTCCCCAGCAGGGATGTCCTTCCATTCACTTGGTAGGCACAGGGGTGTCTTTTCTGCTGTTTTGTGTTTATGAGAAACAAGTTCTTGTCTAATAACTTGCTGTTTTTCTCCTTAACGCAGAGATAAAAGCTGACTTTCCCCTTGAGTTTCTTTCTTGTTGTTAGGATCTGGCAGGTATGTGCCCTTCGGTGTAATGCTTCGTGCTATGGAACTTCTGTTTTGAGTGCCAGCCTCACCAGTGGGACAGCTTGTCTTCTTCAGGAACAGGAGGAGAAGTTAGGAACTTTCTGGCCTGCAGGCTTATGAAAACTTTCTTTAAAGCAATACATTGAAATTTGTGGGTCTTGGCCCTGGCTGGGCAGCTGGCTGCTGTGGGCTGTGTTCGCCCTTGCCCCGAGTGGCCATCCCTGCTGCTTGTGGTCCTATTGAAGCCAGCTCTGCTGCTTTGCTCTGGCTGCCAGAGCAGCTGTGGCAAGGGTGTTCCCAAGCAGCACATCTGTCACAGACACCTCCAGATGCAGGCTTTCCAGAGAGCAAGGAAGGTCCTGGCTAGCTGGATGATGGAGGGAAGGGACTGTCCTTCCCAGTGGGGGAGGATGCTGTGGAGGGGCCATGCTCAGCCTTGGCTTATCTGACTGTCGAGTTCTGACGCTTTGGTTTGTTCGTGTTGAAACACACTATTTATAAACTTGCTTTTCCTGGCGAAACTCCCAGCCTTGTGGGGGAACCGTGTGAATCCCTCCAGCCTGCGCTGTGCTGCAGCATGGCTGCCTGGGTGCCAATCCTGGAACTTCAGCTGGGGGCTCTTTGCCGACCCTCTTGTCCACCCTGGCTGCAGAGAGCTGCCCGCTGCTACTGGGGGAGCGTGCATTAGTGCTGGCAGTAGGTGACACCAGCACTGCTGCTTGCCCCCATTGTGGAAAGCAGAACCAGTCCCCTGTTCTGATCCTCTGGCTCCATCCTGTGTCTCCTGCTGGAGCTGTGCCCGTTTCTCTGTGGGGGCACCAGGCAGTGCTGCCAGCCCTGTGGCGGGCGTGCGTGGAGGGGGCTGAGCGGGCGGCAGCGGCAGCTTGGCCGCGGGAGTGCTCGGAGACACCGGGCTGAGGCTGCCTGAGCTGGGGAGAGGGCCCAGCAGCACATCTGTCACATGGGAAATGGAGCTGCTAGAGCTCAAAAGGGAACCACGGGCTGCTCTGGGAGCACCTGGGAGTGTGTCATGGGAGCAGTCCATTTCCATTTACAATAACTGAAATCATAGGGAAACAGACACCCACAGGCAATTGCAGAGGGAGGGGACACATTTTGATCTTGCCCCGGTCCCAGCAGCACAGGGGTCAGGGTGCCTGTGTCTGTCTGAATGTCCTGCAGCACAATGGGATCAGGACTCAGGATCAGCCCCCTGCCCGTCTGGCACTGACTGTGGGGGCACAGGCAGGAGGAGGGTGGATTTGCCATGCTGGGAGGGGCAGAGGGGAGTGGGTGCTGCTGCTCCCTGCACACTGCACCCTGGGGATGCCCTGCCTTTCTCCAGTGTGGCACAGGGCACTCAGGAGGTCATTTGCAGCCGTGCCAGCAGCATCCCTGCTGCTTCTGTGTCTTTGCTGCTTCTCCCTCAGCCTGGACTCTCTGCACCCCTGGGGCTGCGCTGGCACTTCCTGGGATAGAGGGATGGGGAGGGAAGGGGGAAACTTTCATGGAAACAGGTGACCTGTGCCCGCTCGGTGGTGGGAATGGGGGTTGCCATGGAGACAGCTTCTCCAAATAGCATCCTTCATCCCACCCCCGAGCCCAACTCCCTTAAGCAACCCGAGAGAGCAGCGAGACAGATTTGCTTTATTTATTTATTTATTTCCTGTGTGCCTGCTTTGGGAAAGGTGCTGTTAATGAGAGCTGGGGGTCAGGCCTGCCAAGAGCAGGTCCCTCACAGCTCTCCCATCTCAGGAGGTCGGAAGGCAAAAGCCATGAGGCATGAAAGGAGACTCAGTGGCAGGGATGAAATGCTGGCTCCCATGGAGAGAGGGAATTAGCTGAAGTGGAGGGAGGATGACATGGCTGCCTAGTCCTAGAAAGAAGGTGTGGGAGAGCTGGGGATGGAGAGGGAGCTGAAGGAGGCAGGAAGAAAGTTGCAAGGTGGGGAGGGAGGGTGGAGAAAGCTTTTGAGATGCTGAAAAACAGAGAAGAAGAATGGGAGGAGAAGGGGACTGGAGGGGGTTATGTTGGGCAAAGGAGCTGAGGGTTTGGGGTCCAGCTGAGGGAACAGGGCAGTGAGAGCTGGGGAGGGAAAGTCTGGGCCAGATTTGAAAGAAGCCTTACCACAGATGGCACTCCAGCAGCCTTCCCTGGCATCCCCTGGGGTTAACTTGGGGACATCTAGTCCCAAAGGCTGGTGGATGAGACCTGTGGCTCCCTCTGGGCTTGCTGGTGCTGTGCAGCAGTTACCAGGAATGTTTGTGGCTCACATTTCCCCAGCAGTGGGGGTGCAGTGGTGCTGGCTTTTGGCAGTCTGAACTTTGTGTTTCCCACTCTGCCGTGGCTTTGGAGGGACAGGAAAAGTTAAAAATAAATTTATAACAAGAATTTAAAAAGAGCAGTAGGGTGATAGTCTCCTTTCATTAAGGGTGGAAGGGAGATGAGCTGGCATGGAGCAGGAGGTCTCATGTCCAGGCTGTCCTTGCAGCATGCATCTCTGCCCCCTTGGCTTTTGTGAGCACAGGAGCTGGCATTTCTGTGAGACTTTTGGTGCAGGCCTGGCTTTTGGGAGCTGTGGGGAAATGGCTGCAGCCATCCTTGGCAGGTAAGAGGACATCCTTCCCCTGGAATGGCAGTGACTTACTGGCTAGAATTGCCTTCTGAGGAGCCCAGGAGGGGCTGCTGGCTCATTATTCTGAACATGGGTTATTTAAGGCATAGGCTGGGGTTATTTAGTGTCCCTTAAAAGCATTTCCTCCCTAATAACCTCTGATGTTGCTTCTCTCTGCCTCCAGGCAGGTATGCCCTGCTTTCCTGGGATGTGCCACAACACAGCTGCCTGTCAGACCAGGCACTCCCAGCTCCTGGGAGCAAAGGAGAAAGCTCTTCTCTGGTGGGGACCCTTTCTGACAGCTCTGGGAGCAGGTTATTCCCCTGTAACCTCCTGCCATTTCAAGGAGTGTTTCTTCTGCTTTAGGTATAATGAGCTCTCTGTGGTGGGCTGTGTGTCTGTCCCTGCATTTCTCTGCATCCATTCTGGCACCTAGTGGGTGCTGCGAGGTGGGTGGGCTTGGACCTCTGGCTGTTGGTCTCCTCTGGCATAGAGAGGTGGCTAATTGCATCCAAGGCAGAGCTGGCAGATGTCTCCTACTACAGCCCTAGAAGTGCCTGCTTCAACATGGCCTCTTTTTGTGATTTTTTGGGTCAGTTTTGTGGTCTTCAGCCAAGACAGATGTGGAAGTGGATGCCAATATCATCCTGACTGCCTTGCACCCTCCAGAGCACCAGCTGACTGACCTCAAGCTCTGACTCTGGCTGACTTGGAAAACTGGGGTTTTCTCTTTTTGGATGGTCTTGTAAAGGTATCTTCCACCTTCACCTAAACTCTCAGCTTTTTTCCTTCCCCTGGTCTCTGTAATCACAAGTTTCCCACTTCCATGGGCTTGTGAATCACTCCTTTACAATGCAGATCTCAGGCAAGAATGGCTGGCATGGACTCTGTGATGCCAGGAAATATTTGGGAACTGTCAGGTTGGCTCCTGCCTGACAGAGGCTGTCATGTTCCTCCACACCTCAGCTCCCCATAAAAGGAGCTCCACAAGGTGCTGGAAAGATGTGGCTTGTTCCTGTTTACAGCCAGGGAAATGTGTTATTCCTTGGACCATCAGCTTGGAGCAAGCTTTTCTCCCCTTGTCAGCTATGGCAGTTTAGGATGTGGTGACCTCTTGCCTCTCTCTTTGCTAAGCTAAATACAAAAACCTTTTAAAGTTCCCACATTTTCCAATGTTTTCCATATTTTCTGACCTTAATTTCTGGTTTCTCTTTTGGACCTATTTTCAGCTTAGAAAGTTCTGTGACTTGTCAGTAGCTCAAACAGATGCTTTATTTCAGTAATGGTCATATTGTTGTAGCACATGAATCCCTGGTGGAGACCTTGTCCCCTGCCACAGACCCCCAGTCCTGGGTTTGATCTGAGCCTGCTAATAGCAACTTCAGACACGTGCCTCTGCCCTTTGATGGAGTTGTGGTTCCTCAGTTAAAGATGGGAAACGATGCCAAGTCCTGCATCTCCTCTGAGCTGGATTGAATGGCACGAGTGCTGGTTTGTTTATCAGTCAAGCCCGCCCTCCCCACTAAAACAAATCCTGTTTGCCAACAGGATGTGACAGCTGTAAACGAGTGTTGGTTGGCATTAATTATGCTGATCTCCTTTGCTTCCTGGTGATCTGGCCCAGTTGCAGCCATCCATGTATTTTGTCTTGGCTGACTTTGCCTGGGCAGTCTGTGCTTGTTCAAGTCAGTTATTTACCCATTGAATGTTGGCAGGTACAGGCTGCTGTCTCTCCTGGGACTTTTTAGCATCTCCAGCTGGCCAGAGATCACCCTTTGACATGTGGACAGCTTGTCAGCAGGGAGTTCAGCATGTTGAAATGTGTGTTATCTGGGCCTGCGAGCCATGTGTTTTATCTTGTCATGGAAGAACAAACATTTCACCCACATCCTCTGCCCATGTTGTCTGACTTTGTCCTAATTTCAGTGCAGAAATACCCAGTGAACACTCCTCCCTTCTCACTGGTGCTGCTGAGGTTTCCCCTGGCTGACCTATCCAGGATCTGTGCCATCCGTCAGACACTTCTCCCCTACCTAGTGCCCCAAACAGCTCCAGAACATGGATACTTCTGGCTGGGGGGAGCTGGGAGCCTAAATGATCCTTTATGGCAGCTGAGCCTCAGCACCCTTGTGAGGCTGCACCTCCTCTTTCCCCTCTGGCTCACCTGACCACGCTGCTGAGCCTGCTGCCTTTGCTCAGATCTGTTGAAAATCCTTTTCTCCCAGCAGTTTTAAATAAAGGTCTGTGGAGCTGTGTTCCCATACCAGGTGGTCTGTGCTTTAAAGGCCATCCTTTTGCTTGGCTGTGTTGGGAGGCTGGGATTGGGGGTTGGGAGATGATGAAACATTTACAAAAAGGGCTCAATTATTGGGATGTTTTTCCACTTAAATTCTTTCTCCTGGATGATTTAGTTTATTTATTCCGGGCTCTGTGCATGAAGCATTTTTAAATGCCAGCTTGTCGTGTGTGAGCAGCTCAGGCTTCAGTCTGCACGTGCGTGAGAGCTGATCACAGTGGCAGCATCAGCCAATCAACTGCTGCCTGAATTTTCCTCCAGAGGCCCAGGAATTACTAACAGATGCTCAGTCCTGTGTTCTTGGACCACAGCTTCGTTTGTCCTCGTGAGCTCCTTGGCTCTCCTGCAAGCCCTCGGGACCAGAGGCTGAAGACTACTGCCCAAGGTGGAGCCCTTGCTGAGCCAGGGCCACTCAAAGCCATATATCCATCTCTCTAGAGAGAAGGAGGAGCAGGATACCTTTATCCAAAACTTACAACCTGGGGATTTGCTGCCCTCAGTGTCTCATCATGCGTGTCTGGCAAGACTCATCCAGTTGATGTTCTTCTTCCTCTTTGCATCAATGGGTTACCCTGCAGAATATGCCAGTGGCTTTCTGGGAAATGGAGCCCTGGATCCTTCTCCTGCCTTTTTCCCATGCCCCAGTGTGACTCTGGGAGTCGATTTGCTTAAAGAGGGTGCTGGGGTAAGGGGTGGTGGCTCAGCTGCCTGGCTGGGTGGGATGACCCTCAGTTTAAGCCCATGTGCTCATGGGTATAGGTCTTCAGGGTTCCCAGGAAGTCAGGAGATTACCTGACACTGCTGGGAAGCGATCCTCACACATCAAATAATAACAGGGGAAAAAATCCTAGAGAGTCATAGAGGATTTGATGTGTCCATCTTCTGTTGATGTCAGGGACGAGACCAGAGCTGACAGCGTGACAGGCTGCTTGGCTGTGGGCTGTCATATATTTGGAGTGAGGATACAGGCTCCAGGGGAAGTGTGTTGGGAGCCCTTGCATGGTCCCAAGCTGGGCTGTAGGTCATGTCGCATGTGACTTGTGCACTATTCATGGACCATTCTTGGTTGTCCACCAGCCTGGTTGATGTTGAGGACAAGGACCAGAGTGGCTTGTGCAGTGCTGGAGAACACCCTTGGCTGGTGTGTGCTCTCTGCCAGGAGGCAGTGAAGCTCTGGATCTCAGGCAGGGCAGGAGGAGCAGGCGAGGGGTGGGCACTGTGATGCTCCAGCCTGTCCCAAAGGTGACATGCAACAGCAGGGAGCAGAGAGGGACCCCGGGGTGTCTGCGCCTTTGTGGGCACGTTCATCTCTCGCTGACCTGCACTGACAGCTGGTTTTCACTGGGCTCTCTGCAGCAAGGCTGCCTGCTTACTGCTGGTTGGCACCCCCCAGCTGGATGTCACATCACATCAGTTCTCACGTTCGCAGCGACTTTCAGTTATTAAATATTTTTAGCGACAAAACCACCCAAAGATGTTTCTGTCCCGCGAGCATGAGCGACCTCGCCCTCAGTGTGGAGCGGGCAGGGGAGGGAAGGATGCCCACGAGGTCAGGCTGGGGGCTGAGCCAGGTGAAGGGGCTTTGGTGGGCAGGGTTCTGCAGTGCTGTGGGGCCTTTGGGGCAGGTCTGTTTAACCTGTGTCTGCAGGGACTGCGCTCCTCCTGCGCGGCTAATGGAACATATGGGGACCGGGGCTCTGCGTCACGGCTCCTGCCACTCGCAGCAGGCAGCCCCACTGTCCCTTCCCCAGAGGAATGTGGCAGCCCCAGGCCACTACTCGTCTGCTGTCACCTTCTCCCTGGTCCTTGCAGGCAGGCTGTGAATTACCACTGACCATGCTTTATGTTCAGTGCTGCCTGTGCCAGGCATGTCGGTGTGCACCAGTCAGTGTGTGCTGGTTTCCCAGCCTGTGCTGGTGCCATTCCTGCTGCCTGTGCCTGCACACATTTTTCCTCCTGCAAGCAAACTGTGCAGCTTCTGCTTCAGCTCTGCTGTTTGGCTCTTGCACAGGAGCAGGTGCAAACTGCAGCTCTGACAGTATTGCTGCTTTGAGCAGGAAAGGTTTGCTGACCAGCTTTGAGTTTTGGTAGTTAAAAAGACTCCTTCCCTGCCTCTGCAGCTTGTGACATGTGTGAAATCACCCAGGTTTTCCTCAACTTTTTGTTGACTCTGTGCAAGAGCCTGCTCTAGCAGCAGGCAGGGGAGTCCTGGTTCTAGGGAAGCAGCTGGTATGGGATGCAGGCTCCTGCCACTGTGGCCTCCCAGTTCTAATTGATCACAAAATGGGAACAGACCAGGTTGGAAGGAGCATGCAAAGAGAGTCTGGTACAGCCTTTTATGAGAAAGAAGGTGTGGTTATGTAGCACACAATTGCATCTTGAAAGCCTCTGGCTATGGGGCCTCCACCACATTCCTGTGGAGGCTTTTCCAGCTGGCAGATCAGCCCCAGATCTCTGCTACAGTGGGAACTTTCCTGTGACATCCAGCATTTTGACCCTATTGCTGTCCCAGCTCATTTTTCAGGAACATTTCCAAAGGCAGCTCCTGGAAAGAGAGTGAACTTCAAGTGCCTGCCCTCCCATGCATGCCAAACTGTGTGGGCATCCCTGATGGCCAAAGGCCTGGACCCCTGTTGGCTGTCACTCAGTGGTCCTGTTTGGAGGCATTTTGGTCCCAGGAGGGAGTAGGAATCCACCTCACCTTCCCAAGCTGCTGCTTTGGAAAGTTGGGAGAGCAGCCTTGCTCAACCTTGCAAAATTCTCACAGAGATGAATCTTCTCAGACAAAAGATTTGCTTCCCCTTCTTCTTTGCAGCGAGGATTAATGATCACGGGAGAAGCCGGGGATACTTCATACGGCTGTCCAAGGAAGAGGAAGAACTGAAATGGTTTGCCTTGGGCAAGGAGGGAGAGTAAAACACTACAGTGCTTTTCTGTCAGATCTCTTTATCGACTTGATCTGTACGTATGCTCTCCCCAGATGTATTTATAGAGAATCCCAGAGGATGCAATCGGTTCAAAAGGTTTTCTTTGTCAGGCATTGGAGACGTGTCCAGCTCTTTCCAGCAGCGACAGTGTCCTGAACCTTGGGGTCTTCCCCTCTTGACAGCTAGTCAATTAATTCAAGGATGAGATTGATCTGCCTCTCTGCAATTATTTTAGCTCAGTCCTAATGAGTTTTGTCTGGACAGGTTCTTCCCCATAGTCCTCTGAGCCAGACCTTACCAGCTGTGCCAGGCTTAAGAAATAGCAAAATGAACCCGATCAAATGAGAAACAGCTTCATAGAAATATTGCTCTTTTCCAACAAATGCTGTTGGCCCAGTTTCCCTGGCTGTGAAGCTCCCACTTTGAAACCTGTGGAGCAGGCAGATAATACACTTGAAAGCAGTGGCATTTTTACCTCCAGAAAAGGGACCATTGTGCTATGACTAACTTGCACTTTTTCAATTCTAGTTAGGTATAAAACGGTAGGAAAGGCCCCGCTTTGGGGAGGGCAGGAGAGTGAAAACATTTCCCTTCTGCAGTGAGTCAAAATATGGATGGATGAGTCGCGAGGTTGGGTGGTGATCGGATCACAGGGATGAAAGAACAAAATCAGTTCCTCCTCCTCCTCCTGCCTAGAACATGTGTGCCATAGGCAAGGCACAGCTTTGGGGCTGCACCAGAGGCTGGGGCACCAGTGAGGTGGCAGAGCCCAGCTGTTTGCTCTGAAGCAAAGGGTCACACTGGAAGTCCCTCAGGGTCTCTTTGTTTGACAGGGAGATACACACACACAGAGCTCTGTCAGCTCTGCCTGTCTGCAGCAGCTGCTGCCCTGTGGATGCTGTTGAATTGATGCTGCTGTGTGCTGGTGGCCCTGGGCAGAGGCAGCAGGCCAGGTGTGGAGTGAGAGGTGTGAAGTTCTGTGGAGCTGCTCACATCTTGGGGAGGCCTTCATGGGCTCAGCATGTGCTTTTCTTTTCTCTGTGCTGTTGCCTGATGGCCGTCACTCTGCCCAGATCCACAGGGAATCAGAGCCTTTGGGGAGTGGATGCAGGGTATGGAGAGGTGCAATGGTTCAGTGCAGACCTACTCACAGCCAGTATATCCCATCCTGCTTTGAGGAGCAAACACCCACTGCCTGTTTATTGTCAGGACAACCTGGATTGTCCCGACAGGCTGCCAAATCCTGGCCCTCTGAACTCTTCTGGATTTGCCAGGACTGGGTTCATCTTCATGGTATCCAGCTGCCTCAGCTGTTGAGGGCTCCAGAGCAGTTTGCAGACTGGTCTGTGAGCTCCTTGAAAAAGGAAGGTTGAGCAATGCTTAATTATTGGCTTGCAGGCTTTTGGAGAGTGCCTGTGAGCCCTCAGCTCTAGGACTCCTTTTGTGTCTTTTCCAGCATGTGGCAGTTGATTTCAGCCTGTGCTTCAGCCACACCAGGGAAAATCAGAGCCTGTAATAGAAATGTTGACAGTTTCTAACTCCACCACTCTTGCCTGGGGCTGGAAGGGATTACTCCAGATCAGAACTGCCCTGAGGCAGCTGATAGAGGTCTGCAGCATGGCAGGATGTCCAAGCTTCCTGAGCTGCTTCCCCTGCTCCATCCCAAGTGAGCCACAAGTCATGGCAGCTCTCTTCGTCTTCATGGCTGTTGTGCTGGGTGGGTCATCTGGCACCTCTCTGATTGCATGGGAACAAGGAAAGGCATTTGTCCCCCTGCTGTCAGACCACAGTGGGCAGAGGGATCAGTCTGCCTGGGGAGCATGAGCCAGTGGTTATCCTCTGTGGATTGAGTGCAGTGCCTGGTGTTGGTAAGAGATGGAAGGTACCTGTTACCCTCAAGAGTGGATCAGCACCTGATGGTGCCTCTAGTCCAACCCATTTCTTTGTCCCCAGCCCACCCAACGTTCACCTTTCTTGAGCTCGTCAGTGCTGTGGTGAGTGTGAGGACGCAGAGGCTCACACCTGGCTTGAGCAGGTGCATTTCTGCTGGGTTTGTCAGAGACAAGCTCTCCCTTAGGTAGGATGCCTCTGCCCTGCCAGGTCTGCTAGGCTGGGTGCATAGTCTGGAGAAGAATGTGCTTCCAGTACGGAGGAGAGGAACAAACCTTCCTAAGAGAGGAGATGATGATGGGAAGTCAGCTCTCCTGGGTACCAGAGAGAAACTAGTAGTGATTTGGAGCAAAGGCTCTCTACAGCTTTTGGGACAGAATCAGCCTCCTCTGGCACTGGGATGGCAAAAGAGAGATGCTGGGGCCTTGACATGGGGTTACTGATGAAGCTTGGAGTATGCTTGTCTTCCAGGCCACTGACATCTGAATCTTGCACATGTATGTTTTGCATGGCTGCCTCCTCCTAAAGCTCAGCAAGGCTCTGCTGATCTGAGGCTGAGCTCCAAATTAAATGACACCAAACAGCGTGGCTTTACATTTCAAAGGCTCAGAGCAGAAGGATGCCTGGGTCTTGCTGTCACTATGGAGTAATTGGAATGATTTTTTTTTTTTTTTGGCGGCTTGTACAATGACCACCAGGTGCTTGCTCCACAGACAGATGGTTTTACCTGCATCTTCTGCTAATGGGAGGACTTATAACAACCCTGCAGGGATGAAGAGGGGTGACAGAGCTCAGTACAGTAGAAACAGCAAGTTAGTAGCTGCTCTGCGTCCCTGGCTCTGGCTGCTTATCAGTGGTAACTCGTGGATGGGCACATTTGCATCACACAACCCCTGGAAATTTCTGCTTCTGTTCCCCCATTCCACACACCACCAACCAGAAAATCTCCTAGTACATTTTAAGTTGCTACTGTGTCTCTTTCCCTTCTCCTCACAGGGATGGACTTAGCAGAGGTGCTGTTTGAACGTCAAAGATGGAGCTCTAAGACAGCTGGGAGAGTGGTTGGTCTGGGAGCCCCAGTCCCAGCATGGCACTGGGGGCTGTTGCCTTTCAAATGAAACCTGAAGGGGTGTCCTGGCCCTGGGGGAGGAAGAGAATGTGTCATGGCTGATCACAGAGTGGCCCTGTCTGCAGCTGCCTGTTGGCTTCATTCAGCATTGCTGACAGGCTCTGTTCCCACTCTGTAGGGATGTAACATAACAACACCCTGGGAAGGCTGCAGGGAGGGAAACAATGGCCTCATTCCCAGTGTGGACACCTGCATTTTTTCCCTGCTACTGGATGGCTGGTTGCTATCATTAACTCAGGGCTTTATTTCTGCCTGGAGCTGATGGCAGGTCCTTGACATGCAGGAAGGTAGATATCTATCATCTGCTGGGGCCAGCTGCTCTGCTCTTCACGCTGTGCAGATTCACAGCTTGGGGTAAGGTCCTCCCAGTGATTCAGTAACCAGCCCGTGAGTTGGCAAAAGCTTATCAAGAGGTCAGTGTGGAGAAAGACTTGCTCAGGCACTTCTCAGTACAGGAATGAGCAAAACAGAATGGTGCTGTGGCTGCAGGAGCTGCCAGATGTTGTGGGCTCACAGTGGAGGAAACAGCCATCAGCTTCTCTCTGTTCTTGCATCTTCCTCCTCCTCTCTCACGTCATCTCTAGGAGCCAAGTTCACTTGTCCTGCCCAGGTCCTGCCACCCCAAGAAGCCACTGCCTTCATCTCCCAGGAGTTCCTCTTCAAAGCTGTCTCCTGGGGATAGCTACTTTGGGATCCATAGCATTGGCTCAGCTCTGGCTTTCTGCTGTGCCCTGGGGCACAGGACCAGTATCTGGGACAGAGCTGCACAGGCAGAGTACACTGCCTGCCCATGGCAAGCTGTGGCTGCTTGGGGAAGGGCAGAATGGGACAGAGGTGTAGATATTCTTCCCCAAAGGCCTCCCCATCCTCCAGGTACCCAGAGTTTGAGGAGGGGCATCAGCACTGGGAAGAGGAGGGATGTCCTCCAGGTCTCAGGGCACTAATGAGGATCTGGGGCAGCTCTGGTGGCTGCAGCTTTGTCTGCTGTGCTACCATCAGTGGTGTTACACAGGGCTGTGTATGGTTTGGGGTACCTGGGGGGGCAGAGCAGTGGTACAGATGGGGAGTTGGCTTCCCAGGAGAGAAAGATCTGGAAAGCTGAGTGGTGTGATGCATCTCCAGAGCATTACCAGCTCATGGAGCACATCTGGGAACATATGGGATCCTTGTGGAAAGACAGAGTCAGGCTGGGCTCTGTCCTTGCCTAACTGCTTTGATTTCTCCTCTTGATTGATCTGCACAGTCAAACTCACGATCCTGTGCTGGCAGAGGAGCAGTTGCCAGACTGCAAAGGTCGCTGGAAGCAGCTGCTCCCCTCCCCTGCTGCCTGTGTTGCCGGCAGCAGAGCCCGGCTTTGGAGGCGCTCAGTTTGTGTCAGGAGAGCCCGCTTTGGAGGCGCTCAGCTTGTGTCAGCAGAGCCCGGCTTTGGAGGTGCTCAGCTTGTGTCAGCAGAGCCCGGCTTTGGAGGTGCTCAGCTTGTGTCAGGAGAGCCTGGCTTTGGAGGTGCTCAGCTTGTGTCAGGAGAGCCCGGCTTTGGAGGTGCTCAGCTTGTGTCCCTGCTGGCCCCGCAGCCGCTGCCTCCCCGCACTCGGCACTGCAGCGGCTGCTCAGCAGGTGTGAGTGAGAGAGAGAGAGCAGCTCTGCTCTCCACACCAAGGTAATGAGCCCGCTGGGACCTGCACCGGGTCCCTGGTGGGCCAGGGAGGAGGAGGAGGAGAAAGCTGCAGAGGAAAGGCAGCATCACCTCGCCTTGCCACGCCCGCTCGCAGCGGGGCCGATGGAGAAGTGCGGCCAGCACGTGTGGCCGCTGAAATGGCGTGTTTGGGGACAGCTGGAGCTGTCCCTGGTGAATCTGCCCGGTGCCGCTGGTTGGCCTCCCTCACACCCCCTGCTCGCCTGGCCCGTGTTGCTGGCTCGTCCCGCATTGCAGCAGCCTCAGCCTGCCCGGTCTCTGTTCGCTCCGTGCCCGCCGGCGCTGGGGATGCGCTGGGGATTTCCCCGGGCCATCGTTACCGCCCGCGGCTGCAGCGGCTGCGGGCTCCGGGGGCTTCATTAGCCCAGCTCACCCGGGGAATTGTCAGCACAGAATTGTCAGCACACAGGAGCCCGCCAGAATCGCTGTCTCTTTGCCCTTTGCCAGGTTTTTGGGGAAGAGAGGTGCGAGCTCTTGGATGTGGGGGTTTGAAGGTGGCTTTGCTGGAAGCCTGCAGGGAAATGCCTCTTGTTCATTTGTAAGCATTCAGGAAGGAACTTGTTCCAAGCCCTGGCTTGCATTTAAAACATGGAGATATCTATTGATGGGGCAAGGGAAGGAGAGCAGGAGGGGCAGTGAGCCAAAGGTAACCAGTGCCCCATGAGTGTCTGCCCTACAGAGAGCCTGGTTGGGATCCCTGTCACCCAAGACAAGCCTGTGGGTGCAGGGTTTCCCTGAGCCAGAGCTCAGACAATATTTCTGCATAGTTGGCTGCACATAACTGATAGCTTTGAAGATCCTCCTGTCCTGGAAACTTGCTTTCTGACATCAGATTTGCCAAAGTGTTGTAATTGAGATGTGCTTAGGGATGTCGTGATCAGCTTGCCTATTCCTCCTCAGCAAACCAGGCTGAAACCCACTTGATCTCTTCCTCTGGATCTTCCTTGCCTTCCAAATGAGGCCAACAAGCCTGACAGTAAGTCCCTGTGGGTGGGCAGGGAGGACTATTTTGTCTGGGAATCAGGCAGTTGCATCGTGGCTTTGCCCTGGGCTGCTGGTGGCTTTATCTGTGCAAGTTCAACAAGGTTAAGTTCTTCAGCTTCCCTTTTTGGCTTTCTCAGCTGTGAAGGGATGGTGTGAGGCTGAGCTTAGCTCATCGTGAAATATATTCCATGAAGCCTGGGAGCTGGGGGCGTTGCAGAAAGACAAGGTTGTTCAAGGAGGTAGGAAGGGACAGGGAGGGTATTTATGCCACTTGTCCATTTTCCTCCTGGGGCCATTGATGTGACACCTGAGTTTGTCCTGGTGATTGAGGCTGTGGAAGAACAGCTAGAGATGCCTGCAGTCCAAAGAGCAAGAGGAAAGGGTTGAGGTTTGGAAGGGGCAGCTCAGATCTTGTCTCAGGAGACTGAGAGCCCCCATGTGCTGTGGGCACCAGGCTCAGCTGCTCCTGCTCCATGGCTGTTGCTTTGGCTTTGCTGCAAGAGGATTTCATGGCAGGACTCGTTGCAGGTGAGGACGTGTGTGAGAAGGCTGTGAACCACAAGCCTCCAGCTTGTCTGGACATTCTTGTTGCAGAAGGGCAAGTCCTCAAGTGATTGGTGGCCCAGGAGAGAAAGCCGTCAAGGTGGGTTGGGAATGTCCACCTGGATGAGGAGCTCTCCAAGCTATCCATGCAAGAAGATCTGTCACCACAAAGGTGAGCAGATCACTCTAGGTTAGGACTTAGTCTCCCTGTGAGGAACATGACAAAGACACAAGTTTTGGAGAGGCTCTGTTTACCTGTGTGGTGTCCCATGCAGGGTGGGAGGCTGCAGTGCAGAGGGCTGCCTGGCTGAGGCAGAACAGCAGGAGATGATCTTGGATGATGATCCCTTTCCTGAAAGGCCCTGCCTTGACAGGGGACAGAGAAATTGCCACAGCTGCTGCTCCTGGCAGCCTTGCCAAGGCAACAGAGCAGGCAAAGCGATTTAGCATTGCTCCAGTCATCCGTGGTGGCAGAGATCATTGCATCAACCCCTTCAGCATTGTGATTAATGCTGAAGAAGCATCCTGTGAGGGCTGGGAGGAGTGTGCTGGTCCCTGGAGATCCTTTCTCTGAAGCAGAGGCAGCCCTCTCCAGCTGTGGTCCTCCTCTCCCACAGACTCATCCTCCTCCTTTCGTGTGCAGCTGTTGATCCATGTGCTCCCATAGTGATGGAGTTCCTAAGAACTGAGACAGGAACCCAGCACTGGTTCCTCAGGAGAGGAGAGATTATGTGGATTTACACAGATTCCTTGTCTTGTGATGAAAATCTGGTGTTTGAGCTTCAGAATGGTTAAAATCAAAGTCCTCTTCAGAGAGCTTGTGCGTGGCTGTGATGGGGAAGGAGGAGAAGAAAATGGGAGGTGGTAGGGTCGGGTAGGAGGAAGAGTGTGAGAACGTTATTATGGAGCTCTGGGAAGCTGGTGAGTACCATCTCCCCATCTGGCATTTTATCCATTGTGGGTACAGGAGCAAGGCAGAACTTGGGAAAGTGGAAAGCACTGAGTCTTTAGGAAAACTAACTTTTTAAGTGCAAAAGTTTCCTTTACTTCTGCAACTCTCTGCCCCAGGACTAATTACCAACAAATAACTGTAACACCAGGGGGGACCCAAGCCCCATGAATTGTGTTTGTTTGCACCATCTGCTCTTTATTCTGCAGGTGACATTCCCTTAGTTGGGGGCAGTACCATCCATCCCTGGAAGCACACGGACTGATGTACCTGAACGTGTCTGGGCTGGCAGTTTTGTCCAAGGCTTGTCCTGCCCCCACACTGGGGGCTCTGACTGCCTGTGGCTACTTTCTGAGAGGCTTTATCTCACTGGGACTTGCTACCTGGCTCATCTCTGAAGGTGATGGATGCCTCTTTGTGTGCTGCAGGATTTCTCTTGCAGCTCAAGTGGGTGCTGGAAGAGGAAAAGGACCAGAGTGTGTCAGGGCCTCTAGTGAGGTAGGGCTGCAGCTTATTCCCTTTTGCTGGAGAGCAGGATGGGATCTCCATCCCAGGGAGGAGAATAGTGTTCATGACTCTCACAGTAGCTGCCAGCATGATCTGGGAGCCTGTGCCTGGTCCCTGCCAGCCCTCTCAGGGTGCTGGGATCTCCTGAACCCACCAACTCCCCTGGGCTCATTCCTTTAGCTCTCAGTTTGTCCGTGCCTGGCAGCTGCCACTCTGCAGGTCCTGCCTGGAGGAGCCAGGGGAGCAGCTGGGTGGCTCGGCCTGGGAAGCGCGGGCGGGCAAGGTGTAAATTGCATGGCGGGCTGCCTTCGCTGAGGTGAAAATGAAAAACTCTCCCAAGCTATCAAGCCCAGTGTTTCACAGCTCCCACCGTCCAAATGCACTCCCACTCCCTCTCACTGCTGCAGGGAGGATCTCGGGGGCTGGTTCTCTCCTGCCTGTCCTGGAGCCATGGCACTGCCACATCAGCAGGGCGGCGTGTCCTGGTTGCAGGCAGGATGGGGGGCCTGCTGTGGGAAGGGGGAAGTGTGCTGAGGGCAGGCAAGGATGCTGATGGTGTGGGAGGTGCTAATTGCCAGGCTCTGTATTCTGCTACCTGGAGGATTTGTTATCCTTTGGCGAGACTTTGTTTTCCGCTGCCATAGGGCTGGTGGTGGCACTTGTTCTTCCTGCTGGCTGATGGAAACGGCCTTTTCTTGATTGCAATAATATCACCTTCTGTTTCTGAAACACCTCACAGCCCAGAGGATTTGAAAGTAAAGTGCACGTGCGTGGGAGCAGTCTCACCACCCCTGAAGTGTGAGTTTCTCCAGGCTGGGAGGCAGCAGCTGTTCCCCAGCCCTTGGCAGCCTGGTGCTGCTGTGCTGTGCGCTGGAGCTGGCTCTGGCCTGCCCAGCTCCGTGTGCACCCTGCTGGAGCTGCTAGCTGAGATGTTGGGGTTTCCTTGATGTTTGAGGTATTACTGGTGTAAAGCATGTCTGCCTGCCTCTCCCTCCAGCAATTTGTCTTTGCTTCTGCCCAGCTGTCTATGAGGCCAATGGCTCTTCTCCAGCCTCTGGCTGCCCTTCATTGAACAGCCCTGAGCACCCAGGCTTCATCCCTGTCTCCCATTGTTAGGCTGTGGCCCAGCAGAGAGGACCAGAATCTGGGTTGGGTTTGGAAGGAATATTTAAAGGTCATCCAGTCCAGCCCCCCTGCTGTGGGCAGGGATGTCTTTCACTAGGAAGTTTGCTTAAAGCCCCATCCAGCCTGGCCTTGAACTCCTGGCTATGTCTGTGGGACATCCACAGCTTCTCTGGGCAACCTGTTCCAGTGCCTAACGACCTTCAGCACAAGGCATTTTGTGTCTGGTCTAACCTGCTAGCTTTTGCTTTAAAACCACTGCCCCTTGCCCTGTCACTACAGGCCCTGGTGAAAAATCTACATCTCTTACAAGCACACTTTAGGGCTACTCAAAGGCTTCTCCTGTCCAGGCTGAACAACCATAACTCTCTCAGTCTGTCTCCACAGCAGAGCTGTTCCAACCCTTGGACTGTTTCTGTGGCCTCCTGTGGATTTACCCTGGCATGTCCATGGCTGTCTCATGCAGGGGTCCCCAGAGCTGGAGGCAATATTCCAGGTGGAATTACAAGAGCAGAACTCATGGGAAACATCCCCCTCAGGCTGCTGTCCACACAACTTGTAGTGCAGCCCAGGAGATCTTTCACCCCAGGAGGAAGGGGTGCCTCTATTTTGCTTTCATCAGCTCACATGGGTGACTTGAAGCAGTGTCTAACCTCAAGCTGCTGTCTGAGCAAAGAGGAATGGAAACAGGGACATTCCCAGTCTGGGCCTGGGACAGAGGGATGGCCCAGCAAGGAGGAGAACACCAAAGGGGGCTGAGTGCTGTGCAAATGAATTGCAAAGCCTCTCAGGACTACCTAGCACCCGTGTTCTAAGATAAGCAGGGATGACACACCGAGCATGGAGTGTGTGAGGAAGCGAGGAGGATGTGGCACACAGCACAGCTCCCCCCAGTCCTAGCTGGTGGCTCAGTTTCAGCTTTTAATTTTAGCAACTGATTTAGGGCCGTTCAGCTCCACGCAGTTTTGTTGTTCCTTTAAAATCCCTGGGACTGAAGCGTCCGACTCCATCGCTGGGAGATGGAGAGGATGGCTGCCTCCAGCTGGAAGGAAGGTGTGGGGGAGTTGTGTTGTCTGGCATGTGAGGACAGGGCTGCTGGGTCGCCCGGGGGTCTCCCCACACTCTCCCAGGTGCCAGCTGACTTGCTGGCAGTGCCCAGAGCAGCCCCAGTGCCAGCAGCACAGGCAAGGGGAGCCTTGTGGCAGTGAGGCTGTGGTGGTGCCCTGGTGGCTGGGGGGATGCTGGTGAGCCCCCCCAACAGGCAGCAATCCCCAGAGATGGTCACAAGCCCCCTGTGTGTTTGCACCCTCCATCTATTCCTTCTTCAGGTGTGGCAGCATAATAAACAGAAGGGACTAAGCCCAGCTGCCTATGGAAAAGCTCCTCATGTGGTTGGTGTTGCTCCAGTGTCACAGCAGGATGTGGATGGAACCAGCTCCATGTGCCCTTATGCTTCCCTGCAATGGCAGCAGCACATCCTCTCACAACAGGAGCAAGGGTGAGCGGCAGTTCCAGGCACACTGTGCCAAAATGAAGTTTAGACAATCCCTGTGAACAACCCACAGCTTCTCCCTGAGTCTGGCCCTCCTGGGCACATGTCCTTTGGCCCCTCTGGGAAGTTGTTCTCTCGACTGGCTCTGTGCAGAGAGCAGTCAATGCTGAGGCTGGACCCTGCACTGTCAGCACTGTTGGCTTTCCCAGTGCCTCTGGGCAGGCTGCCAGGAGGGCAGCTCAGGGCTGCCTGGTTCTCCTAAGGGAGAAGAGGGTTTTTATCTGATGGGTGACAAGCTGCTTGCTCCCCATGGTTTTTCCAGTCCTGGCTGGGGTTTAACAGGCACATTTTTCACGTGTTGCAGGCAGAAGGTGCTCTTGCAGGGATGGGTGACAGGCACAAGCAATGGCTGTGTACCTATGGCACACAGATGGCTGGAGCATGAAGTGGACATCTCTGCAGTGGAGCCAGGAGCTGCTGGGCAGCATGAACAGCTCAGCCTCCAGCTCTGCTCCAGCAGGAAGCTTAGTGGTGGCATGAAAAACCTCTCCTCAACTGCTCCTACAGCATCAGTCCTGAAACAGGGACTCAGCGGGCTGGTGTGACTTAACCATCACCTTGTAAGTCATTCCAGGAGGTCACAGTAAGGAGTCAAGGGTGACAGAGAGCTTGTGGGGTGAAGTGGGGTGAGGACAGCAGCTGCCTCCCCACTGCCTTCCTGGCAGTACTAGAAGTGTTGTGGGTTCAGCTGCAGCCTGATTGCCAGCGTGCCCGTGCATGGCAAGGATCCAGAGAGCATCCACAAGGCTCATTTGTGGTCTCCTAACAAGATGAATTCTTGCAGCAGTGGGAGATGAAGCAAATCCAGTTGGTGACATTTGAATTCCTGAGCAGTTGAACCTGGCAGAGTGACAAAGACAGTCCCTGCAGTGCCCCAGCTCATCTTCTGCTTCCCAGCAGGTGCTGAGGGCCATGGTGTGACACGAGCACCCTGCCACCTCCTTCTGCCTTTGCACAATTCCGCTGGGATTTTAATGACTGCAGGTCATGTCTTGGACACCTTGTCATGTCCTCTGTAGCCCTGGGACTGCTCTTGTGCTCACCCAGGAAAGTGGGGGCATCTTCCCCCTGGGAGGCTGTGCCCAAAAGCCATATCATGAGCACACATTGTGACCTTAAGGACAAGTAGGGGGAGGAAGATTTGTGCTGATGAATAGCTGCCACCTCCTGCTGCTGGGGAAGGTCTCCCAAAACTCTGGCCATTGCATAATCCTGTCCTTTCTGATGCATGAGGCATGGGGATGCTCCATTCCTAGCAGGATGAGAGTGACCTGGAGGAAATCCTGCAGTCAGTACGTGGTGGGAGGTGATATGGAACCCGAGGTTAAAGATTGGGCGAGGTGCTGTTCCATCTGGGAAAGAGGAGTGCAAGAGTCTTCCCTTACGTAACGCCTTGATCCTGAGAAGGTGGTGAGCAGCACCCCACCACGTTCCTCAGATGGGCTGAGAGGGAGTTGGCTTCATGGGAAGCATGGGTCTGATGTGGCAGGAATATGCTGGAGCTGCTCTTCTGTCAGAACTGATCTTGTGGACTCTGGATGCATTTGTGTGTGTAGATGGGCTGTATGGATTATGTGCAATGAATCCCCTGTTTCAGGTGCCATGGGGAGGGTCCTGCATAGAAATCAGCCCTGAATGCTGCTGCACTGCTGCCTCTGTCTTTGCTGGCCATAGGAAGGGAGAGCTCCTGGCAGAGGCTGAGGAGGGAGGTGGCACTGCACGACCTTGCAAAGGGACAAGTCCTCTTTCCTGCCCCACTTACTGGTCCTGTTGTCACAGCCAGCAGCCTGACACTGACAGTGTCCCACTGTTCAGATCTCGCTGAGCTCCTCCACCCGTGTGAGACTGCATTGGATTTGACTGGAGGGCTCTGCCTTGCAAACTCCACATTCCCCTTACTGCTCCATCTGTTGGCTTGGTGGCACAGCCAGCCGGGGGCTCCCTTCTCAGTGGCAGTGCTATACTGCCTGTTGAGCCTTTCTGTTGTTTTGCCATGTTGTTGAGCCTTTGCTAATTCGCTCTCTTCCCACACCTTTGCCTTTGAGCTCTGCTCTCCAATCTCTCTGGGTTGTTTCTTTTCATTGCAGTGTCTCTCTCCATGGGGATAATCCCAAACTCACTGTGTCACCAGCCTCTTTTGCACTTTGCTGCACTATTCGTGCCTGGCCTCTGCCTGCTTCCTAATCTCCTTTGGTATGATCACAAGGCTGATCTCCCACCCCCTTTAGATGATCCCCTTATCCATTTCCACTGTCATGGCTCCCCACCTCATTGCTCATTTCTCAAGCCTTTATGCAGCCTCATCCAGGCTGGACAGGACAGCATCCCCAGCTGCAACGTCCCTGCTCCTCCTTGGGGACATTGTCCTCTCCCGAGCCCACCTGCCAGTGCTGAGCTCTGCAGCAGCCCTGCCAGAGGCTGGGTTTCTCTGGGAAGAAGCGTAGAAGCAGAGGCCAGCTCACTAGCCTGGCTTCCAGATTAATTTGTACAGACATAAACTAGCACCCCCAGGCTCTGGTTTCCCTCCATTTCATTTTGGGAAAAACCCTGGATGAACTGAGAAGAAATCAAGTATTGTAGCTGTCCTTAATGAGGCAGGCATGGGTATTGACAGTGAGTGTTCAGCCACTTTGGCATGGTCCCCAGCCATGGGCTTTGGGCTGGACCCCTGGGCTCTTCTGGCTTCAGGGACACAGAGCTGCTCCTGGCAGGGTGGAACATCCTTGTCTTTTTTATAGGATAATCTTGAGTGTGAAGCAGCATTCGGCTCAAGAGCCAGTCCTGCTCTTCATTCGTGTGCACATTTTTATTCCTTAAAGCACCAAGATTCCCACATTTTGTATGGGCAGAGAGGGTGTTGTTCTTGTTTTGGGGGTGCCACTACTATGTCTGTGTAGTTGGAAGTTGTAGCAGCCTAGAGTGGATTGTATGGAGAGGATATGTCCCAGATCCACTCTTTTGGAACCTTAGGAGGGGCTTTGGAAAGTCAGCTTGGGATGTTTTGAAGGCCAGACTGGAGCCCTGAGGATTTGGACTGGTTGGAGATCTCACATGAAGTTAATGAAGGTCTCTTTGCTCTAAGACCCTTTGAGTTGTCCTTGTCTGCATGAAGTGATGGAGGGCCAGCTGGATTTGTCCAAAAAACCCTGCAAATCCTGGAGGTACCTATCTCTGGTGTGTGTTGCAGTAACCTAAAATAGGGAGCTGAGCTGGAGGTTGGTGGATGGGCTTGTGGTTGGCAGAGCAAGGGGCAGAGCGGCGGGGAGGGCTCTTGTCTGCCTTGGTGCTGAAAAAGCAGGAGTGATATGAGCCGCCTCTGCTCTGCTGCTAAAAACAACCCAGCTTGTTGTTATTTAATGCAGTTTTGATCTGCAGGCCCCAGTGTTTCACCTGCCTGCAAGTGGGAACTCCAAACTCCAAGTGCCTTGGAAGCCCGCCTGCGTCCCTGCGTGTCCCTGCAGCATGGGACGGGAAATGTGGTTCCTCCTCGGCTGGAGGAGGCACTGCTGGAATTCAGGCTGGAAGGCATTGGGATGGGACAGGTGAAGCTTCTCTTGGGGTCATGTTTCTGCCACTGAGGTGTTTCTGGGTAAACTGGGCCTCTGCAGTGCCAGATCCTGCAGGCTTTCCCAGGAAAATGGACCCAAAAACTGCTCCTGTGGGATTTCTGCCTGTATTTCTTGTACAGCATCGTGGCAGCATGGAGGTGGCTCTTCAGGTGGTACAGCAGCCAGCACTGGGGAGAGGGTCAGTGTTGGCTCATGTCTGTTGTGGATCCTGCCTGGTGCCACCATTAGTCTGGGAAATAAATTATTCTTAAATCACATTGGTCCATCCCCAGGGCTGAAAGGAGTCAGGTTTTTGTAAGGTCATGATTGATGTGTCCATAGAGCTCATTCTTGGTGTGGGGCCAGCTCTGGCAACAGAGAGCCCCAGAGGGATGTGGACCCTGCTGGAGGATGTGCAAACAAGCCACACCAGCAGGCCATGACAGAGGAGAATAGTTGAGGCAGAGAGGAAAATCACTGGGTCAAGGAAGAAGAAGAGGATAATCAGGGCAAGAGGGAGGAAGAGAATAGCTGGGGCAGGGAGGAGGAGGAGCAGGAGGAGGATGATAACCAAGGTGGTTGCAGGGTTAAATAAAAGCTGTCAGTGATTTGAAAAGGGGAAAGAAAGAAAAAGAAAACCCGCTAAAGAGACACTCTCCTTTCTCACCCGGCTTGTAATCAGCCGCCCCCTCTGCCAGCGAGCAGCTGGCGGGCGGGCGGGCAAGGAGGGGGTGGCAGGAGGGTCCAGCTGCTCCTCGCCTGTCCCCAGCACCCCAGGAGTCCCCAGAGCCCCGGCTCAGCACGGGCTGCACAGCCAGGGGACATGCCTCTGTCACGGGGCCCTGACAGGCTGGGGTCTTGAGGGGCACTGCCGGGGGGGTGGGGTGACGAAAAGGAGGAGGGGGACTTGTCTGAAATGCCAGGGATTCATCTCCCACTCCCCCTGCCCTCGTGGTTCTTAAAGGAGCTGCTTGAGCTGTCGGCTCTGGATTATATTAATTAGCAGAGTAGTGCCTGTTCATGGGACTGTGCTGTTTGTGGGGCTGTGCTGCCAGCAGGAACTGGAGATCTGGCAGGTCTGTGTGAAGCAGCTGCCTGGCTCCCCAAAACCTCTCACTCCAGCCCAAAATAAGCACATCAAAACCAAGGCTGAGCTGGGGGTTCTTCAGCATCTCCTCCTGGAGCCCAGCTGGCTGCTTACCTTCTGGGCCAAACCTGCCTGCCCTGGTACCTGGGGCTGCTGTGGTAGGGAAAGCAGCATCATGGTTTGGGATGGCACCCTCTGCTCCTCCCTAGGCCTCCACACCTGTGGGCAAAGAGGATCAGGCTGACCTGGCTGGGCTGGCAGGTGGGGGAGCTGCTGGGGTGGGGGGCGAGGACACATCCCTGCCCATGGCTACTTTGTGTCTTCCAGGAGAGGAAGCTGTGTGCCCACCCCCGGATCGAGATCTACAAGCAGGACCGCATCTACTTCGTGTGTCCCCTTGCCCGCCAAGGAGACTTCTATGTGCCTGAAATGAAAGAGCTGGAGAGGAAGAGCAGGGCTGCTGCAGCTGTGGCTGAGGATGCCCAGACAGACATCACAGGTATCCATGGCTTTGCACAGGCTCCATCTTCATCAGCCCTCACAGAGGTGGGGTCCTGGTATCCCCAGTCCTGCTGCCTGGGCAGAGGGGGACTGGCCTGTGCCCACCTGGTACCCAGCCGGAGTCTCAGCACACCTCTCCCCCTCAGCCCAAGGATCTGAGATGACATCCCCTGAGATGTCATGGCATGCCTTGAGGAGCACCCAGGAGCCCTTGCAGTTTTGGGTTAAGCCACTGGCCCACTGTTGTCAGCACAGAGCTGGATCTCACAGTTTTTAGTTGCAGCTGGGCTTGTTTTTCTCTTTGTCATATACATCTTCCTTGATCTCATCTTCATCTGTTACATGTTGGGATTGCAAAGAGCTTAAATACCAGGTTGCTGTAGCTCGTGGTGGAGTTGCCTGAGAGCATCTGCTCAGCAAGATTTGTTGGAGCCTGGATGTATTCATACAGGAAGGGACCACAATGGCTGTAGGCGCAGAACAGCAGTGCTATAGTAACCCAAAATGCTAGTTGCCTTCAGCAGCCCACATGCTCCCGTGCCTGCAAGATGTAGGAGCTGGCTGTCCAAGCATTCCCAGGCACTGGACAGCACATCTGAGCTGGCTGCTGGCAGGGGCCTCCCCCCTGCCCCACGGGTTGCCCACGCTTGTGTAATGGGCATGAAAAAACCATGAGGGCTGTGCTCGCCTCACGGGCACTTGGGTCATTTGCTTCAACACATCTTCAGGTTTGGGTCGCTTTAATTCTTAATCACATAAAAGCAAGCCTGGGAATTGCTTTCTGGGAGCTGTGTCCATTTAGTGTTGCAATGAGGAGTCTAATTGGAGCTGTTTCCCAGCCCTTCCAGGGCCCCTGTTAGCACGGTGCTCACTTGTCTGCCTTGTGTTGGGGCTCTTCTCTTTGTCTGCCTTGTGTTGGGGCAGCACCAGCCCTGCTGGGGCCAAGAGAGGTGCCCCAAAGCCCACTCACTCTGACAGCTTCCCCTTGGTTTTGGAGAGGGATGGCAGGATCCATGGGAGCAAAAGCAGCTCGAGGGTGGTGCCTCCATAGCTGTGTGTGCTCATGTGCTCTGCTCAGGGGGTGCAAGATCCCAGAGCACAGCCAGGGGTGCTCGGAGCAGCCACTGCTCTGTGGCTGCCTCACTGCTTTCCCTGGGGTGCCACTGCCAGCATGCCCACAGAGGGAGTCCTCTGCCCTGCTGGAAGAAGGACTAGGAAGGTCTTCCCAGTTTTAGAAGGCAAATTACACTGGACTTTCTCACTCTGGGCCGGGCTCCCCAGCAGCAACTCTGGGCCAGCTCCTCCACCATCCCTTCCCTTCCAGGCACGTAGATGAACTTTTGTCAGTGCAATCTGATGCAGTGCCATCTGCTGAGTCTGCACAAAACCAACTTCAAATAATAATACCTGTGAGGCTGGCTCTGCCTGCAACACTAAAGAGTTGGGCTTGGATGATTGTCACTGCTGGCACAATGGCAGAGCCACATCTGATGGGGTGCCACATCCTTGCTCTGGCTGAGCATGTAGCAAGCCTATGGGTGGCTTGTGCAGCTCCTGCCTGAGGGCTTTGGTGGTCCCAGAAGATTACACCTTATGGAATGAGACTGATCCTTCCTTCCCAACAATTTTATGTGCTGGGATCTGTGCAACCACCTCTGAGTTGGAGAAAGAGAATCCTCTTTTCCCATCCTTTTTTAGCCTTCCTCCCTGGGCAGTCCCTCTAGAAGCAAGCTCCAGTTAGTCACAGCCCCTTCAAGAGGCATGATGGACATGGCATCTTGATGACCCAGCAGATCCCAGGATGTCTAGGACAGTTTTCAAGCTTTCCTCTGCCAGCTGGAGGGTGGGCACAGCAATGTCACCACCTGCCTGTCAGCATGATCTCTGCTCAACCTCAGTTGCTTATATTTGGGTTATTTCTTGATCCTTCTCAGGTTTGAATGGATGTTTCAAATGGTCCTGCTCTGCTGGAGGCTCAGAAAGTGCTCCTGGGACAGTGGGGGCAGGTGGCAGTCCCTGATGGTGGCTGTCAGATCCTCTGGCTGTGCCAGAGCTGCACAAATCCAGGTGTAGATCTTTGATACCCAGTTGTGCCTCAATGGATAAGTGGAGACTGGGAAGGTTCTGAGCCTCATTTCCTCTCCCAAAGGCAGCTGAGGCTGCTCTGTGCACAGAAGCTTTGGGCTGTGTGTCCTCATGTGGTAGCAAAAGAAGCCTCCTCTTTTCCCCTCCCAAAATACTGAGATAAGAGCATTGAGTGTGATTTCAGTATGGACACTATGTTGAGTAACACTCTGTGTGAACACACCACTGGTCACTCACAGCTCAAGAAACTCCCCACCAGCAGCTGGATTATGCTTTCTTTGAATTAAAGACTTGAGAAGTTCCAAGTGGAAGGTGTTGCCATTTCTCCTCACCTGTCACTGTGGCTGGTGCCAGACACTACCAAGCGACTTGAAAGTGTAAGAAAAGCTTGGATTTGTTTTCTCAAGCCTCCTGACCTTGGAGCTCATCTCTCTGTTTAGGCTGTCACCTGCTGTCCTTGCTCCTGAGCTCACCCTGGGAGGTGCTGGTGCCTGTGGCTGTGAGCAAGTGGCACAAAGGCTGTGGGACATGGTCTGGGCTCTCTGCTTTCTGTGCTGCTCTGCACAGAGCAGGGTGCTGGCAGCTCTGCTGAGGACAGACACACTCAACACACAGGGAAGGGGCCGGGGGCTGTGGCTGCCTCTGCACCAATTCCGTCCCTTCTTCGCCATGGTCAGGGTCGTTGGAAAGACAGGAAGGTTTTAGGAAGGCGGCTGATGGGTCTGCAGGGGGCCAGTGTCAATCAGGATCAGTTGTTTTGTGCTTAATTGTTTTCTGGGGCGGGTCCTCGCTGCCGGCTCCCTCCCAGCGGCGCTCTGCAGTGACCCCGCTGCTGCGCCTGGAAGGTGGAAGCAAACAAAAGCAGCCTCTCCACACGGGCTGACTGGCATGAATACAGATGGTTCCCGAGCATGTGGCTCTGCCCAGAACCTCAGGTGCTCATTTTCATGGAGCAGAGTCTGTCCCACAGCATTCAGGTACAAACGATGGCATCACACACTGAGCTCCAATGCCACGGAGGAGCAACTTTCCTGGTGTGTTCTGCCTCATCCTTGCTTGCTTCCATCCTTCAAAGAGCCCTGCCTGTTCCTGCCCGACTCTACATCCTGGGAAGGGCCTCAGTCCCTCTCCTGGTGGCTTGTGGGTGAGCTTCAGCAGTCATGGATGAGCTGTGCCCTCTGGGAGCATGCTGTATTCAGGGGTGATGAATATTTGATGGAATGAGGGGAAGGAAGGGGCCCAGGAGCACCAGGAGTTCTGCTCAGGCATCAGAGTGGCACAGGGTGGTGCAGGAGGAGAGCCTGCCCTCATTCTGGATTTGGGAATGTCAGTGCCTGGTATGGCACAGGGCTGAACTGTCTGGGGAGGCAGCTCCCCACCAGGCTCATTGGCACTGTGGGGTGAGTGGTTCCCATTGCACCCATCCCTGGCTGGCCTCTTGGAGTTGGCTGCTTGATATCCCTTCTCCTGGCTTTAGGGGGACTCCTTAACACCCTATCATGGTTCACCCCAGGCTGTGCCTCTATTTCCCAAAGGAAAACTCCTGGGTTCCATGTTCCTGCTGAATGAGAGTGCAGTGGGATGGCTGTGCCATCCTTGAGGGAGCAAGGTCAAGGGTGAGTTTCAATGGATGGCTGCTGCCTCACAATGTGCCAGGGGGAAAAGCCATGCTGGATCAGGGTGCTGGACTGGTTCCTGGTGTAAGGACCAGCCTTGGGAAGGTGGATACAAGGAATGGGTCATGGGAGGACCAGACAAGGTGTGTGGGAGGATGGACAAGTGGGTGGAAGGGGTGTGCCTGTGAGGTGAGGGCTGAATCCCTGCTTGCCCTCCCACAGGGCTTTGGTTGCCCTCTCAGAGACCCTTGCACTGCCTTCCTGGCCTCCCTGTCAGGACAGCTGGGTGTTCCTGCCACATTCCCCTGTCAGAGCTGACCCCACATGGTCCCTGGCAGCAGCAGCTCTGTTGCCCTGCCCACCCCAGACATTTATCCTGGCCAGGCTGAGTGGCCATGCCAGAGCCACCCTTTTCCTGTGCAGAGGAGAGCAAGGCTGCTGAACTGGGCAGATTTGCCAGCTGAGGCTGCTCGACCATGATCAGAAGTGACAGAGCAGTGACAAAGTGCCTGGCTGAAGGGAAACAGGACTCGATTTATTGTCACCCTTGGAGCAAGGGAGAGGAAGGTGGCTATGAGAGCAAGGACAGCAGTGCTTTCCCACAGTGGTGGCTTGGAGCAGTGTGTAGGTCAGCTTCATCCCTGTCTTCTTCTTCTTCCTGAGCTGCTCCTCCTCAGGAGCTTCTTTGCTTTGTGTCATGGGGTTTCATGACAGCTTCTGAGCCAAAATGTTCCCTGGGGTGCCAGGGGAGAGGTGCTGAGCAGGAAGGGCACTGCTCGGGGGGCTGGTGTCACTCCTGTCCCCTGGGATCTTAGAGGGACACAAGATGGCCACACATGACATGAGCTGTCATGAAGCCATGGTGGGAACATGTCCATGTCACCTCAGGCTACCAATTTGGCCAAATCAGATTATTTCTTCTTTTCAGATGACCACTAAAGACCTTGCAAGCCCTGATTTGTCTTCAAGGCTCAGGGTCTTCATCTCCCTTTCATCCCCCACAGCTCTCAGTTTTCCCAGAGACTCCCTGCTGACCCAGTGCCCTGCTGAGGTCCTGTCAGGTGGGACAGGACAGCATCTCCCACCTTTCTGCTGCCCACTCAGTGGCTGCTGTCCCCTTCAGCAAGCGCCTCGCTGCAGCGTGCACAACATCCTTTTTAACTTAGAGTAAATGTAGTTTCCATGTCCAGCTGCTCCCTGATGCTGCAGCAAAGGCAGTGTGTGTTAGTGGGCAGTGGTTTTTTTCCTCCTTTCCATGGGAGGGGTCACCTGGCATTGCCTGGGGAGGGGCCGAGGGCTCGGTTTGTGCCAGCTGCCCAAAGGGTTGCCAAGGTGAGAGAGTGGAGGCTCAGGTTCCTTTCCAGGATGAAGCCAAGATGCCATCCAGGTGGGATGAAGCAGTGGGTGCACTGTGTCTGTGGATCTTTTCTGGCTGCCCCTCATCCTGCTGCCACTGCTGGGTCCTGGGAGCAGCCGTCACTCAGGCGCAGGGCCGTGGGATGATGATGCTGCTGCTCAGGAGGCAGAGTTCTGCCATTTACAAGCAGCTCTGCTGGCAGCTGCCCAGGCTGGGAAGAAAAACAGCACAGAAAAAGGATTTAAGGATGTTTGGAAGGAAAGTTCCCTCCTTGGTGAATCTCCTTCAGGAGATCAGTGGCTGCCACCGAGCTGCAGGAGGGCAAGCAGCCCAGCCTTGGGCAGCCTGGCTGCAGGAGCTGGAGGAGGCTGGAAATGCCTGTGGAAACCCAAGGCAGCCCCATGCCAGCAGCTGAGGACGGAGCTGCACCAGCAGGAGCCAATGTGGAGAAGAGGGCTCTCCTCTCCCACCTAGGATGGTGATGACTGCAGAGAGGCTCCCCTTTGCCACTTCCCAGCCCTGTTGGTGGCAAGCCCCAGTCCTCCAGGAGTGCTGCTGCTGAGTGGGGCTCCTCCTGGTTTCCCTCCTGCTGTGGGGCATGATCCTCAGCAGGGGTGGTCAGTCCAGCATGGGTGGAGGTGCTGGGAAGTGACAGAGCCTGGCACTCACTTCCCACTGATACAAGGCAGGCAGGGAGGAGATAGAGCAGGGAGGGCCATGATGGAAGAGCCTGCCCAGCGTTTGCAGACATACCATAATTAACAATGAGGATCTGTGATGTCATAATAAACCACATGGATCTGTGATGTCATAGTTAACAATAATTAATGTTTAACAGGAGGGTTTTGTCTCCTGGCTGGTTGCTCTGGTAACAGCACCGAGCTGCTGGTCTCAATCTGACACGTTCCTCTCCTTGTGGACTCCTTAATTGTATTGTCGATGGAGCTAATGAGGCAGGGATCTGGGGAGGAGGAGCTGGGCCAAGGGGGCCACCTGGGCAGGCAGGGACAGCCCTGGGGGGCCTGGTCATGAGAGGGGGTGTGGATGGCAGCCAGGTCATGTGGAGAAGCACAGAATGAGCTGGGAAGGCTCCCCCCTATCCTTTGGCACCCCGAGACCTGCCTGCTGCTCCCCTGCCTGTCTTCACACTGCTGCCAGAGCTGCCAGCTGTGGGGCAGCTGTGGAGGGAGTGGGAGCAGCCTGTCAAGTGCTGAAGGCACCAGGATGACACAGGGGCTGAAGGCACCAGGATGACACACCATCCTCACCAGGATGCCCTGGCATGAGGCTGGACATCCATACCTGCTTCTGACAGCAGAACATCTGAGGATTTGTACTTGTACCATCATCCCCTTGAGTGCTTCAACAATGCTGCAGCTCCACATCACCCTCACAGCACAGTGTCCTTCCAGCTCTTTGTCTCATTCGCCAGAGACAGGCATGCATTCTCCCCAAGAAAGGGCTTAGAGGTCTTTGTTGTGTGCACGGGGAGCAGCTGTGGGGCCATGGTGTGGCCAGGTCAGGGTATGGCTGGAAGATGGTGTTTGTTTGGGGATTCCTGATTTCAGGGAGCAGTTTGAGCTCAGCCTGTGGTTGACCTGGTCACATCTCAATGGCACAGGAGGTGACAGGAGGTAGGAGCTGGTCCCTGATATCTCAGAGGCTTCTGGTGGCTTTGAAGGCTGTGGCCCCCATCCCCACTGCCTCCTTCCCACAGCATTCACTCTTCCCCATTCTCTCTCCATCCCAGGGGTCGACACCATGAGCGAGACGAGCTCCATCAGCGTGGAGGCCACAACTGACAGCAGGGACACCTCGGTGGCCACGTCCATCCTGCTGCCCTTGGCAGGCAGCCGCGGCCGGGAGGAGGCGGACACGCGCAGCGAGCACAGCTACAGCGAGTCGGGAGCCAGCGGCTCCTCCTTCGAGGAGCTGGACCTGGAGGCTGCCGGCGACGGGGAGGGAGCCCCGGGGCTGCTGCCTGACGTGGGCAGCCAGGAGCTCACAGACAAGTGGACCAAGGAGCCCATTGCTGCTGAGAGAGGAGAGGAGTGAAGAGAGACCCGGCTGCCTCACCTCCCACCGGGGTCTGAGTTACTGGGAACCAGTTGCCTTTCCCACCTCTTTCCTCTCCAGCCAAGAGATTTTGGCTGCTGATTCCCCCCAGGACCTGCTCTCCCTCTTTGCAGAAAGGGTGTTTGACTGTTTTTGGGGGTGCTGGGAGGTGTTGGGGGGGATTTCTGTGGTGCTTGGTGGCGCAGGGTTAGGTGCAGGCTGGGGGGACAGTGAAATGTATTTGCTGTGTGTGTGTCCAGGCACATGGCAGGATCCTTGCAGGTGTCTGGGGATGGTGGTGGATGTCAGAGATGTCCCCCCTCGTCTCTGCTGGTGCCCCTCTCACCCACAGCTTCTCTCTGCTGCACCACCACGTTTTCTAGCACCAAAGAGCTGTGAGTTGGGTCAGTTGGGTTTGTTCCCCTCTTCTCTTCCCCTTGCTGAACAATGGAAACATCCCGTGTAAATGTGGTCCTCCTGGCACTGCCACAGGCGCTTTGGGATCTGTAATAAAGTGGATGCTTTTCCTCACTGGTGCCTGGTGCATTGCTGACTTGTCCTTTGGCCAATTGTGCCATCCTGTCCCATGGTGGGGAGTGGGCTGTGGATGGGAGCTGCCCCCACAGCCCTCAGCTGAGACAAAGAGCTGCCCAGGGGCTCTGCATCCCTGCTGCTCAGGCTTTCTGCCTGCCTGAGCAACCCAGCAGGGCACAGGGGTCTGTGTCCAGCTTGTGCAAGCTGCAGGGGAAGGGAGGAAGGAAAGGTCCCAGCTGCTGTGCTGAGCTGGGCAGAGCTGGAGGGAGGTGGCATCCCCACTCCTCCTGGGAACCTGTGGAGAGTAAAACCAGTATAAAGCCAGATATAAAGCTGCTGCTAGGCCTCCTCCTCCTGGTGGCAGGGGACACCAGGCTGCCTGCACTGTGCCTCCCTGACATCTCATCTGTCTGTCCTGCTGCTGTGGAATGCAGGCAAGGAGGGCTGCCTGTGGTGGTCCCTGTTCCCTGTCTCTCAGCTTGGGACAAGGGAACAGCCTGGACATCATGGTCACGGTGCCACAGGGCAATGCCAGGTGCCAGAGCACCTGCTGAGTGCCCTTGGTGCCTCCAGCAGCCCAGGGATTGTTTCCTGGTGGTCAAACGTGGCAGCCCAAAACTGGGGCTGGGGGGGTGTCAGGGCCAGAGGAGGTCTGACTGTCTCTCCATGGTGGGAATGTGTCCTCCCTGGCTTGGAAAGGTCATGATTAGTCCTCAGCCAGTGATTGACATGAGATTGTTCATAAATATTTTGTGCTCTGAGTGATAAAATATTAAACTCCTCCAGCCCACATGGAAAAATATTGCTCTTCCTGGTGTTTATCTTTGTTGCTGGTTATTACAAAACTGCCAAGCCCCCTGAAATATTTATGCTTGGCTGAGGCTCCCAGGGGATTGGAGCCAGGCAGTGGATGGATACTGATGGTGCTTGTCCCCTAACCCCACTCAAGCTGGGCACCAGGGGGCTTTGCCATCATTTTGGAGCAGCAGCCAGTGCCAAGGTGTGTGTGAGGCTGGAGCCAGGACCCACCTGCTGGGGGAAAATGGGACCACGGCACTGCCACATCCCTTGGCACAGCAGAGCTCCTCCTCGTCACCTTGTCCACCCTGGCCTGCAGTGGTGAGCTCCCCCAGCCCAAGCACCCTCCTCTCCCCAGTGTCCCACGCTGTCTGTGCCAACAGTCTTGAAAGGACAGGGGCAGTGGGGTCTGGGGTCCTTGCCATGGATGTTCTGAGTTATCCCTCCCCAAACCAGGATTGCTGGGGGAAGGGAGTCCAGCAGTGTCTGACTCACTGCAGTGCCCTTAACCCACAGCCTGCGAGTGCAGAAGCTGGCAGAGGGGAAACTGAGGCACACGGTGGTGAGGTGGTTACTCAGGGCAGTGCCCAGAAGAACCCTTGTCCCCTGTGTCATCCCCTGTCCTGTTCCTGTCTCTGAGTGATGGAGCTCTGGGGATGCAGCACTGCAGGATCCTGGGCAGCTGAACAGCTCTAGGAAGAGTTTGGGCAATTGGTGGAGATCTGGGACACAGCCCTGCCCTGCCCGTGCCTCTTTTTGTGTGGCCCAAGGCCTTCCCCAGCTGGGTGCTTGGGCTGCCGGGGAGTGCTGGGGCTGTGTGGAATGCAGAGGTGGGCAGTGGGGTAATGCCAGGCACTTCAACTCCTCCCAAGGACTTGGGGAGCTGGGGGCAGGCCAGGCAAGGGGCGAAAAAAACGCTGGGGCATCAGCTTGTGGCTGTGGAACTGATCTGGGGCTGGGTCCCCTCTCACTGTCTGGGAATGAGCTGAGGGCTCTGGGGCCAGGGGAGCAGCTGCTGAGCTGTGCCCTGCCAGGTCTGCCGGCATGCAGAGCAGCTCCTGCCTGCTCTGGCCATGTCCTGCCTGCATCCTGATGATGCTCTGGCTCAGTCTGACCATCCCTTGCTGGACCTGGCTGTGTCTTGCCTGTATTTTACCTTCTCTGTCCATGTCCTGTGCGTGTCCTGTCCGTGCTCTGCCCGGACCTGGCCATCTGCCCCCGGCCTTGCCCCAGCCCCGGCCGTGCCCTGCCCGGCTCAGCCGGTGCCGGAGCGAGCGGGGGGCAGTTGGGGCGGCCCCGGGGGTGCCGCTGCCCACCGGGCCGGACCGGGGCGGGGGCCGGGGCCGGGCCGGGCGGGGGGCGGAGCGGCTCCGCTCTGCTGGGGCTGGCGGAGTGTCAGAGGCGGCGGCGGGAGGCGGTGGCAGCCGCAGCTCCGAGACAGCCGCGGCACCGGCACTGGCACCGGCTCCCGGCACAGTCCGCCGGGCCCAGGTAAGGGCTGCGGTCCCACCCCGGCGCTCCCATCGCCGTGACCTCGGTTCGTGCCGTGCCCCGGCGGCGCGTCTCCGTCTCCAGAGCCCCGGTGCCGGCGCTGGAGCCTCACGGAGACCGGCGAAACCCCGCTGCCGTCGGGGTCGCGCCACAGCGGGGCTCGGAGACCGGTGCCCAGTGCCGGGGCTCCCGGAGCTGCGGGACGAGAGCAGAGCACGGGCACGGGCACGGGCACGGGCACAGGCGGGGCCGGGGATGCGGGAGGTCGGGGTGAGCACCGGGGCTGCTCCCGCCGCTCACCCTTGCCCGGCGCAAGACGCAGAGCTCCGGGAGAGCAGCTTGGGGGGTTCTCGTTCCCCGGTGATCCGGCAGCCCCGAGCCCCGCAGTGGCGCTCAGCAGGACCCGCCGCTCCCGGCCGGGGCTGCCCGCCGGCACCGGGGCAGGGACGCGGGGTCACCTCCCGGCCCGGCGGGGACAGACCCCGGTCCCTGATGTTCCCCCGGGTCTCCTGTCCGGCTGTCCGGGCCGGGGAGAGCCGGGGCTTGGAGGGGGCTGTGAGTGCGCAGCCGGATCTCGGGGCGCGCTCGGGACGGGATGCGGGGCGGCCGCGGGGCGGGGGAGCGCCCCGGGGAGGCGGCTCGGCCCCGCGGGGTCTCGGGCGGGCAGCCCTTGAGCAGGGGACAGCCAGGGGCTTCTGGCAGAGCTCGGTGGTGGTAGGACCTCCGGGACCTCCGCGGGAGGCGACACTGTCCCTGCGCCCCCGCAGCACTGCCGCTCTCGCACACGGCCCAGGTGTCGCACGGCCCCTGGGATGCGGTGTCCCCCAGGTGTCGCACGGCCCCTGGGATGTGGTGTCGGAGGGGTCAGGGCTCCTGGCACGGGTGGGAAGCGCTCCGAGCACGGAGGAGTCGCGGGCCCTTCTCACGCACCCCACTCGCGGTGCGAGGAGAGGCTGCCCGCCGCTGGCAGGAGCTTCCCGCCGTTCCGTGGCTGTCGGGCTGGACTTGGCTCTGCCCTACCCCGTGCTTCAATTCCCCGGACGTTCTCCAGCGGTTCCCGCGGGATGTCAAACCCTCGGCACTGAACCAACCGAGAGGAGCAGCTGTGGGAATGGCGGGAGCCCTGCTCACTGTCCATCGTGGCTCGCTGCCGGGTGGGTGGTGGTTTGCCCTTCACAGCAGCTTGGCCTGAAGGTGCCTTTCATCTGCTGGGTCCTCTCAGCTGCCCCAAACGATCTGGACCACAGGAACCTGGGTTCCCAGTGCCACTGGACCCCTGTGCCAGGCTCAGCCTGCCACTGATGAGCTCCATCAATAATCCATGCGCCTGTGGCCTCTCCCCTGCTTGAGGGAACCCCGGGTCCCTTAGAAGCATTTGTTCCTTAAATAAGGCAGGGGCCCTTCCTTCTCTCACCTCCAAAGTCCTTCACACTGGGGGGTCAGGTAGGAGATGCCCTGAGACAGATGGGGACTCAGCAGCAGCAGACAGCACCTGAGAGCAGACACTTAGGGGCATGGAAGAAGAGGAGGAGGTCAGCTTGTGTCACCCCACCCTACCCCATTAGGCTCTGTGCCACACTGCTGCCTGCAGCCCCCTGGGCATCTCTGCCAGCTCTGGCTGCTGGAGGGCTCCCCCAGCACAGCCATCACCTGCCTGGGAGCAGCATGGGGGCATCAAGGGGTCCCCTCCTCCTGCTCAGGAAGAGCAGCCTCAGTATGGGCTGCAGGGAACTGCAAGGGCCAGCACTCCCTGGCATCCCCCTCCCACCCTCTGTGCCCCCACAAGCGCTGCTGGGCTGTGGAAGAGGCCGTGGTCCAGTCACAGCATCAGCAGCTTCCTGTTCCAGAGCAGCCAGAGGCTTCTGGACTGCCAAGGGGTCTCCTTCTCCCATGGTCCCTGAAATGCCAGTCCAGTGGGATTTCAGCAGTCAGCTTCAAATGGGAAACAAATCTCTCCTGTGATTTGGGAAAAGACAACCAATCTCGGAGGGGACTGCATCCTCTGCCAAAACAAGGCCTGCCTGCTGCAAAAGCCTTTGATTCCCCCGCGCCTCCGTGCTTTCTGCAGAGGGAGTCAGCAAACCTGGCTCTTACTTTCACTGAAATCTCTGAATTTAGTATACAGGGAAGGAAGGGGCGGTGGTGAGAGAACAGACTCTGAAGCACCGCGACTGCCAGAACCTGCGCCTTGCTGTGTGAGGGTGAAGCCAGTGGAGAGTCCCTGCTCCAGCCCGGTGCCACCAACAGCCCTGGGGGCAGCAGCAGCCCCATGGCTATGGGATGGAGATTAAAATACTGTGGGCACTGGGTTCTGTGGGCACGGTGGGCTCATGGCTGGCTGCTTTTGGCAGTGCTCTCAGCTGGAGGGTGGGATCTGTCTGCACCCCTGATGCTGCTGCGTGGGTCGGGGGCTCGGCTTGGAGCCGGCCTTGGCTCTGTCTGCCCAGCCTGGTCTCCCTGTGCCAGGTGACATCCTTGGCTCTTTCCCTCTGCGTGATATTTTAGGGCTGTCAAGCTGTCCCCCTGCAGGCTGTTCTGCCTGATGCTGCCAGAGGGGCCAGCTCTGTGCCCACCCTATGCCAGTGTGTCCCTGGGAGTGCTGAGGGGAGCCTTGTCCCTGTGGCCCTCCATGTGCCCTGGGATCTGTGCCACTTGTATGTGTCCTGGGGGTTCTGGGTCACTGTGGGAGCTATTGCACCTCTTTATCTTGCCTTTCAGCAGGGGATTTCTTCCTAAGGGCATCCCAGGTGGGGGGCACAGGCAGGCTCATGGCCTGGCTCTCCCATGCAGCACTGACTGTCCCTGTCCCTGTCATGCCTTGCATCTCGCAGACCCAGCAGCTTTTCCCTTTGCTTTTCCAGGTGCCGAGGGCTCTGCTGGGGTGGCACCACCTCTCTCCCACCAACACCACGCCGTGCCACCCCCCACCACCCAATGCCTGGGGACTGCCTGCCCTCGCCTTGACGGGTGGCAGCGGGTGACACGGGGTGGTGTGGGTCCCCCAGCCAGCACCAGCACACCCCATGGCGGTGCCCTTGGCCGCCTGGCTGGGGCTGATGCACCTGGCCACCTGTCTGGCTGCTGGGCACGGCATGGCTGGCAAGAAGGAGATCAGCATGGATGGGGACCTGGTGATTGGGGGCCTCTTCCCCGTCCATGAGAAAGGAGTGGGGAGTGAAGACTGCGGCAAGATAAATGAGCACCGGGGCATCCAGCGCCTGGAGGCCATGCTCTTCGCCCTGGACGAGATCAACAAGGACGGGAGCATCCTGCCAGGGGTGAAGCTGGGTGCTCACATCCTGGACACCTGTTCCAAGGACACCTATGCCCTAGAGCAGTCCCTTGACTTCGTCCGTGCCTCCCTTACCAGGGTGGATGGTTCTGAGCACATCTGCCCTGATGGCTCCTACGCTGTCCACGATGATGTTCCCACTGCCATCACCGGTGTCATCGGTGGCTCCTACAGTGACGTTTCCATCCAGGTATCTCCCAGGCAAGAGGGGCTTGGATGGGGCTGGGGTTTGAAGTGGGGGACGAGAGTAAAACCTTGGCAGCAGTGCAGTGATGCCACTGCCGGTGTGGCACAGGGAAGCTCACTCATCCCTCACAGTGATGCTCTGCCCCCTTCTCCAATGGGGAGGGAATGCTAGGTGGGCACCTGAACAAGCCATCTCTCTGTGGTTTTGGGGGATGTGCCCGGGGTCCCCTTGGGGGCTGCATGAATTCCCCAACACTTCACTAGCTGTAGGAGCCAAGCCTCACATGGGGACAGCTGTTTATTCCTCTCCTGGGTTCAAGGGAACAAGTGCAGCTCCTCAGTCCAGCTCATGTCTGGACTGTGCCAGACAGAGCAGACCAGTGAGGGGGCACTGTCCCCCTTTTCCCCCCCAGAGGTCAGCCCATAAGGTGCTGCAAGGGACATGCACCTCTGAGGGGCTCAGCCATAGGGCTGCCTGGCTAAGGCAGGGTGAGCTCAGAGGACAAGTGCTCCTGTGTCCCCAGTTATCCCACAGGAACAGGCACCTCAAGCTTCAAACCTGGCTGTGACCCTGGCTGGGGTGCATCTCAGTGTGGACCTGGAGGTTGGTTTCATCAGGGAGAAGAGCATCCCCTGAGGATGCAGGACTCAGCAGGACCAGCTGAGTCACAGGGGTGGCTGGTGGGCCACATGCTTGCTGAGATTTAATGAGTCCCCAGCGTGTGCCAGACTGTGTGTCCTGGTCCCTGGGGTCCCTGCCTCCCCCAGCATGGGGTGGAAGAAGCTGGGACTGTGCGATGAAGGCAGCATCCCAGCTCACCTGGGCACTTGTCCCTTCCCTTGCTGGGAACCCAGCATGTCCCCATGTCCCAGCCCTGGGCAGGCAGGTGTCAGCAGGGGCAGAATGTGGGCTGGCTGGGGAGCTCAGGGGGCACTGGAGGGGCATGGCAGGCTGGCAGCTCCCATGCATGGTGAGGACAGGCAGCAGCATCACTGTGCTCGGGGACACTCTTGCCATTAGGGGAATTTGTCTTCAAGATCATTTGTCCACGTTAATTAAGCCACATCTCCTGCCTGGGGAGCAGTGAGGCGTGGGCAGGCTTGGCAGCCCCGCTGGCACACCTGAGGTCCCCTTGCTGCCCCCAGAGCCTGGGTTTAACAGCCTCATTAGTGGGGATTTTTCCCCTTTGAAGCTAACGAGGGATTCTGCTGAGTGCTGGAAGGTGCCAGTCCCACTGAGCTCCTGATGTGGGATGCACAGGCGCCACTCCCATGACCCACTTCTGCAGCATCCCCCAGCCTGGTGGGAGGACTCTGACCTGGCTCCCAGCCCCTAGAATCCTTTCCCCCTGTGCTGTAGGGCTACCAGGCATCCTGGCTTTCTCCTTGCCATTGAGAATCTCCCACAGGTCACCTATGGCAGACTTTCTGCTTCTGTCCCCTCCCTGGACCTGAATTTCAGAGTGGAGTGCTTGAAACACTAAAAAAGTAAAAATAAAAATAAAGATAAATGAGCATGTCTGAGGGCTCAGGCACTCTGTGAATGTGCCATCCATTCTTGTCCAGTCCCTCCACAGATCAGGATGCTCTGGGTTGGGATGGTTGCTCCTCAGCAGGTTGTGTTTGGGAGCATCGTGCATCACTGGGTACAGGGCGGGGGTCCCCCCACAGGAATGTCCCTTGCTGGCCACCCCTTCAGGCACTCACCTCTCCTCCTGCATGCAGGTGGCCAACCTGCTGCGGCTCTTCCAGATCCCACAGATCAGCTATGCCTCCACCAGTGCCAAGCTCAGTGACAAGTCCCGCTATGACTACTTCGCCCGCACTGTCCCTCCAGACTTCTACCAAGCCAAAGCCATGGCAGAGATCCTCCGCTTTTTCAACTGGACCTACGTCTCCACTGTGGCCTCCGAGGGCGACTACGGGGAGACGGGGATCGAGGCCTTTGAGCAGGAAGCCCGCATGCGCAACATCTGCATCGCCACCTCGGAGAAGGTGGGGCGCTCCATGAACAAGAAGACCTACGATGGAGTGGTGCGGGCTCTGCTGCAGAAGCCCAATGCCAGAGTGGTCGTGCTGTTCACCCGAAGTGAAGATGCCCGGGAGCTGCTGGCAGCTGCCCAGAGAGCCAACGTGTCCTTCATGTGGGTGGCCAGTGATGGGTGGGGAGCCCTGGAGAGCGTGGTGGCCGGCAGCGAAGCAGTGGCCGAGGGAGCCATCACCATAGAACTGGCAGCCTACCCCATCAAGGAGTTCGCTTCCTACTTCCGTAGCCTCCACCCCTACAATAACAGCCGAAATCCCTGGTTCCGGGAGTTTTGGGAGCAGAAGTTTAAGTGCAGCTTCCACACGCAGGACTGTAGCCGGTACTCCCTCAAGACAGGCAAGTTTGAGCCAGAGTCCAAGATCACGTTTGTGGTCAATGCAGTCTATGCCATGGCTCACTCTCTGCACAACATGCACCGGACGCTGTGCCCCAACTCCACCAAGCTCTGTGATGCCATGAAGCCTGTCAATGGCAAGAGGTTTTACAAGGACTTTATACTCAATGTTAATTTTGATGGTGAGTCCAAAGTGGAGATGGGGTTTGGCTGCCAAACTGGAAAGGGATGGGTGGAGGATAGGAACAAGGAGGCCCAAATTTGACCCAAAACCCTCCAGTTCCTCCAGCCTGCCTGCACCCAGGGCTGTGGTTGTCCTGAGGTGCCAACAGCCAGCCCACCATCATCATTGGGAGGCAATCTAGGCCTTCTGTTCCCAGTGGAAACATGTGGAGAAGCTGTGGACCAGCCCCACCCAGCCCCAGGGACCCTCAAGAACAGGGGTCCTTGCAACCATCATGATTTATTCACATTTCAGGGATTAGACTGGTGGGATACCCTTGATCAGGGACCCATGCAGTTTGGGGTGATTAGAAGCATGTCCTCTGTGACTTGGGCTGAGGATGTCTTGGCTATCAGGAGTCACTGAGAGCCATGGAGGCTGCACAACCACCCTCTGCCCCTGCAGAGCTGGCTGGGGCTCACAGGCTCTCAGACAGGTGGGTAGTTCTCCACCTTTGCTTTCCTGCCCCTGACATGTGCACAGGCAGCAGGGATGGGAGTGAAGGCAGGAAACAGGTTGGGCATTTTCCTGTGGCCATGGTGGGATGTGACCCTTTGGATGAGCCCTGCCTCGAGGCTGGAGTGAGTGTTCTCCTGCCCTGGGGCAGTGACTGTCTCCCCTTCTCCTCCCTGCAGCTCCTTTCAGGCCAGCAGACACGGAGAGCGTCGTTCGGTTTGACCGCTACGGTGACGGCATCGGGCGCTACAACATCTTCAACTACCACCACGTGGACGGGCGGTACCGGTACCAGAAAGTGGGCTACTGGGCAGAGGGGCTCATGCTGGACACCAGCCTCATCCCCTGGGCTGAGACCTCCATTCCTGTGTCCCAGTGCAGTGACCCCTGCAAGAAAAATGAGATCAAGAGCATGCAGCCCGGAGACATTTGCTGCTGGATCTGCATCCCCTGCCAGCCCTACGAGTACCTGCTGGATGAGTTCACCTGCATGGACTGCGGTCTTGGTTACTGGCCCAATGAGACCCTGAATGGCTGCTACGAGCTGCCCCAAGAGTACATCCGCTGGAAAGATGTCTGGGCCATCGGTCCCGTCACTATCTCTTGCCTGGGCTTTATCTCCACCCTCTTTGTTATTGGGGTCTTCGTGAAGAACAACGACACTCCCATCGTGAAGGCCTCTGGACGAGAGCTGTGCTACATTCTGCTGACTGGGGTGCTCATGTGCTACAGCATGACCTTCATCTTCATCGCCAAGCCCTCCACCGGGGTGTGCACGCTGCGGCGCCTGGGGCTGGGCACCTCCTTCGCCGTCTGCTACTCGGCCCTCCTGACCAAGACGAATCGCATCGCCAGGATCTTCAGCGGGGTGAAGGAGGGCGTCCAGCGCCCCCGCTTCATCAGCCCAACGTCACAGGTGGTCATCTGCATGGCCCTCATCTCCTGCCAGCTGATCATCGTCATCATCTGGCTGCTGGTGGAGACCCCTGGCACAGGCAAGGAGACTGAGCCTGACAAGAGGTACATTGTCACCCTCAAGTGCAACAACCGTGACTCCAACATGCTCATTTCGCTCACCTATAATGTCCTCTTGATTGTCCTCTGCACGGTCTACGCCTTCAAGACGCGGAAATGTCCTGAAAACTTCAACGAGGCCAAGTTCATTGGGTTCACCATGTACACGACCTGCATCATCTGGCTGGCCTTCCTGCCCATCTTCTACGTGACCTCCAGCGACTACCGTGTAAGAGCTGGAGCTCTGAGGGGCTCTGACAGGGCTTGATCTAAGTGGTCCTGGAGATCTGGGCCATGCAGGGTCCATGATTAGGAGACGCATGGGCCTGGGGAAGGGTCTGCATCCACACACCTGGTGATGGTCATCTTTGCACTGGGTAATTCAGGACCAGGTGAAGGGTCCTGAAGGGCTGTGGCTAATGGGGCAATGAGTCCTGGAGAGAGGACCTGCCCCTCTCCCTCCTTTGCTAGGATGAGGATGGGAAATGGTCCTGAGACCTCCAGAGATCCCCCATAGCCATGACTATCATGGAGCAATGATTAGTCATCCTTCAGCCTGGTGACACAACAGCATGAGACAGCCCCTGGCTCATCCAGACACCACAGCCCAGGGCATGAATGCCAGCCCCAGGGCGAGCCTGGTCCCTGGGCTGGAAGCAGGGCCAGGAACTGGGTAGCATGGGGTGCATCCTGGCACGGACAACCAAATACGTGGGTCTTGAGGAGTTGGTGTGGGCAGTTAGTCAGGGGCTTCCAGAGAGGACCTGCAGCCCCAGAGGGAGTGGGCACCGGGGTGGGGGAGTGCAGGCTCTGGCCCTGGGCAGTGCCAAAAAGCAGCATGTGGGCAGGGCTGGGGTGCACCTGCTTTGCAGGGGCCACTTGTCCCCACCAGGGCAGTGTCCACACTCTGCCCATGGGTCTCCTGCAGGACCACCCTGACAGAGGGATGGGGTGTGGGGTGGAATGTGCCTGCAGGATGCAGCCTGTGCCCAGTGGGGCCAGCCAGTGCCACAGCATGGGCTTCATCCTGCCCTGCTTGGGGCAGAGGGCTGACGGGTGGAGCACCTGATGCCCACCCCTGTCTCCAGGTCCAGACCACCACCATGTGCATCTCGGTGAGCCTCAGCGGCACCGTGGTCCTCGGCTGCCTCTTCACCCCCAAGCTGCACATCATCCTCTTCCAGCCGCAGAAGAACGTGGCCAGCCACCGCGTGGGCACCGCTCGGTTCAGCGTGGCAGCAGCCAGCTCCAGCCAGTCCCACGGTGAGCACGCTGGGGCTGGGGCAGGGCTGGGGGACAGCAGCCCTTTCCTGCTGGGGGGTGTGTGTGGGCACCCCAGCATGGGCTCCTGAAGAAAAGGGGGGTGTGGGGTAGGGCAAAGCGGGAAATGGGGGGAAATGGTGGATGTGTCCCCAGGGGCTCTTCCCTGTCCTCTGTCCCAGTGCCTCATCTCCCAGCACAGCACAGCTGCCAGAGGGGTACTGCTCCTGCGGGGCTCTCATTGCTCTGAGGGGACACTCTCCACCCCAACACAGGGAGTTCAGCTGCCCCCAGGTGCCTGTCACTACCCGAGGCACTCTCCCCTTTAGCTTCAGGGAATAGGACTACCCTGGGCACCTGGGGGGACATGGCCATCCTGGGCACCCACCACCCCAACTCCCTGGGCACCACAGCCATGGGATGCTGGGCAGTGCTGCTGCCAGACCCCAACCCAGCCCTGACTGCTTCCTTCTTGTGCAGGCTCAGCCTCGCCATACGTGCCCACGGTGTGCAATGGCCGTGAGGTGGTGGATTCCACAACATCATCCCTGTGAAGGACGGGGGGGCCAGGCTGTGGTGCTGCCACAGAGCACCCCCACTGCTCCCCAGGGAGAGCAGTGCCCGCAGCACGGCCTGCTGAGGTGCCAGGTGCAGCCGGGAGGCTCAGTCCCTGCCCCAGCACGAGCTACACATCCCACATGTCGGGTCATGGTACGTGTCACCCTACCCTTGCACTGAGCCACCTTACATGTGCCCTGTCCTCCACACCCTGCACTGAGCCATGGTTGAACATCCCCCTCCCTGAGCTGAGCCACGGCGCACGTCCCCAGGTCCCCAGCACTGAGCCATGGCACGTCCCTCTGCGTCACCTGCACTGAGCCACGTGCCCCCACAGCCCTGCACTGAGCCATGGTGAATGTCCCCATGTCCCCCAGCCCTGCATTGAGCCGTGGTGCACATGGCACGGACCTCGCACTGAGCTGTGCACAAATACCCTGTCCCTGTCCCTTGCACTGAGCCCTGGTGCAGACACATCCCCTGCCCCTTGTCCCCAGCCCCCGGGCACACCTCCACTCCCTCTCAAGCCACGTTCCACCTCCTGCTTTTGGCTTGCACCAATCCCACTCCCTTGCTGTGGTGCCACACACTGCCCTCGCCCCAAAGCCCACCCAGCTTCCCAGTGATGCCTTTCCCATCACGCCCTGTGCCAAGCCTTGGACCAATCACCCTTTCCCCAGTGCTTTGCATTTTCATGTTTTCCTCCTGGTTTTGGCCTCAAGAGAGCCACCGAGTGTGGCTGGGCTGGGCCTAAGCCTCTCCCCATTGCTTCCCTCACTGGGTGTGGCGCTTCTCATCCCATACTGGGACAGGGCAGGAGTGGGGGCAGACAAATTCCTGCTGACTCCAGCCCCTGCAGAGCCCGGGGGGGGGGCATTGGAGGCTCAGGGCAAGCAACAGGACCCAGGTATTTGAGCCCAACCAAGTTTTTAACAGTAGACTTTTTCTGTGAACAAAAGTGTGATTTTCTTTTTTTTTTTGTAATTTATGTAAATAAAGTGGTTTTGGTGTTGTTTTTTTTTTTACAAAATGGATTGTTCCATAGCTCAGGTACAGCGAAACCTGAGAGAAGGGAACTGACCCTCGCAGAGGGCAGAGCCACATCAAGACATAGGGGCCAGCAGAATCAGGGGCCTTGTGACAAGCCCCAGTCACATCCTGCAGAGCACAGAGGTGGCTGCACCAAGGATGGGGGGCACAGCTCCAGGGACAGAATGACCTGCTCCAGTGGCTCCAGGGACAGAGGGCTAGGAGCTGCCAGGGGATTCAGGGCTGGAAGCTGTGGTCTTCTGCTTCAGGGGGACGATGCAGATACTGTTTTTGGCTTCTTTGATTCTCCACCACCGTCCCAGCCTGTGGGTGAGAGAGATGGGGGGGGTCACCCTCCAACAAGACCCCGAGGAGAGGGAAGCTGCACCTGCAGGCAGCTACACCAGGGAGGGGGGACAGTACCGGTGCTCCTGCCCGATGCCAGCCACCAGGAAATCACCAGCTGCTGAGAACTTGAGGCTGTTGACAAAACCCACCTGGAGGGGACAGGGCAGGGTGAGGGGCTCCCACAGGCTTCTCCTGCTGCCCAGGAAGGGCAGTCCCTGCTGAGAGACCCTCCAACCCAGCTCCAGAAGTCCCAACCTGCCCATCCATCCATACCAAGGGGATGTCCAAGAGGTGCTCCAGCTTCCGAAATCCTTCACCACACTTCCAGAGCTTCACACTGCCGCTGTGGGACCCTGGGGCGCAGAGAGGAGCCTGTCATGCACCCCTGCCCAGGGATGGGAGCAGGACTGGCTTCCCCCCCAGGCTGCCACCCCACACACCTGTGGCCAGGAGGTCACTGTTGCGCAGGGCAGCCACGGCTGAGATCCAGCAGGGCTGCTGCAAGCCCTCAGTGCCCTGCTCACCGTGCGCCTGCCGAGCCAGCGCCAGCGGCTTCTTCTTCGTCAGCCCCCACAGGGCTAAAGACCTGCAGGGATGTGAGGGATGAGGGGGCTGAGGGGGCACCCTGCCCACCCCAGGCATCAGCCTGGCCCCGTGCTCACCCATCATCTGCACCAGACACCATGTGCTCCTCGTTGATGAGCTGGATACAGTCGATGGAGCCCCTGCGAAGAGAACAGGTCACGGTCAGCAGTTACAGGTGTGCTTTGGGATCCTGCAGGGCACCTGGCACCCACACAGCACTGCCCCAGCTGGACACACCTGCCCACAGCCCCCTCTGCCACCCTGGACCTACTGGTGCCCAGAGAAGACGAGCTGTGACTCCTCAGGGATTTTCCAGAGCCGCACGGTGCCGTCCCGTCCCCCCGCTGTCACACAGCACTCCCGGCTCAGGCTGTCCAGCCCTGTGATGATGTCCTGGTGTCCAAATCTGCACAAGGACATGACAAAAAGCTGTGGCAAACAGGGCCCTCTGCCCCCTCACTCCTCAGGGCTGCTGGGCACCCCTTGGAGGGGTCAGTGAGATTTCCCCAGGTCTTACAGGGTCTCCACGTATGCGTTCTCAGCCACGTCCCAGACCTTGACGCAGCGGTCATGGGAAGCGCTGTACAGCTGGTGTGTGCCCTTTCGGAAGGACAGGCCCTGGGACAGACGGACAGACACGGCACAGCAATGAGGATGCCCAGCAAGACACAATTGCCTGGCCCCACAGGCACTGTGCCCAACGCCCCCAGCTCACCGAGACGGCGTCGCGGTGCCCCGTGAAGATGTGCAGGCGCTTGCAAGTGGCTGCATCCCAGATCATGATCAGCTTGTTCCTGTCTCCTGTAGCCTGGCAGGCAGCAGGGGACACCTGAGACCTGCCCCCTGGAGACCCACAGCCCACCCCTGCCTCCACTCCCCCTCCACGGGCTTTGGCTGTCCCAGGGACCCATTCCTGACCCAGCAGGGATAGGGGCTCCTTTAACCCAGCAAGGCACATCTGGGCATGAGGCTGTACCCCCAGGATCCAGGGAGAACACTCCCCAGGGCCATCTCTCCACCCCTGTGCCCATACCAGGTACTTGCCGTCCGATGAAATGGCCATGCAAAGGACCTGGGACGCGTGCCCCATGTGCCGCTCCTCCGTGCCCTTCTTCCCCCCGGGCACCACGCACAGCCTCTTCCCACTGTCCACCTCCCCTGCAGGAAAATCGTCACAATCACCCTCTGGGAGCCTCCCACCACTCCCTAAAGTGTCAATGAGCCTTCCACAGAGCCTGGAATTATGCGCAATCTAAGAATAGCCAAGGGCCAAGCCACCTCAGAGGGCACCCGGGTCCCTGCAGGGGTTGGGCTTGGCAGCAGCCAGTCACAGCCCCAGGTGAACACTTGCATTTGATGAGGGAGCCATCCTTGGAAGCAGAAAAAATGAATCTGTCATCAGGAGAGACGACGAGGCAGGTAACGGGCAGCTGGTGTCCCCGCAGCACACGGATCTTGGCTGGATCTGGAGGCTGTACCTGCAGGAAGAGCAGGATGTGAGCTGGGCTGCCCAGGACCCTTCCCCAGGCCCAGGAGCACCCCAGCACAGCACCCTGACTTCGCCAGGGAGAAGGGCTGTAGCGTGCTGGCCGTGCCTTAGTATCCCCTAGGCTGGCACCGGCAGTCTGGCACCCCGGCACTCACATCTTTGGCGACCAGGCGCTGCAGCCGGCCTCTCTGCTCCAGCTGGGGAAGAAGGGGGACGTTCAGCAGAGGGGGTGGCCTCAGTCCCGGTCCCGCGGGAATGGGACAGAGCCCGCTGCCGCCAAGGGGACCGAGAGGCCGCGCCCGCCTCCCCGCTCACCACGTCCTCCTTCAGGCGGTCGCCGATGAGATCCGCCGGCTCGAGCTCCTCCTCGTCCTCCGCCCGCTCCTCCTCTGCGGCGGGACAGTGCGTGAGGGTCGGGCTCACCGCCCGGGGCCGCCCCGCGGGGCACCGGCGCCGGGCGGGACTCACCGAGCTGCCGGAGCTCCTCCAGGTACTGCTTGGCCAAGCGCAGCTTCTTCTCCTGCGGCGTCTCCTCCACCTCCTCCTCCGCTGCCTCTCGCCGCCGCCGCCCCAACAACGGGCTGCGGGGACACGTGTGCGTGAGCATCGGTACGGGCACCCCGCAGGTACCGGCACAGCCCCCGTTACAGGCATCCCCTGGTCTGACATCCCCTCTACAGGAATCCCCGGTCAGACAACCCCTCCGGTACAGGCATCCCCCGGTCCGGGATCTCTCCGGTACAGGCATCCCCCGGTACCGGCGCCCCGCCGCGGTAGCGGCACTCCCCAGGCGCAGCCCTTACCTCTCTGTCTCGGAGTCGCTGGACACTTCCTCGTCGGCGGGCCGACCGGTCGTCGCCCGCGGTCTCCCATCGGCGCCCGGTGCCTGCGGAACAAAATGGGGCTATCGACGGGACGGGAATGGGGATGGGGACGGGCGCAGCGAAAGCCCCACGGCGGCGACCCCGGCGAGGCAGCCCTTCCTCGCCCGCCTCCCTGTCTCCCTCCAGCCCGGTCCTTACCGCCGGCCGTGGCCGCCGTCGCGCCGCCGCCCCGCGCGGGGCCTTGGCCCGCCTGCCGCCCGCCGCCGCCGCCGCCGCCATGCTGCCGCCGCACGTGGGCGCCCCCGGCCGCCACCGGGGCTCAGGCCACGCCCCCTACAGCGCCTATTGGCTGTGGCCGGCAGAATCCCGCCTCCCATTGGCCCCGCGGCACCGCCTCCCGGTCCCGGAAGCGCACCCTGCCCTGTCCCGGTCCGACGGCCGCGCTGTCACTCGAGCGTGACGTCACGCACCAGCCCCGCCCTCTGCCTATAACCACGCCCTCATTGTTTGGCCACGCCCCTGCCGCTGCCCCGCCGGTGCCGGGGGTCCCTGCGCCCAGGATCGGCCACTCGTGCCGGGGACCCGCTGCCCCGGAGCGGCTGTCAGAGCCCCAGGGCCCCCAGCGCTGCATCCTCTGCCCCCATGGCCCTTCGGGCACAGTCCTGCAGCTGGCAGCCCCCGTGGTGACAGTGACAGTGGGTTGGTGCTTCCGAAACCACGATCAGCTCGTTCTGTCCCTCAGGGACCCTTAACCAGCCTCCACTGCCGGCCATGGCCTCTGCTCCCTTCCCATGACCCGTCCTTGGCCATGCTGGGGTAACGTCTGTCTGTCTGGGATGGGTGATGCTCTAAAGAGCTAAAAACCACTTTTGTGCAGAAATTTTATTATGTGCAAACAATCTCTTTTCTCTTTGGCACAGGGAGAGTCAGGGAAGGACAGTGGGAATGCCCTGCACTGGTCTCTGCAAGGCAACAGACCTAGGGAGAGCCTGTCCCAGCCTGGGCAAGTGGATGCACTAGTGGGGAGTGATGCTGCCCCCAGGCTCAGCACCCCAGGGCATGACAAGAGGAGCCACCCTCTCTGGCTGGAAGCCTGTTAAGGCTACGAAATTTTGGTCTTGGTGGCCCCAGGCTGCTGTGGAGCTGCTGCTCAGGCTCTGAGGCTGCAGGAGCCCATGCCAGGGGCAGTGCAGAAGGAGCTGGGTGGACAAAGAACCCACCCTCCATCCATCCGGGCAGCAGGGGCAGAAAGGCAGCTGTGGTCATGGAGGGGAGCTCTGCTTAGGAACTGAGCAAGCTAGAACCCACAGGGACACACAGGAAGGGTCCAAACTGCAGCGCCCAAAAGGCAGAGCCAGGTTGGGAATCCCACCTTGGCCTCGTCTGTGCCTGGTCATGCAAGTGAAGGAGCTGTCCTGCACCTCCTGCTTCATCATCTTCTTGATGCTGCCCTCTGTAAGCCCCATCACGACTTGAAGGAGCCGGATGGAGAGCTCCCGTGCGGTGTATCACTCCTTGGGGAGGAGGGAGGGCGTGAAGATGGACATCCCCAAAAGAGCCTCGGGCTCCAGAAGGGAGCGGAGCTGAACTGCAGCACAGCACGTTTGCCCAGTGGGGTTTGGTGTCCCTGTGCCCGCAGAGGGCTGGGCGGGTCCGGGTAGGGTGTTCCGCCGTCCTGCCGCGGCCCGGGATGGGTCGGTGTGTCCGTGCGGGAGTGCGGGAGCGCCCGGAGCCGAGCGGGCAGCGCGGGGCACGGACCGTGCGCCCTCCGGCCGCCAGAGAGCGCGGGCGGGCCCGGCCGGGCCCAGGAAGTGACGGCGGCGGCGGGGCCGAGGAACGGTACGGGCGGGACCGGGCTGGGGCAGGGCACAGAGCGGGGAGACGGGCAGGGACCGGGGCTCGGCGGTGCCCCAGGAATGGGCCAGTGATGGGTCAGTGATGGGTCAATGCTGGGGTCACTGATAGGGTCAATGACGGGTTGGTGGGAGGCGTCGGTGATGGGGTCAATGATGGGTCAGTGCTGGGGTCAGTGCTGGGGTCTGTGATGGGTGAGTGGTGGGGTCAGAGGTGGATCAGTTATGGGGTCAGTGATGGGTCAATGCTGGGGTCACTGATAGGGTCAATAACAGGTTGGTGGGGGGTCAATGAAGGGATCAGTGATGGGTGAGCAGTGGGGTCAGAGATGGGGTCAATGGCAGGTCAAACGACAGGTCAGTAATGAGGTGAGTGTTGGCTCAGTGTTGGTCGGTGAGGGTCAGCGGTGGGGTGGGGATCCGTGTTCAGGAGGTGCAGCCATGCAGTGGGAGCAGCGATCAGCTGGGCGATGCCGTTCCAGTGTCTGTGTGCGAGTGCTGTGTGGTTTGGAGCAATCGGGGTGCAGGCAGGCTGAGTGCCCCGTGTGGGGGTGCAGCGTGGGAAGTGGGGCGTGCTGTGTGGGGCCCGGACAGACGTGTCATTCACACCGGGGAAGCAGAACCAGGCGCTGTGGTTGGTCATGAGCCTGGGCTGCTTCCTGCTGCGCTGGCACCCGGGGCAAAGGAGCCAGCAGCAGCGGGCAGGGTGAGTGTGAGCAGGGTGAGCGTGAGCAGGGTACACATGTGAGCAGGGTGGGTGTGAGCAGTGACTGAGCAGGGTGACTGTGGGCAGGGTGAGTGCAGACTGGGTGGGTGGGTGAAGGCAGGGTGAGTGTGGGCAGGTGGGTGGCAGGCAGATGCTGTTGGAGTCCTGGAGTGGCTTTGCTGGGCAGGCAGAAGAAAACCATCGCCTCCTCAGGAGTACTGGTGGGGTCTGGCCTCTGAAGGGGACAGTGCAGACTGGGCTGTGGGTCAGGAGTCTTGGAGCTAGAGGGGTGACCCCACCATGCCTCCTAGGAGCACCTAGGGTGTGGGAGGGCAGACTCAGGCCCTCCCCAACCCCCAGAGGGGAAGTGGGGCAGTTTGCTCAATTCTGGTTAATCAGCTGGTGTGGTGGTTGCTCCTGCCCTCTGCCTGCAGCTTCTCCTTTGCAAGGGGAACTGCCAGGCTGAGAGAGGGGACGACCCATGGCATGCTGTGGGATAGGGGTTTTCTGACCCCTCAGAGGCTTTTTGGGCTCCTCAGAACCCTGACTCTGAGGACATGTGTGATGAGCTAGCTGGTCTGATGGGTGCTAAGGTGGCACGAGCTAGTGGCAGGGGCTGGGGAGGAAGCACTGTGCCTCCTGCCCCTCAGCTGATTTGGCAGTACGAGACCTTTCTGCAGGTCTCATGGCATGATTTCCTGGAGCTGGCACCATGTGCCACCTCCCTGCCATGAGTCTCTTGTTTGACCTTGGACCTGCCAAACCTCCATGAACTCATCTGGCTGTTCCACTGGGGCACCGTGCCTGTACTGGGGCCAGTGGTGGGCTGGGGGGAACACACGCACGGTCTGTGCCTTACTGCCTCTAAGCTGTGACCTGCTTGGTTTCCCGTCAGTGAGAAGAATGGGTTCTGTGTCAGAGGAGCTCAGCTTGGTCCCCTTGCACCAGAGGCCGGAGCTGCTGGAAGCCTGTGCGGAGCTGCTGGGCGAGGAGTGGGGGAAGAGCCGTGCGTCGCGGCTGCACTCGCTGCAGCGCTCCTCGGACGCCTTTCCCACCTGCCTGCTGCTGCTGCGGAGCCGGGGCCCCAGCGACAGCCCAGCCAGCCCCCGGGAGGGGCCCTGCGAGCTCGTGGGCCACGTCCGACTGTCCCGCGTGCTCAGCCGTCCCCATGACCTCTTCGTGGAGAGCGTGGTGGTGGCGCGGGCGCTGCGGGGCCGGGGCTATGGGCGGCGGCTGATGGAGGCCGCTGAGCGGTGGGCCCGGGCCCGGGGCTTTCGCTGCCTGCGCCTCACCACCCACGACAAGCAGCATTTCTATGCCCACCTGGGCTATGTCCTGGGTGAGCCGGTGCAGAGCGTGGCCTTTCTCAGCCCGGCTATATCCTCTGAGGTGCTGCGGCTCTTCTCCGCCCCTTCTGGGGCTGCCGCTGCCACCACCACCAGGCCGTGGATACCCGCTGTCCCCCCGCCGCCCCCACCACCCCTCACTGTGCCCCCACCGCCTCCCCCACCGACCGTGATCTGGGCGAGGGGTGTCCTGGCTGAGGGCAGCGAGCAGCAGAGCCTCCTGCAGTCCCCGCACCGCGATGCCAAAGGGCTCCCCATCTTCTGGATGAAGAAGGACATCTGAGGGCCCCGAGCCAGTGATTAAAGCAGTGCGGGTGGGAGCTGCCCGCCGCAGCACTGCCTGACTACCTGCCATTCTTCAGGGCTGCCACCAGCTCCCCCAGCCTCCATGGTTCACCCTGGCCCCATTGCTGGGGGTAGGGAATGGGCAGAGTTCCTGTACCCCTGCCCTACCTGGGCACACTGGCTCTGCTCCCACCTGGCCCCCAGCTCGCCTAGCAGGGGCTCTGAGACCACCAGCATGGTGGAGAGCCAGGTCCACTGCAGACTGTGGGGTTGGCACTAGTCCCCAGGAGCACTGCCCAGTCCCACCAGTTGTGTCCTCCACTCAGGATTTGCTGTGGGGCAGCTGGGGCTGACGGAAAGTGGTGGCCTCAGCATGGCCACAGCTGTCCTCACTGAGCAGTCTGGGGAAACTGAGGCACAGGATGGCTGGGGGGGGCAATGTGGGAGTAGGTCATGGTGCTGGGGCTGCAGAATCGGGTCCCCTGCACTGCACAGTGAGGGAAGCAGGTGGCCAAACCCCCCTAAGGCAGCCGGTGTCAGTGAGGGCCAGAGGCATGGGAGCGGGAAGGTCAGAAAGAGCGTCCAGCCTGGCAGAGAGGGATTAGCGCTGTCCTTGCTGTGTCACGCGGCCCTGGGCCCATTCCCTGCCTAATCCCCTCATTCTGGGCAGCTGGCCAGTGCTGGGCAGGGGCACCAGACCCCTCTGGCCCTGCCTGGGCTGTGAGGGACAGAGCTGTCCCTTTGGTCCCAGCATGCCTCTTGGGGGGACTCAGTCCTTCAGCAGGTCACCCAGCCTGGCTCAGCACTGTGCTGATAATGGGGACCAGGGAGTCTTGGTGCTTCCACTACAGGCAGACTGGGAGCCAGCAGGAAATTGAGGCACAAGGGTCAGTGGCTTGCAGTGCCACTCCAGAGCTGTGCCATGGCTGTGCTGTGCAAGCAGGATCCCAGCACTAGAGGGAGAGCAGCAGGCAGAGGTAACACTGGCAGTGCTGAGGCAGGAGGGATCTCAAACCCCCAAGTGTACCCAGTCCTGTCAGGTTTTGGGGTGGGCAGCATGTGCTTGCAGGACAGCTCCTAGTCCACCATGTGCCAGGGGGCAGTGCCTGCATTGCTGGAATGCCCACTGCGTCCCACAGCCTCATCCCCACAGCTCTCCTTTCCTCGCAGGGTGCCGGCCCCGCAGGCAGCTGGTGAGGCGGGATGGTGCTGGTGCTGGCACTGTGGGCCTGCCTGGCACTGGGCACAGCCAGTGAGGAGAGCCCAGCACCCGAGCCCCTGGCAGGCGGGCAGCCCTTTGCCGTGGTGTGGAACATCCCCACCGAGCGCTGCCAGCACCGCTTTGGCATAGGGCTGCCCCTCAGCGACTATGGCATCGTGGAGAACCAGGGTGGCCACTTTGCCGGCCAGAACATCACCATCTTCTACAAGAATAAGTTCGGGCTGTACCCCTACCTGTCCCAGCACGGTGTCCCCCATAATGGGGGCCTCCCCCAGCGTGTCTCCCTCGATGCCCACATCAACAGGGTGGTCAAGGACATCCGCCTCCTCCTGCGACCTGCTTTCCATGGCTTGGCCGTGGTGGACTGGGAGGAGTGGAGGCCCCTGTGGGCCCAGAACTGGGGAGCCAAAAGGATGTACCGGACAGCCTCCGAGGAGTGGGTGCGGGAGCAGCACGGCATCCTGCCGGCACGGCAGCAGCTCCGGCTGGCCCAGCTGGAGTTTGAGCAGGCGGCACAGGCTCTGATGGAGGAAACGCTTCTGGTGGGGCGAGCCCTGCGCCCTGGGGGGCTCTGGGGTTTCTACCGCTTTCCTGACTGCCTCAACAGCAACTGGGCCAAGGAGGCAAACTATACCGGGCAGTGCCAGCCGGCGGAGGTGCAGCGGAACAACCGTCTGGGCTGGCTCTGGGCCGCCTCTTCTGCCCTGTACCCCAGCATCTACCTGCCGCTGGCGCTGCCGCCCGCGCTGCGCCGCCGCTTCGTGCACCACCGGCTGCGTGAGGCCCTGCGCGTGGCCGCCCTCAGCACCCACGGCCTCCTGCCTGTGATCGCCTATTCCCGCCTCTCCTTCCGCCGCTCCTCGCGCTTCCTGCAGCTGGTGAGCACTGTGGGGCTGGAGCTGGCTGCGGGTGTGACACGGGTTCTGGTTGGCACAGGGACACAGGCTGTGTCCCCCAGACGGGTCACCTCTGTGTTTCTGGCAGGCTGACCTGGTGCACACCATCGGGGAGAGCGCGGCGCTGGGAGCGGCTGGACTCGTGCTCTGGGGAGACCTGTCGTACTCCCGCTCGGCTGTGAGTATGGTCCCTGCATCACTGGAGGCTGTGGGCAGCAGGAGATGGCATGGGATATATGGGGTGGTCACATCCCCTGTGCCCACCAGGGAGGGCTGGCCAGGTCTCTGTCGCTGGGGCAGGTTCTCACTGGTCCTTCCTCCCCAGGAAAGCTGTGCCAACCTGCGCCACTACCTCATGTCCACCCTGGGTCCTTACGTGGCCAACGTTACAGCGGCAGCCCGAGAGTGCAGCTATGGGCAGTGCCATGGGCACGGGCGCTGTGTGCGCCGGCAGCCCCACCAGCTGGGCAGCCTCCTGCACCTCGGCCCCGGTGCCAGCCCTTGGGCTGCTTTCCGCTGCCACTGCTACCGTGGCTGGGCAGGGGAGGGCTGTGCCCAGCGGGTATGGCTCAGCCCTGCCACCTCCTGCCAGGTGCCTGCCCACGCTCACAGCCTCTATGGGCACAAGGATCTCACATCCTCTGACACCTGCCTGCCACAGGGCACGTGGGGCTGGTGACGGTCCCCTACCCCAGCAGTGCTGCTGCTGGCACTTCCTATGGTCTCATTAACCTAAATAAATTCTCCTGGCACAGCTGGCATGGTCTTTGTGGGCAAAGCTGGGGGACTCTGTGGTGTTCCCATGCTGGGCTCAGTTGCCATTGCTGCTGAGAGGCAGCACAGACCCCAGTTTGGCTCTGGATGGGTCCAGCAGTGCATCAGTTTTCCTGAATGGGCTCTGCCCTGATCCTGTGAGCTGGCAGCTGCTTTACCCTGGGAAAGGGGGCACGGGGCACTGCCACAACCTGCTGTCCCTTTGCCACTAGAACTGTGCTGCTAGCAGCCCTGTCCACGCCACCAGGCCCCCCTCCCCACAGCTATTTTTATCGCCCCCCAACCGTGTTTCTCACTGTCCTATTTTAAGCGGCGCAGTTGGCGCACCAGGAGCCCAGTGCCCAGCTCCTGGGGGCCCTGCACCACCTCACTGCCCGCTCACGCTGCCCAGGCACAGGGAGCCATGCCCAGGGAGGCTGCAGAAGGTACTCTGGGGAGTGGGCTTGGGGCTGGCAGGGGCTCTAGCACCCCAGGGGATACTGGGTGATGCAAGGCTGTGGGGTTGGCATGGGAGCAGTGGACAGATGGTGCCCTCTGCCATGGGGGCTGTGGGCAGAGATGCCTGCCCGGGGAAGAAGAGGGTCCTGGACGGCTGCAGGTGTAGGGCAGCAGAGTTTGGGGAGGGTACAGGCAGCTGGCACACACAGCCCCCTGCAGCAAACCTATGTGACCAGCTGTGCCCCCCCACCTGGGGCAAGTGGGTGCAGGGGTGATGTGGGTATCTGTGGAGCAGTCCCTGGCCAAGGGTAGGGCTGTGGGGAGGGTCTGAGGGGGACCTGGGTAGCGGCTGAGGCCCCCCAGCCCTGATGCCTGCCAGCCCTGTGGGTGACACACAGTCTGGACAGCAGCAGCACGGCGCCACGCTGCCCTGCGACACGCCACTGACCCCGGGAGGGATTGGGAGTGGGCACACTGCCAGCCTGCCATGCTCTGCCAAGGGCACAGTGCGTGGGCCCTGCCCACTGCTCAAAAATACACAAACACCTAGAAAATAATCTTTTCCCTCTACCCCAATGCAGGCATGGTTGCTTCCCAAAACAGTGCTGGAGGAATGCCTACTTCCAAAAAGCTCTCTCAGTCCCATGTGACGTGCTCACTAGCGCAATAGGCACCAGGGCCCCCTGGCACAGCATACACCCCACATCTCCATCTGTGCACCCCCAAGCAGCACAGTACCTGCGGGGCAAGCCAGGCCACATGGCAGACTGGCACTGCCCTGCACCTGCCCACCAGCTTCCAGCTGGCCCTTGGAGCCCCAGCCAGTCCCACAGGGCTATCCTGGCTGGGGGGTGGCACATTCCTGCCCCCAAGCCAGGGCCAGATTCCAGCCCCACTAACAAGGCTCGGGATCGTGGCCACCAGGCACCCGCTAACTGCTGCGATGACAGCGGTGGGGCCGGGGGGTACAGCCAGTGCTTGCCCACTGTGGCTGCAGGGCTGGGCCAAGGGAGCACCAGCCTTGGCTGCCTGCCCTGTGCAGCACTGGGCTGCCGTGGCTGACATCCTCCCGGCAGGGCTCTGGTCCCACAGAGGTGCCCAGGGCAGGGCACAGGCTGACCCTTTGCCTCTGTTCCAGCAGACAGCATGGGAAGGGCCGAGGGTGCTGCACCAGCAGAGCCTGGGGACCCTGACAGCAGTGAGTCCGGAGCCATCAGCCTGCGCCCCGTGGAGTCCATCAGCGACCTGTACTGGGCCTCGGGCGGGCACAAGGGCACAGAGGGTGAGAGGGGACAGGGGGGCTGTGCAAGGCCCAGCTGTGCCCGTGGCCAGGCTCTGACGCCTTCTCTCCCCTGCCTGCAGGCAATGGCCCAGCTCCCTCCAGCAGCCTGCACCGGCCCCCAGCTCGGCCCGTGTCCCCCGTGCCCCCGCCGCTCCTGCCCACCCTGCGCCCCGTGCCCCCCGCCAGCCCCTGCCCCTGCCTCGGCCCTGGCCACCCCCTGCTGCTGGCCCTGCTGGCGCTCCTGGCACTGTCGAGCCTGGTCCTGGCCACCCTGGCCATCTACCTGAGTGGTACGTGGCACTGGCAGGGTGGGGAGATGGGAAACTCTGGGGGACCAAACTGCCCCCGCTCAGCTCGTTCCCGTCCTGTCCCCGCAGTCCTGCAGAGCCAGTCGGTGCGGGCGCTGGCCCAGTGGCTGCAGAGCCAGGAGGACGCCGTGCACCAGCTGCGGGCAGCCAGCAGGCAGCTCTGGGCTCGCCTCAACGCCAGTGCCCAGCCGGGCGGGCACCGCTGAGCTGCCCCTGGCCCCACCATGGGCTCTGGGCCGCCACGGGAAGGGGCACCGAAGGGCAGGAGGGGGGAGCGGGCAGCCTTACCCGCTGAGACCTGGCAGCATTGCCCCTTGGGGCACAGGGGCAATCCCAGACCCTGTCCCAGGCTGTGAGAGAAAGAAACTGGGGTGTAAGGACCTGCATCCGCCCCAGTGACAGCCCTTCCTCTTAACAAGACAGAAGGCATACTTTATTTAGCCTTTTAATTACCTCTTACAATCAAAGTCTTAGAAAATCACCATGATAGATACATTCCCAGGGTGGCAGGCACTGCCAATTGGCATGGCCCTATGCCTGCCTGGGCAGTGGCCCCCCCGTAATTAATTTCCCACAAGATTACTATTTCATATAAAGCATTTGGCTGGAAAAGGATTGAGAGTAGGCAGGCAGCTGGCAGGACTGGGCAGAGCTTCCCACTCCACATTGCTCTGCCACCATCACTGATGCCAGGCTGGCTGGGGAGGCAGGGGCTGTACCCAGCATGGAAGGGTGGGGAGAACGTTCCTGCCAGAGGCACAGACACCAGGACCAGCTGCTCTGCAGCCCTGCACAGCTCTGCCCTCGCACCCACTCTTCAGGCTGTGCCAGGCCACCCTGGTGCCCCTGCAGGACTAGGGAGGGTAAACACAAGCCCTGCCACTGAAAGTGGCTGCAGGAGCCTGGGTGAGACACCCTCCCACTGTGCCACATGGATCCCCAGCCACAGAGCAGGCACACGGCAGCACGCCACCACCTCCCCCTGCTCTTCTTTTATCCTTCCTATTTTTTGGTTAAAAAAATAAAAGAGGGGGCAGCCCCCCCCTTGGGGCAGCTCCAGGCATTAAATACTCTGCTGTACATGAATAAAAGCCCGAGGGCTGGGAGCACCTGCCCCTCACAGTGCTGGGTCTGCAGTCCGGGTGGGCTGGGGGCTCTGCCCCCCGTGCCCATCACAGCACATCCGCCCGCTTGTCCCGCACGCGGCTCCGCGCTTTCGTGCGCGCTTTGAAGGCAGCTGAGTTGTAGAGGTGCTGCAAGGAGAAGGAAGGAGAGATTAGGGTTGGGGATGCCCCTCTGCCCACCTCCCCAGCAGCACCCACCACACTCAGCTGGAGCCCCTGGTGGCAGAGGAGGGGACTGTGGGCACAAATGTGGGAGGCGGCACCCACCTTCTCGAAGCGGGAGACCTTGCTGGCTTTCAGAGCAGCCGCATCCAGCACCAAGGGGGGCCCGAGGCCAAAGATCTCCCGTAGCAGCTCATTGTTCTGTGAAAGCAGGGGTCTGTCAATGCCCACCAGCACCAGCCCAGCACTCCCTGGTGCATCTGCCCAGCCCATACCTGGAGGTGGTGATGGATGCCGGAGCCCAGCACCTCCTTAAAGGCTTGGTAGGTGCGCTGGCGTGCCCAGCTGTCCAGGTACATGCACTCCAGGCCAAATCGGACGGTCTCCTCCTGGTACTCTCCGGTCTGAGCAGAGAGAGGGACATCAGCAATAACCTGGGCACCAGCCCTGTGTGTCCCCTGGCTCTCCAGAGAGGAATCATCAGGCAGCTGGGAAGCAGGCACACGGGGGCAGAGCAGGGCAGCCACCAGGCTCCAGTACCTCGATGAAGTGCAGGATGTCCCGGAAGATGGATCGCTGCCTCCGTCGGTCTGTCTTGGCTCGGTACTTGTTGCTCTCAGTAGCCAGGACCTTGAGCTGGGTACACAGGAACTCTGTATCTTGGTGGCACAAGTCCTCCTGGCAAAAAGCAGGGGATTTAGAGGGATGAGCTCCAGGCACTGCCCACTGCCATGGCCAGGACAGAGCTGGGGGATCACTGGGGCCAGCCCCTCTGCCTGGGTGCCTGCTGGTCAATGCCAGCTCAGCTGGGGCATGTCAGGGCGTCACAGCAGCTCCCTCCCCGCTGCCTGCTTAGTGCCCACCCACTGCTCCCATTGCCACAGCCCATGCCTTACCTCCAGGTCCTGGGCTAGCTCGAAGAGCAGCGCAATGGTTTCCCCGGCCAGGATGCGCAGGGCAACGCTGCTGCTGGTCAGCAGTGCGGGCAGCTGCAGCCAGCGACTGAGACAGAGAGGCAAGAGGGCATCACAAGGGCCAAGCACTGCCCCAAGGGCTCTGTGCTCCACAGCTGGCTGCCCCACACCAGCCTCCACTCACTTCACACCCCACTCACTTGTCCAAAATGCTCCTGAGGTGGGAGGGGGGGCAGATGGTGAGGAGCAGGGACCATGACTGGAGCGCACTGCAGTGCAGAGGCCCATGCTGGGCAGGTGCTGAGCCCCCTTCGCCTGTGCTGGGGGGGCTGAAGATGCCCTCCAAGCAGGACAGGCATGAAACCAGGTCCTGGAGGAGAGAAACTGTGCCAGTCAGACCACAGCTGCCATGGAGATGCCACACTGAGCTGTGCACTGGGGACCAAAGGGGACCCACCATACCAAGGGGTGCCAGGAGCCCCTTGGGACAGGGGAGGCTACTCCACCCACAGCACCCCATCTGCTGGCTCCCCTCAGCTCAGCTCCAGGCTGCCCAGGGAAGGGGGCTGGGCTGTCACTCATGTCCCCGTACCCCTACTCCAGCTCAGCTCCAGGCTGCTCTAGCACTGTGGGCTGAGGGCAGGTGGCATGGCAGCCCCAGGGTGCCCTCTTGCAGGGGTACAGACGACACCCAGGCGCAGTTACCTCGAGGTCAGCAGCAGCAATGTAGCAGCACATGCCCAGGGCCGTGGCACACTGGCAAGAGAAGTTAGGGAAACACAGTCAGATCAGGCCCAGCTGGATCATGCCAGGCCTGACCCAGCACCCAGCCAAGGAGCAGCCGGGTTGGGCAAGCCCCTGCTTTGCCCCAGTGCACCCCACAGCACCCAATCCTGTCACCCTCCCGGGACTGCAGGGACTCCCAAAGGCATTGCCTGGGCTCTGCCCAGCACGGAGGTGTCCCCAGGAGGAAAGGGGCCAGGCTTACGCTCTGCCGGGCGCTGGGGCTGGCTGTGCTGTCTGTCAGGACGCTGACGAGCAGCGGCTTCAGGCTGCGGAACACCTCTTCTCCCTCCGGGCCGGAGCCCATCTGGAGGCAGAGGAGGGTGAGGACGCTGCCCGCCAGTGCCTGCTCTTCCCCTTTACCTGTGGGCAGCACCAGAGACGTGCCTCAGACACGGCCCACCGGCCCCGCCGCCCCCCGCCCGCCCGCACGCACCCTGACCTTTCTTGAGGCACTTCTCCAGGGAGTCGGTGAGCGTGAGGCGGCGCTCCAGCAGGAACTCGGACAGGGTTCTGGAGGACAGGGCCAGGCGCAGGCCCTGCAGTGCCGCCTGCCGCGCCTTGGCGCTGCGAGACACCGCGGAACGTCACGGGCTGGGCTGTCCCGGCACGGGGCACGTCCCTGCCCGCGGCTGGCAGCGCTGGGCAGAGCGCCCGGAGCTCCCGCCCGCGGGGGCACAGCCGCTCCTCACCTCTTGTCCAGGAGGGCGTCCATGTGCTCCTTCAGCCTGTCCTCCGCCTCCTCCTCCTCCTGGCCGTGCTCACTCGCCGCCTCGCTCCCTGCCCGGGCGGCACCACGTGAAGTCGGGAAGGCCGAGGGCGGGCACACCGCGACCCACGTGGGGGTCACCATGGGCTCCGCGTGCCTCACCTGCTCCCTCCTCAGCGGGGCCGGCGCTCTCGCTGGCACTGCTGCAGTGGCTCAGCACCTCGCTGCCGGCCTCCTCCTCGCTGCCGGGCGAGCTCGCCCGGGCACTGCCGGTGCCGCCTGCGGGGATTGGGAGCAGACTCGTGTGAGCCCGGCGCTGCCAGCCCGGCCCTGTCACACGCGGCCCCGATCCCCGCTCCCCTCTCCCGGTGTCCCCCCTCACTCACGGCGCGCGGCGCGGCGTGAGCGCGGCATGGCCGGCGCGCGCGGACCCCGCGCCCCGCCCCCGCTGGGAGGGACCCGCCCCCTCCCGCCCCCGACACGCCCCCTGAGAGCGCCCCCACCATCTGCGCATGCGCCGCCGGAGCTGCCCGAGTCCCGTGTCCGTGTCCCTGTCCGTGTCCCTGTCCCTGTCCCTGTACCTCTCCTTGTCCTTGCTCGCCTCCCTGCCCCTTTCTCTGACCCTCTCCCTGCCTTTCTCCCTGTCCAGGCGCTATGTTCATCCCTGCTTCCTCAGTATCCCTGCCCGTATCGCTGCCCCTCTCCCTGTCCTGACGCTATCTTCGTCCCTGGTCCCTGATAGGAAAGACGGCTACTGATGTCTTTACAAACAATTCGATGGGTGAGGGTCTTTAGGAGAAATGGGTGTTCATGTCTTTCAAAGGGGTCTTAATATCTCTACTAAGCTCAAGCCACACAGGTTTGGTACAGAATCCAGACAGTTTGACTATAGCTCGAATTCCTGAACTTTAGGGCAATAGATAAAAGGGTCAGCACAAAGTCTATTGCAGAACTCAGCCTGAACTTCTGAATTTCAGAGGCAAATGACAGGTTTAAGGGCGGGAAACGTGGTGGGCGGTTCGGGAAGGCTGTACCTTTCTAGTACCTCAGCCAATGGGGAAAGGAAGAGGGCAACATGCAGCCGGGAGTTAGGATAAAAGGAGGCTGCATCGTGAACGTCGGGAGAGAAATTCCGTGTGGATTTGGCCCAGTGGAGTCTCTATTCAAACAAAGTTGCAGGACTGTTCTGCCCCTTTATGGACACTGGCTTCTCCTTATGTGATTTTCTGCACATGCCTGCCCTGTCTCTGTCCTGGCTCTATCTTCATCCCTGGCTCTATCACTATCCCTGCCTGTATCCCTTCTTCTGTCCCTGCCCCTGCCTGCATCTCATTAGGAAAATCTCATTCCCTAAGTAAAGTACCAATTAGTCTTTCTAGTATGAAATGGTTTGGCCCTTACTAAGATCTATATACCCCCTGTACTGCGTACACTGCATAGCTGTGGTTGTGCAGGCAGGCAGATAAGGCCCACAGCCTGGGCCCTCCCACCATCTGGCCTCACAGATAAGTACCCCTTGGCATGGTGAGACTGACTCCAGAACGAGGAAAGAAGGATGCCAAAGCCACACAATTGCACTGGCTTTACAGAGCCATGGGGACAGCAGGTAATCTGTGGAGCCTTGTTGCACCCCAACACTTGAAGGGTGTGAGACCCACATGTGAACCACATTTGGGGTGCCTCAGTTTGGCTGGGACACCCCCTGGGTGAATAAAGAATGTCTCTTGTCATGCTCATCTTGGTGTCCTGGTCTTGCTCCTCAGGTGTGAAAGGTTCATGACACCTGTCCCTGCCCACAGCTCTGCCCCTGCCTGTAACCCTGTCCCCAGAGCTGGTCCCCTCCCTGCCTCTCCTCCTAATATCCCTGCCCCTGCCTGTATTCCTGCCTTGTTGTCACCCAATATCAGGGGACACCCATCCCTGCTCCTGCCTGCATCCCTGACCGTTTGCTGCTGCTGCCAATCACAACATCACAGAGTTGGAAGGGACCTTTAAAGATCATCGAGTCCAACCCAGCCCTAGCACCTCAACTAAACCATGGCACATCCAGTCTTTTTTTAAACACATCCAGGGATGGTGACTCCACTACCTCCCTGGTGACTCCACCACCTCCCCAGTTCTTTATCACTCTTTCTGTAAAAAACCTTTTCCTAATATCCAATGTCTCTACTCCTGTCCTTGTCCCTGCTCCTGACTGTATCCCTGTAACACTGCCCATCTCTCCTCTGTTCCATCTGTACCCCTATCTCTGTCCCTGACCCCTATCTCCCTCTCATTCATATCCCTGCCCCTCCTGCTGCCCTTTCCCTGCCCCATCCTTGTCCCTATCCCTTCCCCTCCCTCCCTCTCTCCCTCTCCCCAGCCTCTGCCTGTCTCCTGCCCATGTCCTGACTCCCTGCCCCTTTTTGCTCCTGCCCCTATTCCCCGTCCTGTTCCTCTTCCAGCCCCTGCTCCAGGAGCACACCCGGCTTTGCCTGCAGCCCCCGCCCATCCGCCTGGCCCCGAGCCGAGTTCCCAGGTATGTTTCTGTCATTTGGCTCTTCCCAGTTTATTTGGGCCACGGGGGCAGTCGCGGGCTCCTTCGCACTTTCGTTTCCAGCTTGGCAGAGCCAGAAACTGAAATTGCGTCGGGAACAGAAACCGAAACTCCCGATCTCCCAGCTTAAGGCAGCACGGGCTGCAACATCCTGCGCGTACTCCCTGCTGCCTCCTGCTCCCGACATCGAGGGGCACCGGGGGCTCTGCTGATGCTGCACCGGCCGCATCCCACTGCAGGGGAGGGCACAGCCTCCCTGGTGATGGAGGCTGTCCCACCGACGGTGCTGGCACCAGGAGCCTCGGTGAAACTGGCTATGTCTGCATCTCATTGCCTACAGCGATGCCGGGGCATCTGCTGGCACTGGTGACAGCCTCATTCCATTGCCCACCGTGGCACTGCCACACCCTATTGCCCCTGCTCACACCATGGCACAGCGTGAGCCGTGTCCCAGCACTGGCTGTGCCCCAGCCCGGACACTGGGGCTCTGCCTTTCGGGGGAGACCCTGTGTCACCGAAGGCACCGGGGCTGTGAGCACCCCGGAGCCGGCCTGCAGGCTGCTGCCTCTCTGCCGCCGCCAGCCGAGCTGGATGTCAGGGTGACCCGCAGCCACTCCTGCCTCCTCCCAGCCCCCGCAGCGGTGGGGGGAGCAATCCCGGGGAAACGACCAGGGGCCACCTTAATTTCCCAGCGGTGACGCATCGGGGCGGTGGCCCGGGAAGGTTTAAAAGCTGCTGCAGATAGACGCAGCCTGTCGGGGTGGAGTGTTGTGGGCGGGAGGAGACGTAGGAGGCGGCAAGTCAGAAGAGAGCAAAGGGAGCGATACCTGTCAGCATGGATGTGGACCCGGCGGCATCCATGAACGGACTGAGAACAGTAACTGCCAAGGAGCTGGATGGCTGGATCGCCAGAACCCTGCAGCCCAGCCCAGAGTTCTCCATGCAGGTGAAGAGGACAGTGTGTCAAATCTGTGAATTCCTGAAGAGAAGTGCTTTGAGGATAATATCCATGTCCAAAAGACCGTCAAGGTGAGTGCTGCCTGGCTTGGGGGCCAGCTGCCACCCCTGCTGCCACCCTTCCCACTGTCCCATGCTCCAGCTCCTGCCCTGCCTCAGTTTCCCTTGGCAGCTCCAGGAGTGGTGGAAGCCGATCCTGGTGCTGGCAGTGGTGTTGAGCAAGCAGGGTCTCTCTCTGCAGGGTGGATCAGCAGGAAAGGGCACAGCTCTGAAGAACAACTCTGATGCTGATGTGGTGCTCTTCCTCAGCTGCTTACCCAGCTACAAGGACCAGAAGAACAACAGAAAGGAAATCCTGGATTTGATCATGATAAGGCTGAAGGACTGCAGGGAGAGCTTGCAGTTTGATGTGTGCATTGGTGAGCCCAGGTACAAAGGTCCTGGCAGCACACCACGCTCCCTCAGCCTTACTCTGTCCTCCCGGGAGACTGGAGAGTCCATTGATGTGGACATCCTGCCTGCCTATGATGCTTTGGGTAAGGGCTGCAGGCTGGCACAGGGACAGGCAGTGGTGTCAGTGCTGGGATGGCTCTCACCCTCCTTCTCACCCCACAGGGCAGGTGACCCAGGATGCCCCGCCAAACCCAGAAGTGTATGTGAGGCTCCTGGATGCCTGCAGCCACCCTGGGGAGTTTTCCCCCTGCTTCACTGAGCTGCAGAAGATGTTTGTGAAGCGTTACCCTGCCAAGCTGAAGGACCTCCTGCGCCTGGTCAAGTACTGGTACAAGGAGGTGAGGGCTGCCCAGCTTTCCCAGTTCCCAATACACACCCATCCCAGCCAGCTCTCACCTCTATCTGTTCTTCTCCCCAGCTGAATCTGCAGAACCCCAGTGCACACCTGCCCCCTAAGTATGCCCTGGAGCTGCTGACCATCTATGCCTGGGAGGAGGGCACAGGCTCCTCCAGCAACTTTGACATGGCTCAGGGCTTCCGCACAGTGCTGGAGCTGCTGGGCCGGCACCAGGACATCTGCATCTACTGGGAGAAGTACTACTCACTCCAGCACAGAGAGATTGGTGCCCACGTCAAGGGCTTGCTGTGCAGTCCCCGGTGAGGACCGTGCCCAGTGGGATTGTGCCTGCTGGCCCTGTGCCACTGCCCAGGGCTGACAGCAATGCCCACTCTGTGTTTGCAGCCCTGTCATCCTGGACCCTGCTGACCCCACAGGGATCCTGGGCCAAGATAAGAACTGGAACTTGATGGCACAGGCAGCTGCCATCTACTGCCGCTCACTGCCCTGCCTTGCAAACGTCCAGCCCTGGAATGTGCAGGTAAGGCTGCCTGAGCCTGTGAGCATCATGTCCCCCGCCCCATCCCTGCTGTCTTTGCCCACCCGCTCTCCTGTCCCTGCAGCCAGCCCGGCCCGTGACCATCGAGGTGATGCAGCTGTCAGGCACCAGGCTGACACAGCGTGTCAGCCCCTACACCACCATCGGGCAGCTGAAGGACATGATCCACCAGAACTGGGGCATCTCACCATACACACAGCGCCTGGCACAGCAGGAGCCAGGCAGGAACAACATCACCCTACAGGACAGCGATACCCTGGCCATGCACGGCATCTTCTACAACACCAAGCTGGTGGTGCTGCAGACCGAGCCCCAGAGGATGCAGGTCTTGGTCAAGGACGATAAGAACCGGACCACGACCTACACGGTGCTGCCCACTGACACTGTCCGACAGCTGAAGGAGCAGATCCAGGCCCGGCAGGGGCCCTCTGCCAACGAGCAGCGCCTGACCTATGGCTCCAGGGAGCTGCAGGACCAGCACAGGCTGGAGCACTACGACATCAGGCCCATGAGCACAATCTACATGCTCCTGCGGCTCCGAGGGGGTGCAGGCCCCCAGCTCCCCCAGCTCCCTGCCTGCTTGCCCTCCTGAGCATTGCCCTCAGCACCAGCCCATGTCCCTGTGTACCCTCCTGTCATGCTGGAAATAAATACTTACTAGATCCTTGTGCTGCTTGCTCTGTTGGGGACAGCGACAGGTGTCACATGGGGTAGTCAAAGGGGTTGGGGTCACCAACACTTTGAGGGGGGACCTCAATGCCACAAGCTGCAGGGATGGCACAGGGACACAGAGGTGCAGTAAAGCAGTGCTCCCTGACCCCAGGGTGCTTGGTGGGGTGAAGGATGCAAGCCTTTTACCAGCTAGACCTCAGGAGAAAAAATAAGCTCCTTTATCTGCCTGCTCCTGCCTGCACCACTGCCTGCCTGTGCTCATGCTGGGGGGCAACCAGTGCTGGGACATGGTTTGTGCTGGTAGCATGGTGTCACTCACTGCAGACCGTGGGATGTGGCCAGTGGCGCCAGGGGTCCTGATGCCAGCACAGACAGCAGGAGGCAGCAGACTCCGAGGTCACCTTCGGTCACTGCCTTAATTGCTGCCTGCTGGCAGCGGGGAAGTTTGGTTTTCATCTTCCAGAAAGCAAAGTGGAGCTGAAAGCACGGGGAGATGGAAGTCTGGGGAAAACCCATCAATCTTGGCAATGTCCCTGCAGGTCTTGTCTCCCCTCAGCCCTCCAGTGTCGACAGGCATCCTGCCCCTCCAGGCTTGGGGTGTCAAAGTGGGTCTGTGCTGTGGGGCACCGGGCTGCCCCCGAGCGCTTCTGGGGCTCTGGGTCAGACGCGGGAGCCTGGGCGGCTGAATCTGCTTTATTGTGCTCAATTAGTACAAGGTCCCCTGTGCCACTGTTCTACACCCAGAGCAGTGGGTGCCACCTTTATGCCCCCCAACATCTCCCCTTTATGCCCCCCTCCTCCTGCGTCCCACCAGTGCCTGCGCTGCCCCTCCGTGCTCCCACTGCTGCCCGTGGCCCTTTTGGAACCCGAGCGTGACCCTGCTGTGCCGTCCTCCCGCAGTGCCATGCTGGGGGGGGCACTGCCTGGCCCCGCAGTTTACATTCATAGTAACAGTCGTTAATAAATATTTCGGTGACTCTGCGATGCCGGCAGCCGGCTGGGTCCCCACCGGTGTTGGAGCCGGCGGCAAGGGCGGTCGGCAGCCCCTCGGGGGGCTGCTCAGGCCGGCTGCCCTCCTGCGGCCCCGGAGCTGCAGCCTCCCCCCGGCAGTGCCCCCGCAGTGCTGCCGGCAGGGCGGCCGAGGCCGTGCCCCACCTGCGGCCCCGCTCCTAGGCAGAGCCCGGCGCCCGGGGCCGGCCCCCGGGTCACCAGGGGGATGCGCTGCGGGGCCCCCGCTCTGCCCGCGGCCCCTCGTGGGTGCGCCGGCGGCGGGCCCTGCGCGGCTCCTCGCCCTGCCCGCGGCCGGGGGGCCCGGCGGGACTGCGGGCCGGTGCCGGGGGTCTGCCCCGGCTCCACAGCCTCTGGCACACCTTGTCCGTGGCTCCCAGCGGCGGGCGCTCCACCAGCTGGAGGAAGTCCCGGTACCAGACCTTGCGGCCGGGGATCCCGGCGGCGAGCTGGGGGTCTCCGGCAGACGCCACGCCCGTGGCCTGCCAGGCGCCGATCACCTCCAGGGAGAGCCGCAGCAGGGGCTGGGTGAAGCCGTGCTCGGTGGCGTGGCAGAGGTAGAGGCCGGCGTCGGAGCGCTGCACGCTGCGCAGCAGGACACCCCGCTCCGTCCGCACCACCCGCTCGTCCATCTGCACCTGCAGTACCCGCGGGGATGGCCGGTCAGCTCGGCACGGCACGGCACGGCACGGCCCCACCGGCCATACCTGGCCAGGGAGAGCCTACCTCTCGCTGGGGATCATTCAGGGTGCGCTGGTATGTCCAGAGGATGTGGGCTTGCAGGGATTTGGGGATGCACTCCAGAAAGACGGTGCTTCCCTCTACCCCGTAGAGTTGCTTCTGGGGCACGGTGTCCCGCCTGGGATCTGCAGGGACACAGCCTGGCTGTCAGCCCCCACCACGGCAGGGCAGCCCCAGACTCGGGCTGGCTCCCAGCTCACCTTCAGAGCAGAGCACGTTGGGGTCACCATTGCGGACGTCCTGCCGGCGGAAACGCCTGTGGGAGGGCGATGGAGGAGCAGGGGCTGCACAGCCTGACCTGTGCTCCTCACCATGGCCTCGGGGCAGGCTGGCTGCCCCAGCACTGCATCCCCAGCACGGCATGGCACCTACCTCTTGGTGTTGGGCACGTAGCGGGTGCAGGTGTTGCCATCCCAGGCGCAGTATGGGTCCCGGGCCAGGCAGCACTCAGCACAGGCTTTGCCATAGGCACTGCAGCGGTGCAGGGGCAGCTGGGCCAGCGCTGTGGTTGAGCCAGCGTAGAGCTGATGCTGGGGGAAGAGCAGAGCTGAGCACCCCCGTGCTGTGGCACGGGGCTAGGCAGAGCCATGGTGGACCTGGGAATGCCCAGGGGTCCCCCCTTACCCGCTTGGAGGAGAGCTGCAGGCTGATGATGGGGGAGGAATCCTGTGGGCAGAGCATGGGCAGGAGTTAAGGGTGCATGGGGCAGCCTAAAGATGCAGCATCCTGGCTCCCACATCCTGGGCAGCTGAAGTGCCCTGGCATAACCCAGAGCATGGACAGCACATGGGGATGCTGCAGGGAAGTCTGACTGGTGGGATGTGGAACCCTGACCCTCACCTGGAAGACTTGCAGCTCCTCCAGCAGCAGCGGCTCCATGCGGTGCCAGCTCTCCTTGGGCACTGAGACCACTTTCAGCACTGTGCCCACATCTGCAGGCAGGGAGGGGTGAGGCCACGGGTCCCAGCCCCAGCATCTCCCCGCTCTCCCTCACTGCCCCATCCCTAGGGTCACCACGTGCCTGTGCCAATGAAGAGGACGTCGTAGTGGCCATCAGCAGCGGTGACACGGTCCACAGCTATGCGGGTGAAAGTGTAGGGCACGGTGGCTTGCAGGAACAGGGGGCGCTGGCCATGGGGCAAGACAGGGTTATACATCAGTGGGTGGTGACGGGCAAACTGGATCACCTCGTCTGGGAAGTCCTTGGTGGAGCCAAAGGTGCCGAAGGTTTTGCTGGGGCACTGCAGGGAGACAGCACTGGCTAAGCGGGGTCTCACAGCCCACTGTCCCCACCCCACGTAGTGGCATCGCACTGGTGGCAGCAGCCAGGACACCTCTACTTCACGTACCATGCCAGGGCGGGGGTATGGCACACGGCCCTGGTATGACACCCACTGGTAGTTGGGACCTTCCTTGTGCGCAAAGGGGCCCAGGAAAGCCCGGCGGATGTCAGCCATGGTGTAGACACAGACAGCTGAGCCTTGGAAAACAGAGCTGGTGGGAGAGAGAGGGGAAAGATGTGAGGGGGGAAGGGGGGCACCACTGGGTGTGTGCAGGGTCCTGGGGAAGGGGCTTGACCTGGAGGTGGAGAAGATGGCGTAGATCAGAGGGTTGCGCTTGTCTCTTGTCTGCAACAGGAAAACATCCCCTGCAAGCAGGGAAGGCATCAGTGCTGCAGTGCTGCCCACAGCTACACTGCTGGGGTCACATCCCCGTTCACTCACGGAGCTCATCAAAGTGGGTGTCTGCCCCGTCGGGCCCTGGCACAGCGCACACCAGCCGAGCCTTCAGGAATGTCGTCCACTTGTTCACCAGGCTGCGCTGCCCGCCCATGTCGTTCTGCCAGGGCAAGGAGGACGCCGGTGTCAGCAGCAGCAGCAGCAGGTGGCACCCCTGGGCACCCTGGCCCCCAGCCCCCCTGCCTGTGCACGCTCTCACCCGGCAGATTTGGCCGATGCGGGCGAAGCTGGTCTTGCCCAGCCCCTGCTGCCGTTCCACCGCCGTCTCACGGAAGAAGAAGTAGATCTTGTCATCATCTGGGTCCTCACTCTCCGGCACCAAGAAAACGGCCACGAACTTGGGCTCTGGGGACAGAGGGGTGGTGCTTCCAATGCCTCCACTGGCTGTGCTCCCCAGGGACCCTGGAGTACCTGCTGGGGTCCCAGGGGAGGGAGCAGAACCAGCCCTGCCCAGCTGCAGAGCAGAGGCAGGGTGAGAACGGGAATCCACCAGACATTGAGGGTCTGGCGGCAACATATGAACCCCTGAAATCACCCTCTGGAGGCAGTGAACACATATCTGAGCCTGAAGGAGTCCTTGCCCTGATGCCTCCAGGCAACAGCACTGCCACTGCCAGTGGCCCCCCTGGCGCCCACCCTCCCAGTGCCCAGCACTGACCGTTGAGCCAGCGAGAGTCGTGCTGCTCCGTGCGGATGGAGGGACGCCGGCCCAGGCTGCGGAAGATGGTAAAGTCACGGCCCATCAGATCGGTGGCCACCCCAGAGTAGAGCTCCTCGCCTGGCAGGCACCGAGGGAAGTGTTATAGGGGCCCCCCCCGGCACCCCTGTGCCACGCTGCACCCAGCGCCAGGCTCAGAATGCCCTTACCCACAAGGACAGAGGCAGCTGTGTGCCGGGGGTCATACGGGCTCTTCCCCTTGCCATCCTCAATGTGGTGGGGGTCCAGCTTGAAAACGGGCTCCTGGAGAGGGGTAAGGATGGGAGGTGGGCAGGTGGCAGCAGCTGGAGGCTGTGGTGGTGCCAGGGGAGGCTCACTTCTGCATGCTGGCCAGCCTCGATGAAGGCACAGACTGGGTGGAAGGCACCAGTGCCACAGGCGTACAGGTGGGTCCGGTTGTAGGGGTGCAGGATCTTCACAAAGTTCATGCACTCTGCCTGGGGATGGAGGGAATGAAGGGTGAGGTAGTGCTGGGGCAGATCCCTGGTGTAGTCCTGGCATCCCACAACGCTCCCCACCACTCACAGTGATGTCCTTGCCGGCCCAGTTGCATTCTTCCCTCCATTCCACAGGAGCCGGCCAGTAGATCTGCGGGTGGAGAAGGGGATGCTCACCGCACCTGGAGCACCCAGCACTGCCCCACCAGCGTGGTCCCCCCGCCCCGTTACCTTCCTGCCCCGCTGGCTGATGTCATCCAGGGCCAAAGAGAGGAGGTGGTTCTTGGCGCCCACGAAGAGACGGCCGCGCTCCTCATCCAGCAGCAGGGCCTCGTAGCAGCAGGAGTGCTCCAGCGAGAAGTGGTGCAGCCCATGGCGAGCCCGCAGCTCTGCCGGGACCCAGCGGCACTGCTCAGCCCGGCCCCGCCACTGCCTGTCCATCTCCACTGCCCCGGACACGCTCCGAGGCAGCCCGGGTCAGGCCACGGCCCCCTGCCATGCCATCCCCTCCCCCAAACCTGTCCCACTGGCTTGACTAGGTTCACCAAGCCCTTGCCTGCCCAGCATTCTTCCCCATGCCAGCCCCACACCCGTCCCCGTGTCCCCCGAGACTCATCCCCAAAGCACTCAGCAGTGATTCCCATGCCCTCGGCACCCATCTCCGCACCGCTCACCCGGCAGCGGGGGAGAAAGGGCCATTCCCTGCCCCGCGGAGCTAATCCCACCGTGGCGGGAACAAACAGCCCTTTGTCAGGCTGCGAGGAGAGCTCTTGCTGAGCCCTGCCGCTGGACAAAGCCCCCTGCGCCGTGCTGGAGCCCCTGGAGTGGCCGGTCGGGACACGGCAGCAGCTCTCCAGCTGGCACAACATTCCCAACAGGTATGGCACAGCTGAGGCCAGGGAGTGCCACCATGGTGCACACAGGGATGGAGCACCTGTGCCTGCACATGCCGGGGGCTGGGAGCGAGGTCCCAAGCACAGGCATGGCCCCAAGGACAGGCAGGTGGCCCTGGCGGGGCTGGCATCAGGTAAGGAACAGTGCCAACACCTGATAGTCCGCGGGGAGGGCGGCGGCAGCGCTAGGGACGTGTCCCTGCTGGGGCTTGCACCCACCGCACCGTGCTGCCCCCCAGGATCCTCCCGTCCCTCTGATGATGCTGTCTGTGCTGACACGGAACCAGTGCGCCCAGAGCTGACCCCACACCCCCACCCTGCCCGTGTCCCGTGCTCACCGGGGAAGGACAGCTTGAGGCGGGGGGTGGCAGCGGCCGGGGGCCGGCCCGCGGCGAGCCCGCGCAGCAGGAGCAGGAGCAGGAGCAGCGTGCGGCTCATGGCCGGGGTCTGGCTGGTGGCGCCGCGGCTGGGGCAGAGAAACAAGACCTCAGCTCGGGTTACAGCCCCCTCCCCACAGCCCCCAGACCACGATCCCTCCCCGATGCTGCCGAGTGTCTGCAGAGCCTTGAGCATCAGCACAGGGCAACTCCAGGCACGGCACAAGGGGATCCCCCACTGGGCTCGACCTCGTTGTTGGAGGGGATGCGAGCCAGCAACGTCCCTCCCTATTTTAAAGTCCCCATTAATCTAATCCCAAGCATAATGGGCTTCAGAAACACTGCTCCTGCCCGTGGGGAAACAGAGGCAGCCCAGCCAAGCAGCATCCAGCCTTGCCCATGCCTGTCTGAGCCCATCAGCAGGAGGGTGCCGGGCTCTGCCCATTCCTGCCTGCAAGCACGGAGCTGTGCTATAGGAATGGGGACAAGGACAGAGCAACCACCGAAGTGGTGGCAACCAGATAGAGCATGCTTGGCAGTCAGTGGGCTCCTGAGCACTGGGCAAGCTGTCCACGATGGTAGTCAGGGGGTCCCATGCCTCAGTTTCCCCCACTGCTACAGCCCCACCATTAGTCCTTGGCCTTTTTTGTACCACCACGCAAATGGGAGCAGGATTTGGGGACTCTGGCTGAGCAGGTGCCCACAATAACCAGAGGGGCCTATGCTGATGTGTCTGCCACTCTGATGGGTGCACACCACGAGGTAGGAAAGTCCTCCTCTGACTCTGGCAGCAGCACCTCTCCCCTGGAGAGTGGGAGGTGATGGTTATCAGGGCACTGTGCCAGAACACAGATCCCACCTTGCCTCTTGGCCATTCTGCAGTACCTTGTGCAAGGCACAGACTGAGCCAGGCAGATCATCAGCCCCTGTAGGTTTCACCCGTGGCACAGCCACTGGGGTCTCACCAGGACACCGGTGACAACAAAAGCCCCACCACAGCCGCGGGGCTCGGTGCAATCACCCCAGGCTCTGCTACCCTGCCTGAGCTGGGAGCTGGTGGATGCTGGCCAGGAGGGTCACGTACACACGGCACGGAAGGGGCTCCTGCGGGCAGGGCAGCCCCCTCCAGGCTGGCCGGTGAGCCCGGGGCGGGCAGCGGGCAGGGCCTGGCTGGGCGCAGAGCCGGGTACGGCTGCCCGGTGTCCCGGCACGAAGGCGGTCGGCGCTAATGGCATTTACAGAGGCGCCGGGATGAGGCGCGGGACCCGCCGGGCTCCGGCAGCCCCGACGGCTGCCGCCGGCGGGGCCGTGCCGGGGCACGGGGGGCTCCCGCCTGCCCTCACTGGCCGAGCGGCCGGGGCAGACCCCCGGGCACGGACCCGCGTGGCTCCGACCCGGCTGGCACGGGGGGCGGGCGGGGGGCGGGCAGCAGCGGCAGCACCACAGACCCTCGGTGCCAACCCTGGCAGATCCAGCCCGCGAAACTCCCCGTGCCAACCCCGACGCCAGCCCTCCGGTGCCCTCCGCTGCCGGAGGGGACACGGACCCCGCCGCGAGCCCCCAATACCAGCACGGGGCGCCCCCCCGACGGCAGCGCAGAGACCCCGTCACCCCGGGACACTCCCCGGCCACCCCCGTACCCTGCCGGCCCTCGGCCCCCGGCACCCACCTGTGTCCCGGCTCGGCTCGGTCCGGCCCGGCCCCGCCCGCCGCGTCCTCCGGGAGGGAGCGGGGGGCGGCCCCGCGGGGCGGGGCGGGGCGGGGCGGGGCCGGGGGCGCGCACAGGGACACGCGCACGAGTGTGCGAGCACACGCTCACGAACGGACACGCGGGCACCTCACACATGTACACACACACACACACACACACACGCACACGCACACGCACAGGCGAACACCCGCGGCCCCTCACACACACACACACACACACACACACACACACACACACACAGAGCCGTGCTGCCACCCCAGTGGCCCGGGGTGACACCCACGGTGACACGCACGGGGACACCCACGGTGACATCCGCGGCCCCCGGGGCAGAGCTGAGGATGCCAAGCTCAGCACACGCGTGGCTCAGCCCACGAGAGGTGCCGGGGCTCCCCCCTCGCCGGGACAGGCACTTGCTTGCCCGAGCGTGGGGGCCGGGGCGGGGGGTGCCGGGGCCGTACCGGGGGTACCGGGGGCCGGTCCCGCGCCCCGCTCAGCTGCAGCCCAGATGTCTGGCCCGGGCCCAGCCCGGAGCAAACAAAATTCCTCCGCTGCCTCCCATTTTCCAGCTGCCGCTGCCAAGAATAGCAAGTGCCGAGTGGTGCCGGCAGCGGGGCCACGCGTGCCTCGGCGGGCAGGGCTCGGGGCGGGCGAACACGAGCTGCCTTGGGGACCGCACCTGCCTCGCTCTCCCCGTGCCCCTGACTGTCCCTACCTGCGGGTGCAGGAGTGCAGGAAGGCAGGTGCGGAATGCGTGGGGAGGCAGGGCTGCAGGCAGGGCTGCAGACTGTGCAGGCAGGTGCAGGGTGAGCAGCAGTGCGGGCAGAAGCGGGTGCGGGCAGGTGCGGGCAGTGGGTGCCAGCAGGCAGCGAGCACAGGTGGGCTGGCAGGGAGTGCGGGCGGCCGGCAGCGGGTGCGGGCAGGTCAGGTGCAGGTGCAGGCACAGGCAGGCAGTGAGTTCAGCAGGAAGCCAGAGCCGTGCAGTAGGCAGAAGCTGTGCCAGGCAGGGTGCCCGGGAAATGCCCTTCTGTCCCAGCGCCAGTAACCCTCGTGCTGCCAGCCCTGGAACTCTGGCATGCTGGCAGGCTCTGTTCCAGCACCACAACTTGCTCTTCTCCTGGCTGTGCCACGGTGCTGAGTGGCATTCGGCCGAGCCCAGCCCAGCCCAGCCCAGCTTTATGGGCAGTAAGGAGGATAGAGACAGCGAGGGGACGGGCGGAGCAGCAGAGGAGCTGGCACCGGTACGGCAGGGGTTACTCTGCTGTAAGACTCTGACCAGGCACCAGCAGGACTTTGGGTTGGGTGGCCCCCACACGGGCAAGGCGTCCCTGTGCCTACTGTTACCAGGACGGCGCTGAGATGGTGGAGGCAAGGATGTCGTGCCCAGCCCTGCACAATGGCACCTTCCTGTGCTATTCCAGCACCGTGCCTCAGTTTCCCTTCACCCAGTTGGAACTTTTCCAACTACCGCCACTCCCGGCAAGCGTGGCGAGGTGACCAGGTGACGTCACCATCGCCCCAGCCCTGGAGCCCTGAGGGGACCTTGCTGGGAGCGGCTCCGCCTGGAGAAACCATCAAGCGTCAGGAGGGCCGGGCTTCCATCCCGGAACAAACGGCGCGGGAGGGATGCGCCACGTCGCCCGCCGGCCACCCCTTCCCGCCCCACGGGGTGTTCCTGGCCAGCCCCGGAGGCTCTGGCCGCTGGCACGGTGACGGTCCCCATGTGGAATGGGCATCCCGCCCTCATCCCCGCGCTCCGCAGCCCGCGGAAGGTTTCACAGCCAGGTGCCGGTGGCCTGGCTCCCCGCCAGCGCGGGGGTGTCGCTGCCGACGGCACCAGCAGGTGCTGCCGCTCTCGCTCTTTGATCCCGACCCTGCCGCTGGCAGATCCGCACCCGGGGATCGCTGCCTCGGCCAAATCTCCCCCGGCGGTTCCGGCTCCGGCAAGCATCTGTAGCTCGGCCGGCAGCGCCCGGGCCCCCGGCGGTGTCAGCGGGAGGAAACGGCTCCTCTGCACCTCCGCAGGGCCCAGGGGCGGCACCGCAGCAGGCACCGGCCAAGGCTCCGGCATCTCCCGTGCCGGGGCTGAGCCAGCAGGGCATGGGAGGTATCCGTGCCATCGAACGGGTGACCAGGACCACCGGCTGCTGGATACCCTGCATGCAGGGAGGAGGGCTGGGGCTGGCATCCACTAGCCCTCAGGATGGGTACAAATCCTGCATCCCAAATGGGAGTGGTACGTCACCAGAAGAACCCCTGTGATTCTGTGGGGCGATTCCCCCAAGGGTGCTACAGGGTGGTCCCCCACGTCCCTGGGGCCCAGAGAGCTTCCCTCTGCCCGGGTGGAGCCATCATGGCTGAGGACACGGAAATCCATGGGTCCAAGGGTCAGGGTGAGCTGTACCATGACAGCTGGTGCCATAGGCATCCCTGTGACACATGGGCTGGGCACGGCACTGCTCCCCAGCCAAGAGATGTGTTTGTGCAGCAGGGTGGCCTTTGCCAGCACTGCCAGTGACACTGCCAACTCGTCACAGGGGAGGAGAGTGGCATCCTCACCCCAGCCTACACCCATGACCTGAGCACAGGGATATGCTGCTCGAGCTAGTCTCCCCTGGGTCTGGACACCCCAAAAAACTGCTGGTGATTTGTGATGGCGCTAAAGATGTGGCTTTAGGACTTCTTTGGGAGTCTGTCTATGTTGGTCCACATCCATAACCTTGGGCCATGAGATGGCATCAGGCCTTGCATGGCTGCCACATTCCTGGTACAGAGGAAGGATGTGCTAGGCAGGGGACAGAGCTCATGGCATCCCAAGTGGGCCAGCATGAGGGCTTGGCTGGAAGCAAGCAAATGTGCCTGAGACAGCTGCATCCTTGTAGCACAGCATGCAGGCAATGTCCCAGGGCGACACCAGCTCTGGGTTCACACCCTGTCTGTGGATACACCCTGACCTTATGTCCACCCCCCATCACAGCAGGCTGGTGAGACCCCAGCCTCAGGGACCCCAGTGGCCCCAGTGCATTCCTGCTGGGATTAGGTACCGGCTCCCGGCAGTGCCATGCTGGTGTAGCCCAGCTAATCCCTTTTTAATTGTCCCAACCCTGTTCTGGACTGATCTGGGCTGCACAGGGAATGGGGGCGTTGTGTGCACCCCAGTGCCTGAGCACCTGTGGGGTGCTGCCATCGTTTGTCCTTTCTGTGGCACCAAGCCATAGGTACATGGGAACCTTTGGGGTGGTGATGAAGAAGGGGATGTGCATCCTTCAGGTGCAGGGCAGTGGCCTTTTGGAAAGGGAAAGGGAGGGATCCTGGTCCTATAGGATCCTATCCTCCTGACCCAAGATGACCATTTGTCCTTGGCTTCGTGTCTGCCAGCAGCCAGGCTCTGGGACAGGCAGAGGGGCCATGTGCCCTGCACTGAAAACCACCAAAGCTCCTCAAAGCCATACGTGGGGCAGGAGGAGGACACCCAGGCTTTGTGCCACCATGCAAGCACTCTCCCCACCCCAGGAGAAGGGCAGTGGGAGATGCTGGCTGAGTCCCCCTGCCTGCTGTCCTGCCCACGTCCCTTTGGCCCTGCCCTGAGCCACACCAACCAGTGGCATCCAGCTCCTTAGGCTTTAAAAATAGGCTGGTGTCCCTGCCATGGGGTCAGTAATTTTAGCCAGGGTGTGTCTTGTTGGGAAGCATGCTGATCCATTCATCTTCTCCTGCTGGCCCCGCTGCATCCACACACAGGGCTGATGTCAGCCCCTCACTGCCCACTTGCTCCTCCCTGCCCCGGGGCAAAGCAGTACAGCCATGGCCACCTTGGGCACAGGCAATGCCTGGTGGGATGGTGAGGGTGGGGAAGAGAGGACGGGGGTGTCCAGCTGCCCCCCGAGCCTGCCTGCTCCCCATTGTGGGCATCTTGCCCTCAAAGCTGGTGGCAGCAGGGAGCACAGCGTTCCATGGCACCCAGCAGCACCCAGACAGGCAGTGGTGGAGCAGTCCCGGCACCCTGCCCTCTCCTCTCACCCTGCTCCTCTCACCCTGGACCCCAGCACAACAGGCCCTTCAGCTTGCCTCCCACGGTGCTCCCGGGGGGCTGTGCCGGCTGGGAAGGCTGCGGGGGCCGCCACCGAGCATAATGGGGCCATTGAGGGCCGAGCCGGCACGGCACAATGGGGCCTTGTGTGCTGGCCCCGCTCCCGCTCCTGCCCAGCCCCGTGCCCAGCCGCGGGACACCCCCTTTGCCCATCGCCCCGGGGCTCACCCAGGTGCCAAGCCCTGCCTGACCCAGCCAGTGAGTACCGCCAAGGAGCAGCAGGTGGGAGGCCACCAGGGGAGCTCCCCTTCCATAAACCAGTGCCCAGGGAAGGAGCACTGCTTGGGAAACTTCCCAGCATGGTGCTGCTCACCCCTGCCACCCCTGCTGGGACAGGGCTTGGGGTTCCTGCTCAGCTGTGGGGTGACAGGAACAAGGAGGTGGCACCCGCCCAGTGATGCCTTCACTTCCCTCTCAGCACCACGTCCGAACCCGCTGGCACCCGGTACCCACTGCGGGGACGCAGGGACCTCACAGCTTCCCTGGGAACTCCATTGTCCCAGGTCCCCAACGCCACAGCCCCCGGCCAGCCCGGCGCCCCGAACCCATCTCACCTGCTGTGCTGCAGCAGGGGGCTCTGCCGGAGCTCGCCTGCCTCCTCGCCCCGCGGGTCAGCTGGGCTCTGGCTGCCGCCGGCTCTTTAAACCCCAAATCCCCGGTGCTGGGCGCCAGTCCCGCCGGCGGCGGGGGTGGAGGGAGGGGATGCAAAGCCCCGGTCCTGCTCCCGGGGCCGGCACCAACAAAAGGCAACTGTGTCGTGTGTCCTCCCTCTGCACCCAAGGACCTGCCTGGCCGCTTGGGAACAGCTCCTCGGGAGCCCAGGGCTTTCGGGGTGCTGCCACCCCCTCTGCCTGCGCTGGAAAGGGAAAAGAGGTGCGAGCAAGCCTAGGAATCCCGATCACAGCCGCGGTACATCCCGATGTCCCCACGCACCCGCTCCTGCCTGCTCGGTCCTGTTCCTGCCTTGGAGGAGTGCCAGGATGAAGGCACTCATCACCGTCCCGGTGCCTCATCTGCTCCGGCAAAGTCCAGCCCAGCCGGGCTGGAGGGGGAGGAAGAGGATGTGGCTGCTGCCATGGTGCCGGTTCTGGGGGGACCCACACCCCGGAACCCCCATAGCTGCCGTGGGCCCGGGGGAAGCAGCCCTGCGGTCCGAAGGCCGAGCAGCCGGTGACGCCTCATTAATGCGGGGTAAATGTGTAACAAGTTCTCGGCTGGGCTGGGGCCGTTTGAGCCGCATGACTTCTCCTGCCTTCCCGGCATCCTGGGAGCAGAGGATTGAGTGGCTCTACCGCAGGAAGAACCACTCAGCCAGGGAAGGAGGGAGGAGGAAAGTCCGTGTCGTGGCTGGACACGCTGGGGTACCCAGAGCTGGCTGGGTGGAGCAGAGTGGGCAGCGCTGGGCTGGGCTGGGCACAAGCCCATTGCTGGAGGGACAGGATGATCTCAGCCCGTGTGCCCTCCAAGAGGGCATGAGGTGAGAGAGCAAGGGAGCAAGGCTTTGTTCAGCAGTGCCTCCCAGCGTGGGAAGCAATGGGCACCATTTTGATAAAAAACAAAACAGGAAATTCCATCTGGAGGCAAGGGAATGTGTTTTTCTTCTGTGGCAGTGGCCAGGTGCTGACACGGCTGTGCCAGAGGCTGCAGAGCATCCAGCCACGAGGATCTGTGCCCAAGCAGTCGGCACCAGCTGAGCCCCTCCTGCCGAGGGGTGGGCTCAGGACAGCCGGGGACTCTGCCAATACTGTGTCAGCCCCAGCCTCCCTCCTGGCAGCGGTGAGCATGCAGGTGGAGAGGGGCTGGAGCACATGATCCTGGGATGTCAGTGCCCCCATAGGGCTGGGCTTTTAGCATGTTGTCCCCGAAGTGACAGTGGATCACTGTGCTGTGCCATGTGGTACCAGGTGAAACCCCAGAGCACCTCACAGTGTTGGGCTCCATGGAAAGCACTGGGGTAGCCAGAGGCCTCAGGAAACAGATGGCACCCACTGAGATGTGTGAGGCTGCAGGGCCGCCATTGCCCGTGGGATAGATGAGGGACTGGGGCTGTCCCACAGAGGGGCTCGTGGAGTTCTAGGGTGCACGTGGGGGGAGAGGGCTTCTAGGGGCACACATCTGAGGGACCGTGGGCTGGAGTCACACGGGTGTGACAAGGCAGGGGGTGCTGGGGAAGCCCCAGTGGGAGCTGGATGCAGGCACAGAGCAGGCAGATGCGGGCAGGGTGCGGGCAGTGGGCAAGCAGGGGGTGGGAGGGGGCAGGCAGTGGGTGGGCAGGCAGGGCATGGGCAGTGGGCAGGGTGGGCAGGCAGGGCGTGGGCAGTGGGCAGGGTGTGCGCAGGGCGTGGGCAGTGGGCAGGGTGTGTGCAGGGTGTGTGCAGGGCATGGGCGGTGGGCAGGGTGTGTGCAGGGTGTGTGCAGGGTGTGGGCAGGGAGCAGGGTGTGTGCAGGGTGTGTGCAGGGTGTGGGCAGTGAGCAGGGTGTGCACAGGGCATGGGCAGTGAGCAGGGTGTGTGCAGGGCATGGGCGGTGGGCAGGGTGTGTGCAGGGCGTGGGTGGTGTGCAGGGTGTGTGCAGGGTGTGTGCAGGGTGTGTGCAGGGTGTGTGCAGGGCATGGGCAGTGAGCAGGGTGTGTGCAGGGTGTGGGCAGTGAGCAGGGTGTGTGCAGGGTGTGGGCAGTGGGCAGGGTGTGTGCAGGGCATGGGCGGTGGGCAGGGTGTGTGCAGGGCATGGGCAGTGAGCAGGGTGTGTGCAGGGTGTGCGCAGGGTGTGGGCAGTGGGCAGGGTGTGTGCAGGGTGTGGGCAGTGGGCAGGGTGTGTGCAGGGTGTGTGCAGGGTGTGGGCAGTGGGCAGGGTGTGTGCAGGGTGTGGGCAGTGAGCGGGCAGTCGGCAGCCGGGTGTGGGCAGGGCGTGAGGAGCGGGCAGGGCGTGGGCCCGGCTGTGCCGCCGGCGGCCGCCAGAGGGCGGTGGCGCAGCGGTGCCGGCCCTGCTCGCTCCGCCCGCGCTCCCCGCTGCCCCCGGCGCTCCCCGCTGCCCCCGCTGCCCCCGGCCCTTCCTGCTGTTCCCCGCTGCCCCCGGCGCTCCCGGGCAGGGCATCGCCAGCCCACAGAGTCACGGGACCGCCATGTCCCGCGTGGGTGGTGTGGGGTCACCAACGCCATGCCCGTCCCTCCAGCCGGTGGGAACCGGGAGCGGCTGGCCGGTGATGGGGATGGAGGGGCCGGTACTGCCGTAGCACCGCGCTGACCTTGCCGGCGGCAGAGCGGGAGCGGGCAGCGCTCTAGGCAGATCCGGCGGAGCTGGAGCAGCCGCCCGTGGCCTGGCACCCATGGCCTGACCTTCCCAGGGACAGCTGGGGGCCGAGAGGGCAGCTGGGGGCCTGTATCCCCATCCCCACCCTGCGATGGTGTCGCCGTTGTGTCACCGTTGTGCCACCGTTGTGCCACGGTGGCTGCTCCTGCTGGTGATAGCATTCCCCATCCCATCCCATCACTCATCTGTGCTTCCTGCCACCCACCGGGCTGGTGGAGCGTGGGTGGGGCTGCTCACGGGCAGGGTGGGGGTCCCAGCAGTGCCACGGAGCGGGTGGTAGGACTTTGGGTGATGTGGGATGTGCCCAGGGGAATGGGGCTGGAGCTGGCCTCAGGTATCCCCCTGGCATCTGGTGGAACTGGGGTGGCTCTCCAACAGAGGAGCTCTGGGAAGGGTGCCAGGGGGGGACTTCTGTGAAACACCATGCTCTATGGGTGGGAAAAGGTTTCAGGGCTGTGGGGGAAACATGTGAGGTGGCTGGGCAAGGTCATGGCACGTGCCCTGGGCTTGTGCTGGCCTCCTGCCACCAAGCAGCTGGCCCCAGCCAGGCTGCAGCCCCCGGGACTGGCCCAGCCCCATGGCAAACAGGGCTGAATTGGGCGAGCTGACCCTTGGACTGGGCGAGGAGGGACGACCCTGTGCCCAGGGCCAGTGGTCACAGCGCCACCCTGGCTGTGCCTCACTTCTCCTGTTGGGGACAGCCCCTCTGCCAGCACGGTGGGTGCTGATCCTGGTTTCTGTTTCCTCCTCCTGGCTCAACCCCTGCAGCCCCGGGCTCACTCCTGGCTGTGGGGCAGGTGGGTGGGTACCATTGCCCCCCTGGCAGCACCAGGCAGAGCAGGGTGGCAGAGCTGGGTGGCAGAGCAGGGTGGCAGAGCAGGGTGGCAGAGCTGGGTGGCAGAGCTGGGGGACAGGAGCCCTGGCTGGGGGTGCCGGGGCTGGCCGCATGCCGGCGGTGGCAGGAGCTGGCCCGGGCTGTTTTGCTCTCTGTTTGCTCGGCCATGGGGACGGCCAGCAATGCGGATCAAGGCCGGCGTCCTTCGGGCAGCCAATTGTTGTACAGCTCGGAGGGGAGGGAGAGGGGCAGCTGCCCCTGGGCTTTCCCAACCCTGGAGAGGGCCACCATGCCAGCACTGCCCAGCCTGAAACAGCACCACGTTTAGTCCACCCAAACACAAGGCTGGGTGGTGCCAGCAGGGACCCAGGGGTGCCTGCCAAGGCCCAGCTCCCCGGCTGCCCTCTGGCTGGGGCAGGCACCCCACATCCACCCCTGGGGCAGCTCAGGAGCCCCGGTGCTGTGGGACATGGCAGCCTCAGTCCTGCCAGCACCTCCTTTTGTGCTTCTCTGGCTGAATCCTTCCCCCTGATGGGCCATGAAAGGGCCTTTATCCCCTCTCCCGCTGGATCACACCCGGCAGGAGCCTGTGGTGGACTGTCTAGCCCTGGGACTGACAGTCACCCCAGCCAGTGAAGGGGTTCAGGACAGCCCTGTGGGTGCCTCTGTAGGGAGCCAGAGCAGGCTGCCCTTTCACTGGGGCTGCAGGGACCAGATCTGCTCCTTGGTCAGCTCTGGACCGACCACAGCACCCTGGGGAGAGGAGGGACACGGCTGTGGCCACGTCTCCATTTTTGGCCCAGTTATAAATAACTCTAAACAGGGATGCTACAGTTGTCTGGGCTGAAAGGTGTCCCTGCTCCTCCCCTGCTCCCTGGTCCCCAGCTCCCCAGCCATCTGCCACCCTGCTGCCCAGGCCCTGGGCACTGTGCCTGGCATCCCCCAGGGGCTCCCAGCCAGCTCCACACTCCCTGACAGCTTGCAGGGAGCTTGGAGATGAACAGGAGAGCCCCTCCCCAGGGACTGGAGACCCCCCAACACTGCCCCACACTTCCTTGCTCTGCCCCATGCTGCACTGCTGGCATCACCTTGTGCCTCCTCAGAGGTTCTGGCAGCTGTCTGAGCTCCCTCCCTGTCCTCAGGAAGCCTGGGTGTCTGCAGTGTGGAATACTGAGCTCCCTGAGGCTTGGGGAGCTGATGGAAGGCAGCTCCCAGCCCAGAGAGACTCAGGCCCTGTGCACATGGGAGGGTTCCCCTGTGAGCAGGGGTCTCCCTGCAGAGTGGAGCCAAGTCACCATCCTGGGGGATAATTGCCAGATCACCCCTCCAGCAGCTGATGGAACCCAACATCTCTTTGCCCACCCAAGAGAAAATACTGCTGGCCCCATGTCTGCCTTTCCAGAGGGATGTGGGGAGCAACAGAGCCCAGCAATTGGGGTCACTGGGGAAACAAGCCAAGACTCAGGGGAGCTGGGCACTGGGTGATGGATGTTTCAGGAGCATCATGGCTACTTGGGTTTGTTTGGCTTGAAAGGCATTTGAAGGCATCCAAGTCCTTGCTAAATCCTTGCTTAATTACCTTAACAGCATTTAAGCCTTTACTGCAGGATTGTCAAGCCACAGAAACAAAGCCCCTGGCTCTGGTGGGGCTGTGGGTGCTGCCCGTGGGGATGGTGGGGACACAGCTGTCCAGTGTGGGTGGCAGAGTGGAGCAGGCTGCCAGCAGGTGCCAGCACCTCTGGAGGGAACTGAAGGGACAATTTCCCAATGCCAACAGGAACAGTTTATTCCCACACCTTATGGCTCAGGGCATCCTCCTGTCCACAGGTGCTCCCAAGCAGCCATGGTGCCTGATGGGTTGGAGCTGGGGGAGCCTGTGTAGGTCCCTCCAAACCCCTCAGTGGTGCAGGGAGAAGCACTGGGGTTACCCCGGGGCTTGTCCTGCAGCCCTTGGTTCCCAGATTGAGCGATTGAGCACAGAGATAACCCACCCTTCAGGTCTGCTGAGCAGTGCTTTGCTTCTGGCTTCTGTAAAGTTAATTGGTTTCGAGGTTCCAGGAACAAACGAAGGAGAAAAACCCACTCTGCGATGTGCGGGATCATTGAATGCTCTCTGGTGAGTTATAATTGCAAATCATGTTTTGAAATCACATTAACCAATTAGCCCGTGTTGTTGTTGTGCCCTGCCACGTGACAGCATGTGCCGCGAGGGAGGCAGCCAAGGGCGAGGCAGGGGGCACCAGCTGCTCCCCAGCACCTCTGTGTGCAGGCACAGGGACCAGCACCAGGCTGCCTCTGTGCAGGGAGGGCTGGGGTGAGCAAGGCTCCAGCCCTGGCCATGGCCTGGGGCAGGTGTCACTCTGGAGCCCACCCAGCCCGTGCTGCTGGCCACAGGCATCCCTCTCCTCTTACAGTCAGCATTCCTTTTGTGTCCCACCAGCTTCGTGGTTATGGCGTCAAGAGGGCAGTGGGGGTCTTGGAGCCCCTGTGTGTGCTGGCTCTATGTCCGTGGGTTGCCCAGGGATGCGGACCAGAGGCACCCACTGGAATGTTCCTGGAAAGGGCAAACTCTGGGACACTTCTTGCTCGAGAGGTCACAGTGGTGGTGAGGGGAGCGCTGCTTGGGCTGCAAATCTCAGCATTATCTCTGCCCTATCTTCCTGCCATCTGGGCTCTGGGAGCAGTGGGCAGTGGCAGGCAGCAGCAGGCAGCGGGCTCAGGGCTGGGGAGGAAGCCGAGCATGACAAGGAGAGCGTGTCCTGGCCATACACAGCACCCACTGCTCTGTGCCCGGCTCCTGGGCTGGCCTTGTCCCTGCTGTGGCATTTGAGGCCCAGGGTTTTATGGGTTCGCTTTAATCTCTGATCTCGAAGCATGGCTGAAGGATAAGAAATAGGGCAGCTTTTGGCTGGGGGAAATGGTGAGAAGGCAAAGCCCACGGGGGTGTGCTGAGGGCAAGGGCTCTGGCACAGCACTCGGCTCCCTGCCATTGGTGAGGCTGCTGGAGAGATGAGCCGTGCTGGGCCGTGCTCCCCTGAAGGCTCCTCACATACGGGAATCCGGCGTCAAACTTTCCAGCCAGCTGGAGAAAACCGCACGACTGCAATTTTGCAATCCACTGGAGCCCTGACACCAGCAGAGCCATTGGTGAGAGTGGCCAGAGCTGCGCTGGGAAAGCACTGTTGACCAGAGGGCCCAGGGGTTGAGAGCAGGGTCTTAGCCCACCCCTCTCATGGCTCCTCTCTGTGTTGCCAGCCTGGCTGCAGGAGCCTGCAGCTACTGTGTGCCAAGTGCTGGGACAGGCTTTGGGAGGTTCTGGGGACATCTTCACTCTCTTTTCCTCCTCACTGCTTTGATTTTCTGCAAAGCTTCAGCTTGACACAGTGGAGCCCTTGTCCTCTGCCCATCCGGAAAGTGAAAATACAGGTGAGGCTGTCACATGCTGGACGAGAGAGGGGACAGTACAAAGCAGACATGGCTGCTTTTGTGCCAATAGCAGGGGAAGGGCACTTGGAGGCTGGGAAGGAGCAGACAGCCTCCAAATCACTTCCCACAGGTCCTCCATCACGCTACCCCAGGGCAGTGGCTGCACCCTGTGCCACGGGCCCACAGTGCTGTCCCCAGGCCCAACACCTGTGCTGTGTTTGCTCACAGGGCGGGAGCTCCTGGCCGCCTTTTCCAGCCCGGGTGAGACGCGTGGCCGCCCAGCCCGGGACGTTTCTCCGCAGGTGCCACGTGGCTGCACCCGCCTTCACCAGAGCAGGGAAAGGGTTAAACTGATGGCTTGAGGCCAGCCATGCCCATCCTCTGGGTGCCTCTGGCTCCCCCGTCACACTGCCAAACCTGGCTGCCTCCAGTCCCCCGGCGTGCCAGCCAGCGCTGGTTCAGCACTTACGCATGCTGCTGTTATTAGAAATTAGTTAATGGATGTATGTCTGCAGCCAAAGGAGAGCGGCAGTAACAGGAGCCGCGGGATTGCCGGGAGCGGGAGGGCAGAGCTGCCACTGAATATTTAACATCCCTCGATGTCCAGGCGAGAGAGAGGGTGCCTCTTCTCCCGATGGCGACGCTTGCTGCTGGCTGGCAAAGCCGTTTCCATCCCAGGCTGCCCGAGGCTCCGCAAGGATTTATGAAAGATATGCATAACACAAATAAAACCTTCCAGCAGCGTGAGGAGCCATTCTGCCCATGCACAGCAGCTGGGCAGGGTTTGCAGTTCAGCACACTCCCAAGCATGGACCCCCAAAATTTTCCTCTGAAGCAAAAGCTGGGCAGGACAGAGGAGCAGAGGAGCAGGAGGTAGTTTAGGGGTGGCTGACCTTGTAAAGGTACAGGGAATCTTTAGGGACACAGCTGGTGACTCCCCAGAGCTCATGGCTCTCCCTAAAGCATATGGGATGCACTTGGGAGAAATTTCTGCTTTGGGGAACTGGGGATTTGTTTCTTCATGAAAATAGACATCTTTCAGCTCAAGTGGGGAGGTTTGATGGAGATTGGAGGAGGGGGCTGGGCTGTCCCAGTTACTGTGGGTCTAGTTGGGATGATTCCACATGAGTTGTTTCCTCCCAGTGTGCTGAGATGCTGGGGTGAGTACTGAGGGGGCAGCGGGTACCATGAGCAGGGCAGGCAGCTGGGCTGGCTTAACATGGGAGCAGCCTGAGCTTCCCAGGCCAGGGAGAGAATCTGCCTGAAGGAGTGCTGCTGGGTGACCTGTCCCTGTCCAAGACGGAGAAAACGCTGTGCCCACACTCAGCATGTACTGGATTTATCCCTTCAGGTAGATTAGAGTGACTGCCCCAGCCCTGCTTCTTTGGAAGGAGCCCCTGGCCTCCTGCAGGAGCCTCAGCAGCTGTAGGCAGGGATTCCCGGTGCGGTGTCAATACCTGGCAGGATAGGGATGCCCCATACAGTGATCGTGCCGTGAGGGGCACAGACACCTGGTGCCGTGTGCGGTGTGTGGGGATGCTGTGTGACTGCCCTGTTCCGGACAGGGCAGCGCCGCCTGGACACTGACGCTCAGAGGGGGATGATGCCTGGTGCGGGGGTGATTCACTTGCGGGAGGTGATGCCCAGCGGACACTGGTGCCCGGCGGGGCGGCGATGCCCCGGGGGCGGCCGTGCCCAAGGAGCGGTGGTCCCGCCGGAGCGGGGCGGGGCGGGGCGGGGCAGGGGTCGGTCGATGCGGGGCGGTCGCTCCCGAGCGCTCCTCCCGTGCCCCGGCGGAGAGCAGATTGGGAGCCTTCGCACTGGGGGCGGGATCGGGTCCGGTTTAATCTCGGGCTCCGCCGGATTACGGTCGCAGGATAGTCTCTAATCCGCGGCACCGGCCACCGGGGGCTGCTTGCCCCAGCCCGCAGCACAGGCACCGCGGAGAGGGGGCAGGTATGTCTCTCCGATCTCCCCTGCCGCTCGCACTCCCAGGCTCGCTCCTCCCTGAAGCTCCGTGGTTGGAGGCTGCCGGGAGCTCGGACCCCTCAGCTCCCCTAATTCTCCTCCGCACCCCATCCAGTCCTTTCCGACCTATCTCTCGCCGGCCTCGCTTTCCTGACACAGCCCGTCTCTCTCTCCTCCTCCGTTTCCTCCTCCTCCTCCTCCCGGCTCCGGGCAGCACGGGGAAGGCTCCGGGGCCCGGCAGCTCTGGCAGGTGCTAGCGCCCCGGGGCTGTTTGCTTTGCTGTACTCCTGCCACTTGCCAGCGGCTGGCATCTTCCCACGGGTGGGTGACAGATCCCGCGGGTGCCGGGGGAGGCAGAGCCCAGCGCCCCGACACTGCCCCTGCCCGGAGCGCGGTGTGGGGGCTTCGGCGTGCATCGTTCTGCTGATCCTCACAGTGCCACCAACCCCCAAACTCCCTTTACTTTCCCTGTTTTCTGCTTTAATTTTTAATCGCCCGTGGGAATGACATATGTTTCTGAAGGCTGGAAGCGGCTGTGGGCAGGATCGGGTGTCAGGGTGCCGGGGTGCCGGGGCGGGGGGCACGGGCAGGGAGAGTGGCGCCGGCCGTCACGGGCACCGGGGCTGCCTGGGACCTGCGTGCGGCGAGTCCGCGGGCTGGGGTATTAATAGAGCCTGGCTGCCCGGGCCAGCAGCGTGGAAAGCTGGGCAGACACTGCGTTCCTGTCAGCCACGCGTGTCCTGTGCCAGCCGGCGTGGTGGCCCTCTCTGCCGTGTCAGCTCTGAAGTCCCACTAGAGAGAAACCTTCCCCAAGGGAAACTGAACCACAGCAGGTGGTTGTTGGACTAGGGGCCCCCAGGCTGTGTGGTGGCACGGGTGAGACAGGGGACCTGGCAAGTCCCCAACAGGTGGGATGGCAGGGAAGCAGAACCCTGACTGGCTGCGGAGGGCATGGCTGCGCTGAGCTGACGTGCAGGAGATGGGGAATTTTCCACTGGTGTTGGACCAGGCCCAAGATGAGGTGTTAGACCTGTCTGGTCCCTGTGGCTTCAAGGGGGTACCCCAGAGAAAGGCGTCTGTGCCTGGCAGCACTGCCCCGTGTCCCAGAACGGCGTGCTGGCATGCCTTGGCTCAGGAGCAGTGGGACACTCCATTCCACTCGGGGGTGGCACGGGGGTGCTGGCACCGCAGGGACCCTGGCTGGGGCGCAAAGGGCCCCACAGCACCCGGCCGTGCTGCAGCTGTAATCACACGCCGGGGCCACGGCCACGGCAAACAAACAAGCGCCGGCAGAGCCTATTTTCCTTGGCGCGTGGGGATGGGGGAAGGAGCGGAATCCCACGGGCTCCTTTGGAAGTGCAACCCTTGAGAAAACAGAGGCGGATCAGGGCCAGAATGGACCCCCGTGCCCCGGCTCTCCTCACCGCGTGGCTCTCAGCCGCCGTGTGCCTCCCCAGCTGCTGATGCAGCTCTGGGACTGGCTGGGTCCCCCCCAGCCTGGTCCTGCTGACCCTGTGGAGCAAATGTCAGGCTGGTCCAATGGTGAGAGTGCCATGGGCAGGCACAGTGGTGGTGCCACGGGGCTTGGGCGAATCGTGGCTCCTGATTGCCACAGGAGGCTGTGCTGGGGGGGTGCCGGAGGCACGTGAGGCTGTGGCTGAGGCCAGTCCCTCCTGATGTCCCCAGCACTGCCAGCAGCAAATGGCACCTTGGAGGTTTTGCTGTTGGCCCCTCCATGTCATCCCACTAAGGCCAGTTGTGTTTTGAGGAGTGTGAACTCCTGGAAAGCATCTTGCTTCCAAGGCAAAACAAAACTCCACAGGTGTGGTAGTAAACCCAACATGTCCTTTTCTAGGCACTCTCCATCAGTCTCTGTAGTGCCACTACCTGTGCCACCACCTTCCCTGTGTGGCCCTGTGTTCCTGGAGGGCAGAGTTTGAAGTTTATAGCAAAACTCATCATACAGCCTAGCACTGCATGAGATGCTTTGGGCTCAAGCTGATGTCTCACCCGGCCTTCCCAAGAACCACACTGAGTGCCATTGGCCTCGTGCTGTGCCCACCCTGTCCCCATCCCCGTGCTGCCAGCTGTCCTTGCCACCTGACCTTGTACCACATGGACTCAAGCTGGCAGGTGACAGCAGCAGCCTGGGCTGTCCCTGTGCTGGACATGACTCCCCTTGCCTGGCCTCAGCTTCCTCACTGCTTTTCCCAGCTTGCCTTGTACTGGTGCTTGGACGTTGGAGGATGTGGCAGGATGGTGATGGCTGACACCTGCAGCCATCCTGGGTTGTGTGCCTGGCAGGTGATGCCATGGCTGAGCTGCACCATGGCTCTGGCACTGGAAAACCCTCTCCATGGCCCCACCGTGATGTTTGGTTTTACAACTCCCTTCCCTGTATTGCCTTTCCCCTCTCTGGTGTGTCCCAGACACCATTCCCAGGCTCAGGTACAGCTGTCCCCCAAGACAGGGGTGCCATTGTGTTCTTAGAGGTAAGACCCTGGATGGACACTGCTGTCCACATTGGTGTAACAGAGATGGCCAGAAGTGCCCAGGCAGCTGCCAGAGCCCTGCTAGCCAGGACAGCAGCTTTCAGAGCCACTTGTTCCTACTTGCTACTGCCAGTCCTGCCCTGGCTGGAGCACTGGGGGAATTGCCTGACCTGAGGCTGAGCCATGGTGTGGTATTTGGGGCTGAAAGAGGTGAGGTGAGCCCAGGAGCAGTGCCTACTCTACCCACCTTGTGCTGGGGACATGAGTGGGGCTGGCTGGCATAAACAGCTGGTGGGGCTGTCATCTCCAGAGGATCTCAGGTGGATCTATCTCAGCAGAATCTCCCACGGATCTGTTTGGGGAAGGTCTACATACAGCAGGGCTACCCAGAGAGGTTCTCCAGCCATGCACTGGGTAGGTTTTGCCTCCAGCTGTCCTTTCCCACAGCTACTGGGGTTCCCATGCCCATGTGGCCCCCCCACCCAGAATCTTTGCCCCAAAGGTGAGGTGCCTGGCCATCCCCTGAATAGCTGCATTTGCCCCTTTGGGTGCCCCTTTCCTCTGGAGGAGGTGGCACCCTGGCACTGCCTTTGCTTAGCTGGGAGGTGGGGGGTGGAACACCACAGGTTAAAACCAGGTTTGGGTTGCTAATTTTAGGAAGACAGGCTGGAGGAAAGCTTTGCCTGTGTGTGCTTCAGGAGAAAGGCAGACCTACTCCCAGGGCAGCTGTGGAGAGCAGTTCTCAGTGGAAGGCAAGGAGAGAGGGGTTTCTCTGCTGTGTGCCCTGCTGGGGTCAATTTCCCTGGGTAGGGGTTGCCCAGGGACCGCCCAGGTTTGGGCTGTTGCCCAGCTGTGCCCACACCCCCCTGTGCCCACAGCAGTGCCAGAGGCTGACCAGGGACCCCGGTCTGGGGCCACCCTGGGTACAGTGCTGGGGGGAACCCCAGGGCTGGGGCTGATGGCACTGGGGGAACATGGCTGGCATCCCTGCCCATCTCTCTGGCAGGGCTCGGTCATCAGCACAGCCTCAGGGAACATGAGACCTGTGTGCCCAGCTCTGCTGAAACCCGAACGGCCACCTGGGCGGGCGGGCAGGGCCGGGGGGGCTGCCGTGCCCCGGCACACAGCAGCGGCAGCAGCGGGATGGGGAGGGATACCTGGCTGCCAGCACGCAGGGCAGGCCGGCAGCTGCTGCAGGCTTGGCGCTAAAGCCGGATTACCACCCGGAATAGTCCCACGGCTCCAGCTGGGCCGGATTAACAAGGATTCATCTACAAGGAGAGGAGATGGGGAGGGACTCTGTGCCCTGTGGGGGTCCCCGCCTGGGGGAGCACCCACCTGCTGCCAGGGGCACCCCGTGCCTGCGCTGGGCACAGGTGGGAGCTGTGGGTGCTCACAGGTGGGTGCTGCGGGCTGTGGGGACATTCAGGCTGGTGCTGTGTGGCACAGGCAGGGCTGGCAGGACTGGCCGCCTGTCCCCACGTGTGCTGCGCTCTCACCGGCACCGCCTGCGCTGCTGGGGACTGTGCCGGGCCGGGGCCTGCCCGGGGAACGGGCACAGCGCAGGAGCCAGGCTTGCCCAGGGTGATACACATCCTGCTGGCCACGTTGCCTGATGCAATGGACCTCCCATCCTACAAATCTGCTGGCACTGCCCACAGAGCTCCCCTGCCCAGCCCCCCGCTCCCGCCGGTGCCTGCCTCGCGCTGGGATTTTCCACCTTTTAAATGAGGTGCGTGGAAGAGAGGTGTGAGGCAGAGAGAGGGATGCGGTCCCTTCCAGGACCCAAACCCTCACCGTGGTGCCCTGGTCCCCGAGGAAGGCTGGCCACGGGCCGAGCTGAGCCCAGGACTGCCCGTCTGCCAGAGCAGGGCAGGGATTTGGGAGCCGGGCCGCCCCACACACGTGTCCCCATCGCAGCGAGGGCGGGCAGGCTCTGTGCTGGCCGAGACGAGCGTGCGAGACCAAACGCAGCCTGCCCGGGAGCGCAGACGTGGCCGGCGGGACGGGACGTGCCGTCCCACGCATCCGGCTCCGTGCTCCTTCTGCCGGGGCTGCGGGTCAGCACCAGGGCCCGGCCCAGGCTGCCTGGCCACCCCGCAGTGTTAGTGGGGGTTCACCAAGCTCTGGGAGCAGCCTGGGAGAGGTGGGAGGTCTGGCTGCAGCACTGTCCTTGTGTCCCAGAGCCCGGCAGGCAGTGGAGAGGCACATGCCGGGAAATCGATGCAGCTTGCCCAGCATCCCCAGAACGTGGCCCTGGGTGCCACAGCGTGGGGGGGTTCTGTGCCCACGCATGTGGCCAGGTCCACACCATCAGCTGGGCGAGCGGGCGCTGGAGCTGCTGGTCAGGAGTGGGATGATGCCAGGCAACATGTGGGCTACCCAACATGGCAGTGAAGATGGCAGCATCCCATCTGTGCGGTGGCACCCTGAGGGAGGAGATCCCTGAGGAGACGCTCTTTCCCCAGAGCAGAGGGTTCCCAACTAAGGTGGGCACACAGTGAGGCGGTGAACCCACCAACCCCACCTGGAGGGGAACCAAGCCACCCCTTTAGGGCCACTCGTCACTCTGTATTTGCTGTTCTGCCTTATCGCAAGGCAAACAGCAGCAGGCAGGGCTCACACTGCCCGATCGAATTGTCTCATGCTCCCTCCTCTTTCATCTCCCCCCTTGCCCTGGCTACTGCCACCAGGAGAGCCTGGCCGGGGAGCAAAGGCCAGGGCCAGCTGGGGAAGTGGCAGTGAGTGGTGCTGGGCCCGTGCCAGGGCTGTGCCAGGGCTGTGCCAGGCTGCCCGGCGGGAGGAAGCGTCTGGGTGGCAGCACGAAGCCCGGTGCATGCTGAATGAGTCCGGCCGTGCCGCTTGCTATTCCGAGAGACGCTTGGGGGAAGAAGTTGGTATTTCCTGAGCTGCCCAGAGAGGTGTAATTATAACCTGGGAGAAGAAAGGGGCTGCAGACGAGAGTGCCCAGCCTTCCTGGCGCCCGTGGGGGAGCGGGCAGGGGAGTGGGCAGATGCTGCCTGCCACCAGCGGGATGCGGTGAAGCCCTGCCCGCAGGCAGCCCAGCGGCACCGGGGGGCTTAGGGAGGTGTTGGAACATCACAGATCTGGTGGCCCCCCTCAGTCCCATACTGGGTGAGTGGTGGGTTCAGCGATGCCTGCCCATGGTGGGAAGGCGCAGAGTTAACGGTGGCTTTTGGACGTGCTGGCAGGCTTGTTCATGCCTGGATCCATCCCAAGCGGAGGCCTAGTGGAGGGGATAAATCGTCACCCAGAACCCGCCCTGCGCTTCCCTCTCGTCCCCCGCATGGCTGAACCTTCTCATTTTGGTCCCTGCTGGCCTGTGTCCTGCCTCAGCTTCCCCACCTGGCTGGGTGCTGCAGGTAGGGTGGCCCAAATATGTGCCCACCACCCTGGGCCAACCACAGGGGCTCGGCCCCCCTAGCAGTGCCAGCAGCCAGTGTGTGGCCTGGGATGACCCTGCCAGGTCTTTGTGGCCTGGATGGGCAGGGACAAGCAGGGCAGCAGCTCAGGAGACCGGAGGTGCTGGCACCCACACCCTGACGTGTCATCCTTCCCTTGCGTGCCAGCAGGACTGCTGGACCCAACTGTGCTGTGGGAAGGCTCCTCAGATTTCTGGGGACACCCATCCCCTGGGAGCATAAAGATGGGCATGTCCCCTCCTCACCCCATGGCGACCCCCGGCAGCGGGGTGGTGGGACAGCAGCATCCTCCCGGGACTGGGGACCACACTGCATCCCAGCCAGGCCTAACCTCCAGCTGGGTGGCAGCAGCCCTTGGCTGGATATAGCCCCAGTGTGGAGCCCCCTGGCCAGCCGGACAAGACCCCAGCCCCTCGGGGCAGTGGGGGGTGGCGGGACCCTGCCCCGGCTGCCAGCCTGCCCCAGAAAGCCACCCTGTGCCGTTTCCCAGCGGGGCGGGGAGGGCCGGGGCTCGCACAGAGGCGGCTTTGTGTGGCGTGCCAAGGCGTCCCGCGCTCGGCAGCCCGGCCGCCTTCCCCTGCCAAGGAGCTGTCTCCCGGCCCCGCGCTCTTTCCTGCTCCGTTTGTCCAGCCCTGACGTGCCCCCGAGCCCCCCGCCTTGGCACCCCGGCAGCGGCGGGACGTGGGTGAGCCCTTCGCGCCGGGCAGCACCACGGGCTTTACATAACGGCGGCTGGGGGGTCCCTGAGCTCCCGACCCCGTCCTCAGCCGCCCTCCCAAACACCCCCACTCGCCTGCTGGCACCTGTCTGCAGGAGGGGAAACTGAGTCATGGAGCCGAGAGCTGCGGGCAGGGGAGTGGAGGTGGGCAGGCGGTGTGGATGGGGACTCTGGGGCTGGGCAGTGCTGTGCTGTGAGCAAGGGGACGGGGTGGGTTGTGGCATGTCTGGCTGGGCGAGAGGGCACCCCCACACTGGGGCTCTGGTGGGGGTGGAGCTGAGGGGCTGAGTTCTGTGGGACATTGTGTGCTGAGCGGGCAGAAGGGAGAAGCACACCACCGTGATGCCTGGCTTGGTGACCCTCCCATCCCCGGACGCCTGTCCCTGCCGTGCCACCAGCGCTGGTGCTGAGCCCAGCTCCAGTGTCCCTGGTGGAGGCAGGACTTGTGAGGCTCCAGGCCAGCCCCTCCGCTGCTCCTGCCCAGAGCTGGACCTCTGTTGCCTCCCTCTTGCAGAGCCTGAGTAGAGCCCATAGCAAGCCCAGCTGTCTCCCAGCCATGGATACCACGGACGTGCCCCTCCAGGCTGAGATGGTGGAGCTGGTGCCCAATGGGAAGCATGCGGCCGCACTCACCGCCACCACTGTCCCCTCACTGGCGGGTGACAGGTAGGGCACTCAGGGCAAGGGGTGGTGCAGGGACTCGGTGGGTCCTCTGAGCTGCTCCCTGCCCTTGAGATACCAACCAGTGCTGCTGGTCCCTGTCTCTGCTTTGGCTTCACTCCTCTCCCTCCATGGACAGATTTGAAGAGAACCAGACTGGCGTGGCAGAGATGGAGGAGTTCCTGCCCCACGGTGCCGAGAAGAAGCAGACACACTTCACTGATGTGAGTAGCAGCACGGGCACAGTGCTGGGGGTGGGATGGGGCAAGCTCACAGTGTGACTGCTGCATCCCCTCCCTGTTGTGTCCTGTGAACAGTTTGAAGGGAAGACGTCTTTCGGGATGTCCGTCTTCAATCTGAGCAATGCCATCATGGGCAGCGGCATCCTGGGGCTGGCCTATGCCATGGCCAACACCGGCATCATCCTCTTCCTGTGAGTGCCATGGGGGCATGGGGGGGATGTCCAGGCCTGGGGGGCTCCTCCAAGGGGATTGGTGGGTACAGGCAAGAAAGAAGTCTCTGGCTTGGGGTCATGCAGAGACCAGTGTCCTGCTGGCTGAACAATGCCCATTGCTGGCAAAAGTCTGCCTGAGTGCTGTGCCCCACTTGGGGGGAGGAGGAGGAGGGTGAAGGTTTGTCTTCCTTACTACAAAGTCAGATTTTCAAAAGTAGCTTGAAGGACGTGAGTGATGGCTCCTTTTGGGTGTGAAGACATGGACTGAATCTGCCCCATGAACACCCAGCTGGTGCTGAGGCAAGGGGACAATGGTATCCTGCCAGGACAGGCAGAGCACATCTGCATGGGGTTTGCCCTACAGCCATGTCTGAGCCCTGTGCTGTGACCCACTGGTAACTGTGCTGTCCCCCTGCAGCTTCCTCCTCACAGCAGTGGCCCTGCTCTCCAGCTACTCCATCCACCTGCTGCTCAAATCCTCAGGCATTGTGGGTGAGTGCCAAGTCCTCAGCAGGGCCGTGCTGGGGGTCCCACCCTGACTCTCACCCACCACCACTGCTCCCTGTCCCACAGGCATCCGTGCCTATGAGCAGCTGGGTTACCGAGCGTTCGGCACGCCAGGGAAGCTGGCTGCGGCCATCGCCATCACGCTGCAGAACATCGGGGGTGAGCTGGGGGACCCGCCGGGGCTGGGGACGGGGTGGGACCAGAGAACAACAGTGCACCAAGACCTCCTTCTGCCCTGCAGCCATGTCCAGCTACCTGTACATTGTCAAATCTGAAGTGCCTCTGGTCATCCAGACCTTCCTGAACCTGGAGGAGAAGACCACGTGAGTGCCTCCTGCCCACGCTGCCTGCGTGCCTTCCCCGGGCAGGCGCCAGGGCTCTGGCTCCAGCTGTGCAGCCCGTGGCAGGGATTTACTATCATTAAGCCACTACTATTTTTGATAACTGTCAGTGCTGAATAAGCCCCTGGGTGAGATTAAACCGAGCTGAACTTCCAATCCCCTTGGGATCAGGCTTTCCTCCTTGAGCAGAACCTGGGGCTGCAGGGTGGGGGTCTGGTTGGGTATTGGTCCCCCCACCCCATGCCCACATCCCCACTAGCAACTCTAGCCCTTGTGGGTGCACCATTGTGGGGGTAGGCAGAACCCTAGCTCAAGGGCCCCCAGGGATGCTGTCTCAGGGGTCCCCAGGGATGTTAGCAGAGCAGGATTTCCAGCCTCAGGGGACACCAGTGCCCTTGCATTTGCCAGCTTAAGGGTCCCTAGGAATGACAGACAGCCCCCACAGTGGCTGCCTCTGCCTGCTGTGGCCCAGCAGACTGAGGTGGTGAGCAGGCCCTCTGCTTCCAGGGACTGGTACATGAATGGGAACTACCTGGTGATTCTGGTTTCTGTCACCATTATCCTGCCCCTGGCCCTCATGAAGCAGCTGGGTAAGTCAGGGAGATGCTACCCAGGGCACTGGGGCCTGGCACCCTGGGTCTCCCATGGGGCGATGGTGCCAGCCTGGATGTGCTGGGCAAAGGGGGGACACTGAGCCAGTGCAAGGGTCCCACCCGCACCCAGCAGCCACTCTCCTCCCTCCCTAGGCTACCTTGGCTACGCCAGCGGCTTCTCCCTCAGCTGTATGGTCTTCTTCCTGATCTCGGTGAGTGCCTGCTGGCACTGGCAGTGCCTTGGGGTGCCGAGCATCCCTCCTGCCGGGGTGTGAGGCTGGGCTGCTTGCTGTGGGGACAGCAGAGGCAGCAGGGACAGCGGGTGCTCGGGGCTGCAGAGATGCTGTGGCAGGGCTGTCAAGCTGCTGGGTTATTTTCGGCTGAAGGAACCGAACATTGTGGAAAGGGAGAGGGGGGAAGGTGCTGGAGGGGCATCTGCACATGTGGCCCCTCCACGTGCTGCTGCCTCACTCTGTCCTGCTGCCCATCCCCACAGGGACAGGCTGGGGGAGCAGCATTGCCACAGGGCAGCACTAGCAGAGGGTGTCCCTAGGAGGGGTCCTGGCAGGGTCACTCTCCTGCTGGGCATATGGGCAACGTGTTCTGGGAGCTGGGGGCGCCAAGAACTGACTGGCCCCATGTCCCCCCCCCCCCAGGTCATCTACAAGAAATTCCAAATCCCCTGCCCACTTCCGGAGCAGGAGGGGAACATCACGGGCGTCCTCAATGTCACCACTGTCAGCACCAGTGACTACCAGAATGGCTACACCGTCCTCCAGGCCCCCGAGCAGGACACTTGCACACCCAGCTTCTTCACCCTGAATTCACAGGTAAGGACCTGAGGCTCTGGGTGAGCCCCCACCCCGTGCACCCAGTGAAGATGGGTGGTCCTGGTGCTGGCAGCACCAGCCTCTGGGCCCCCAGCAGTCAGTCGTGCTCCTCTCGCACAGACAGCCTACACCATCCCCATCATGGCCTTCGCCTTCGTCTGCCACCCCGAGGTCCTGCCCATCTACACTGAGCTGAAGGAGTGAGTCCTGGGTGGGGGCACCCATGGGGAGGGGTGGGCTTCATCTGGTGCCCACCCAAAGGCAGTGCCATCCATGTGTGGGACCTGTGCTGGGGCATTGCGGGGAGGTGGGTGATATGACCCTGGGTGGGGCAGGGGTGGGTGCGTGGTGGCTGATAGGACCTGGGATGGGTGATATCAGTCTCAGGAAGTGGGTGATACAATCTGGGGTAGGTGGGCAGGTGGCTGGTAGGCAATATCACCCCTGGGGCATTGTTGATATAACCCTGGGTGGGCACTATCACCCCTGGGAGGTGTGTGATATGACTCAGAATGGGTGCAGGGATGGTATGACCCCTGGGATGTGGGTGCCATGATCCAGGGGTGGTGGTGTGATCCCTGGGATGTGGGTGCCATGATCCAGGGTGGTGGTGTGATCCCTGGGAGGTGGGTGGTGTGATCCCTGGGAGGTGGGTGCTGTGACCCAGAGAGGGTGGGTGGCTGGTTGGTGCCACCCTGCCCAGGAAGGGGTACACAGCCTCTCTCTGCACATCCCACACGCACCCCAGAGTGTTTTGGCATCACCCCTCCTCACTGGGTGGGTGCTTGGTGTCAGTGTGTGCCATGGGGCTGTGCTGAGCCCACTGTGTCCTGCAGTCCCTCCAAGAAGAAGATGCAGTGCATCTCCAACATCTCCATCATGGTCATGTACCTCATGTACTTCTTGGCTGCCCTCTTTGGGTACCTCACGTTTTACGGTGAGCCCTCGGGGAGGGGACTGGGGCTGGCACACCTGTGCCAGGGGGGTGATGCTGCTGGGGCTCACCCAGGGGCTCCTTGATGGTGTTCACAGACCGTGTGGAGTCAGAGCTGCTGCACACGTACAACAAGGTGGATCCCTTTGATGTGCTCATCCTGTGTGTGCGTGTGGCTGTGCTGACGGCTGTCACCCTCACCGTCCCCATCGTCCTCTTCCCGGTGAGTGACCCCCCAGGTGGCTTCAGCACCAGGCTTTGAGAAGGGAAACTGAGGCAGTGATGAAGATAGGGACTGGGGAACAGGACATTCTGGGTGCTAGGAGCAGGACTGGGGCAGAGGCAGGGGTGATGGGGCAGAGGCAGGGCCACAGGGACAAGGCTGTGAAGGGGTGACAGGAACCAGTGGGGCATCAGGGTGAGAGCTTGGGAAGGGAAAGGGGTTATGGTGACCTGCGGGGCCATAGGGACAGGGCTAGAGTAGGGGTGATGGGGATCAGCAGCACTGCAGGGACAGGGTACGGGTCCTGGCTCCGAGGATGGAGTGTGATACCCTGTCCCTGTCCCCAGGTGCGTCGGGCCATCCAGCAGATGCTGTTCCAAGGGAAAGACTTCAGCTGGATCCGCCACATCTCCATTGCTGTGATCCTGCTGACCTTCATCAACCTCCTCGTCATCTTTGCCCCCTCCATTCTCGGCATCTTCGGCTTGATTGGTGGGTGGCAGCACCCTGCTCCTGTCCCTCCTTGATCATGGGGCATTGCAGCAGCATGCCAGCCCCTGTCCTGACTGGTGCTCAGCTGTGACTGACCCTGCCATGCCTCAGTTTCCCCGGTCACCCTGCCAGGAGCAGGTGGTTGCGTGGATGGCTGATCCCATCGCTGTCCTGGCAGGCCGGTTCCCAGAGTGCAGTGCCGGCACTGCTCTTCCCTGCGTGTTTCCCTTGATCCCCCCAGCCAGGCTCCCCCCGCTCAGCACTCAGCTCGGTGCCAGGGCTGCAGGAGGGGTGTGGGGACAGTGCCAGCACACTGCGTCCCTGGGTTCCTGGAAGGCTTTGCCAGGACTGGGGAGGGCAAGGAGGGGGTGGGGGTGGACAGGACCTGTCCTGGCAGTGGGGCTGGCAGGGCTGAGCTGCAGGGTGGGAGGCCCCTGCCCACTCTGTTCTTGTCTTCTCCAGGTGCCACCTCTGCTCCCTGCCTCATCTTCATCTTCCCTGCCATCTTCTACATCCGCATCATGCCCAAGGACAAGGAGCCACTGCGCTCCACCCCCAAAATATTGGTAAGCATGGGCCAGGGGTACAAGGATGGGGACAGGCATGGGGTTCTGAGCCTGGCGGGGAACCCTGTTGCCCTGGCCATGCCTGAGTCCCTTCCTTGTCCCCACAGGCTGCCTGCTTTGCCCTCCTCGGGGTGGTCTTCATGATCATGAGCTTGAGCTTCATCATCATCGACTGGGCCACGGGTGGGGGGAAGAGCGGCGGCAGCCACTAGCCACTGCCGGTGCCCAAGCCAACCTCGCCCCCACCCACCCGGTGCCCCAGGGAGAGCCCACCCTGGGCTCAGCCCCCATGCTGCAGCCCCACCAGGATTCCCTGGGGACTTCCGCTGTTGCTGTCCATCACCTGTGGTGATGGTGAGAGGGCATGAGCCATGGCAGGCATGGAGACTCCTCGACCTGTGTCCGGGATGGGGCAGTGAGCCCGGGGCAGGTCCTGTGCCCCCCAGCCACTCCAGCGGGCACCTTCCCTGCTCTGCGCCTCAGTTTCCCCATCTGTAAAATGGGGAGAATAATACTGCCCTACCTCACCTGGAGCTGGCTGTCAGGTGGAGCTCTTCTGCACCCCAAGAGCCACCAGAAGCAGGCACTGCCAGGGGCGCAGGGCACTGCCTGCCGTGGGGACCAAGGCTGGGCACTTCCCTGGCCTCCCCCAGATAGCATCAAGAGCCCGATGAACAGTGTCCGTGGGGGCTGGAATCCAGCAGGGCGGTCGGACCTGTGACAGCACCTGTGCCCAAGCCACCCGCCCTCTCCCCTGCCATCCCCCCGTCCCCAAAGAGATGCCACCCACTGCCCTGGCATGGCAAGGACACCCCGGTCCCTGTGGACAAACGTGGCCCTCATGCTGTGGCTGGTGGTGCTCAGCCTGCTGCTCCTGAGCCTGCCAGGGGAACTGTTGGCTCCGGGTGCCTGCGGATGGGACCCTGCTGACCCCTGGGCCATGTACAGGGTGGGGGGACAGCTGCACTGCTCCAGGGAGGTGGCATGCACGCCATGGGCTTTGCATGCACTGGCATCCTGCCCATGCTGCGGCTGGGCTGCTGGGAGCCTGGTGCACCCAAGGGGCATGAGGGGGATTTGGGGGCCGGCTGGGGGCAGCACTCACTGGGGGCAAGCTCAGGGCTCTGGAGGCACCCTTGTCTGCATGCCCAGATGCCAGGGTGATGGGCACCCCAGCAACCCAAGCTGTTCCTGCTCGCCTCGCACCCTGGGCCAGCACTCAAGACCCCTACAGCCCTCACCCATCCATCCATCCATCCATCCATCCATGCCGCTGGGATCCATCTATCCAAACATGCCAAAACCCGGAGAGCAGCTCTCCCACCCCCCACCTCCCCTCCCAGTACGGAGGGCAGCCCAGCAGGGTGGGCAGCACAGGGCTGGGGGGGGTCTGTCCTGCGGCAAAGTACATAAGAGATGTATTTTTTTATGAGGTGGTGGAGGCTGGGATGCTTTTTATAAATACTGTACATAAGAGTAGATCTTTTTTAACGTGTTGTGTTGCTCTGGGTAGCTCTGTATAATGTACATATCACATGGGGGGGCACTGGACTCTCACCAGTTGCAGGGTGGCCCCGCTGTTCCTGTCACCAGCCTGGCTGCCCCAGGGCCACCCCTGACACCTGTAAATTATTGCTGGGGGTGATGCTGGTGGTGGCAGGAGGCCAGAGGTGAGAATAAAGATGTGAATGTGCCCAGGTGTCGGGCATCACTGGCGTGGGTGAGGTGTTGGCACGCAGGCTGGCACCTCACACATGGCATCCTGAGGTGTCATGGACAGATGGACACGAGCCACACGGGTGCACAGACGTGCGTGAGGACAGCAGGGATATATGGACATGGATGTGCAGGGTCAGTGCACATGGGTGAACGGCAGGACAGACAGCATGGCCATACAGCAGGACAGCACAGACACACGGACATGGATGTGCAGGGCCCCTGTGGGAGTTAGACCCTGGGGAAACTGGACCGTGAGAGAGTGGGATCCCTGGGGAGCAGGACACCTGTGAGAGCAGGATCCCCAGGACAATGGGACATGAGTGGGAGCACAGCCCTGGGGAGTGGGATATGTGGGAGCAGGAGCCCAGCAAGTGCCATGGCAGTAGTATCCCTAGAGAGGGGGGCTGCTCTGGAGGCAGGGCTCCAGGGAAGTGGCACTGGGGCATCTCGTGCCAGGTGCCAGGGCAGTGGGTGCCCCCAGTGCCCCAGTGCCAGCCCCCGGCCCTCGCCCATGGCACAGTGTGGAGTGGGGGTGAGCCCCCCCGGTCCTGGCCCCTCGCTCCCCTCAGCTGGCCCCAGCTCTGGGCTCAGTGCCAGCTCGTTAGCAAAGCCTTATTAGCACGGCAGCCTGCTCCCACGGGAACAGCCCTGCTCCCCCACACCAGGCCCACGGTCGCAGGCCTGCAGACCCCACGGGGGATGCTGTATCCCTTCCCCTGGCATTCTGAGTGGAAAGCATGCCTGGCTGCCCTCATCCTGCTCAGCTGGTGCCGGTGGGGGTGTGTGGAGGGGCTGCAGGGCCTAAGCAGGCATGAGGCAATGCTGTGGGGCTAGCATGGAGTGAGGGTGGCTACCTGGGCATTGGCCAGCCCCCTGGGTCAGTGGGCACACCTGGCCCCCTCCTCAGGAACTATGAGAGTTCTGGTTCCTAAGGGAGCAGCCCTGGGAGATGGGGGACAGGGCAACAGGGCAAGTGCCTGAGGGAGCCCCGGTTCTGGGAGAAACCTAGAGATGCCCCATCCTGCCCAGTCCCATCCTGACCCATTTCCTGTCACAGGCATCCCAAGCCCCGGCACCTGCCAAGGAGCTCCCTCCTGCTGTGGCAGGGGATACAGAGGGGTGAGAGATGCCCAAGCTCTGAGCCACCACCCTGTGACACCGAGACTCCACAGAAGGCAGCCCTGAAACACAGCATCACCCAAACCACTGTTCCCAGGGCTGCACCCACTGCTCTGCGCCCAAAGGGCCCCAAAACGCAGCTCCCAGACTCCATCTCCCCCTCCCCATGTGTGTCCTGCGACACACCGTGTCCCACGCACACGTCTATCCCGGGACACACCGTGTCCCACGCACACGTCTATCCCGGGACACACCGTGTCCCACGCACACGTCTAACCGGGGACACCCCGTGTCCCTCCCATGTCTATCCCAGGACACACGGTGTCCCTCCCATGTCTATCCCGGGACACCCCGTGTCCCTGCTCCCTGCCGTCCCTCAGCCCGTGTCCCCCGCCCCTCCCCCGCCGTTACCGGCCGCCGCCGCCTGAGGGCCCGCGCGCCGACAGCGAGGGGCCCCGCCCCGCAAGCCCCGCCCACCAGCACCGCCCCGCCAGCACCCCGCCCATTGGCTACGCCCCATTGGCCCCGCCCCGACAGGCCCCGCCCTGCGAGCCCGGGGGCGGGGCCTGTCGGGGCGGGCCGGGCCGGGCCGGCAGAGCCGCGGGCGCGCAGCAGCCGCCGCCGCCGCCGCCGCCGCCATGGGCTGCACCGTGAGCGCCGAGGACAAGGCGGCCGCCGAGCGCTCTCGCATGATCGACAAGAACCTGCGGGAGGACGGCGAGAAGGCGGCGCGGGAGGTGAAACTGCTGCTGCTGGGTAAGACCCCCCCGGGCCCCACCCCCGGGCCCCCCATCTTGGCTTCTTCACCCGGCTCGGCCCTGCCGGAACCGGGCGGCCTCGCCGCCTCCGCCCCCCGCTGCCCCGGCGCGATCCTGGGTACCAGCGCCCGGAGTGCCCCGCCCCGCCCCGGGGATCCCCCGTCAGTGGGATGCTTGCCCCAGCCCAGGCTTCGGGTTCTCCCCACGGTGAGCTGTGGGCTCCATCTCGGGCCGCGGGGATGTCCCCGGGAACCGGGGCCTGCCCCGCCCCAGGCTTCCGGGTTCCCCCCCACCGATGGAGCAGCAGGCCTTAGGGTTTCCCCCAAGAGTCGGATGCTGATTCCATCCCAGGTCCGAGGAATCCCCCCCGGGAGTGAGGTGTTGATCCCATCCCAGGTCCCAGGCATCCTCCCGAGAACTGGGGTGTGGGTCCCATCCCAGGCATTCTCTCGAGGAGTGAGATGTTGATTCAATCCGAAATCCTAGGGATTCCCTCCAGGAGTGGGTTATTGATCTTATCCCAATTCCCACGGATTCCCACCCCCTCCCCCCCCAGGAATGGGATGTTGGCCCCATCCCAGCTCCCAGTGTCTCTCCGCACAGGAGTGGGGTGTTGACCCCATCCCAGTTCCCAGGGTTTCCCCACAGGAATGGAGCCCTGTACCCACAGCAGATCCTGGGTCCCCTCCACATTGGGGTTCTTTCCCCACCCCTCTGTGAGCAGGATGCCAGCCCTGGGGATCCCCCTGGCAGTGGGGTGCTGGCCCTACAGCAAGCCTTGGATGCCCCTCAGAGAGGCTGCCGCCCCACCCTGGGCTGTGGGGATCCCTCCCGAAGTGACACCCCACTATGGTACTGTCCCCCCAAATGGTCAGTGTCCAGTCTGGACATATCCCTTTGGGACAAAGGTGGGGGCATCCCCACTCAGCTGTTGGATGTGTCCCCCTAGCAAAGGTCCTGCAAGCTCTGGCACCCCGTCCCACCTGCCCAGGATCCCTGGACTCCTCCATGGGCTGCTCTTACCCTGGCTTCTGGAGATAACGGGGCTGACAGGCACCCATTGCCCCGTGCCTTCCCCACTGGAGCCTTGAGCCAAGCCTGAGCCTCTCCATCACCCTGCCCTCTCCGTGGAGGTTTGGGGGGCTTGGGCCATTGCCTGCCGTGGGCAGGACCCCCCACAGCCCACGGGCTCTCTGCCTCACGGACACTCGATTTGGGTACTGATAACGGGCCGCTTTCCTCTTCAAAGCACCCTGGTGATGCTCCCATGGGCGTTCACAGCCCTGCCCTGTGCCTGCGGGCAAGGCAGCACTTCGTTATTTTAATTCATTATTTCTCTTAATGACTCCCAGTTGGGCTTTTTATTCCCTTTGCGAAATTCCCAGGGAGGGCTTCCCTCCAGGTGCGAGCTGGGAGCTGCAAGGCTCCCATGGCTCCGTGGGGCAGCGGGACAGAGGGAACCCTGACAGAAAATGTCTTTGGACTCATCTGCTGTCTGCAGAGGAAGCTGCCAGCAGCAGGAAGTCACGCTGAAATCCGGCAGGCCTTTATTTGCTCAACCCCTGCCTGCCTTGAGAAATACGTAATTAACGCCTTAAAATGCTCCTTTATCAGAGCGCGGCTCTTTTTTGTTTTATTTTATTTTGATTCTTTTTGCCTTGGCACGAGCAGTGCTGGCAACAAAACCCATCCTGGGATGTTGGGAGGGGTTCTGTGCTGTCTGGGGGGCTCCATGGTCGGGCACACTCGCTGCCCCATTTTTTTTCTGTGGAAGGCAGAGTGAGGGAGTGGAACCCGTGGGATAGTGGAGGAGCACGTGGTGGCTCTTTGCTGTGAGCTTCTCCCATGCTGGCTTTGCTGCCAGGTCTGCTCCTCTCAGCCCAGTGCCTGGTGAGGAGTAATGGGCAGGTCACTGCCCAAGGGGGTTTGTCACCTCCAGCCTCGGGAGGCTCCTGGGACTCTCCAGGCAGTATCACCCTAGTGCTGTGAGCTCTGGGTGCCCAGGTGGGGAGGGCCCATCCTGTTGGTGCTGAGCATCACCGAGGAGCAGCTGGGGGCTCGCTGGATGATGAGGATTGTGCTGTAGGCTGACTGGCTGACATCCCTTTCCTGGGTCTTGCTCTGTCCTGAAGTGGAGGCAGGAGGAGGAAGAGGATGTCCTCACTCCCTTCTGCTGGGGCCAGTGTTTACGAGCGGCAGTTCTGATCTCAGCTGCTTTCTAAAGCCAAAAATAGAGCAAAATGGCTCTTTTTGTACATTAAAAAAAATGGCTTTTTCTTCCCCTTGCAGCTGTTCAGGTGTCAATAGCACCAGAGCCTTGGGTCAGCACTGCCCATTTCCGAGCTGAGCCTTGGCCGGAAAATCTTCCCAAGCCAGCAGGGAGCTGCTGGGCAGGTGTGGCCAGCACTGTCCCCCTGGGGCTTGTGACATGTCCCCTCTGTGAGGTGGGACCGCAGTGCTGGGGGGATGCTCGCACCTCCCTGCTGCTCACCCTTTGTATGGCTTATTTTTTTCCCCATGGTCAGGGGAAGCTTTGAGGAGACCTGAGGCCTCACATGTCTTTTGGTGAGCACCACAGCTCCTCATCACTCTCAGCAAGGCAGAGCTCCAGGGTCCTCCATGGGGGCTGCAGCCCTCCCACCTCCTCCAGAAAAAGGGAGGCAAAAACTAAAGAGCAAAGCAGCTTCACCCTTTGTGCTGCATCAACCTACGGCATGAAGAGGAAATGTCTCTTCCAAGTGTGGCATATTTTTTGGTGTCAACTCATGGTGTCCCACAGGGCACCACAGCCAGGCAGGGCACTGTGTGAGTGGAAGGCACTGGTCTCGGTGTGTGGTGATGGTATCAGCAGTGTAGGAGCAGAGAAGGCTTGGGGCTGACTGCTGCCGGTGCCTCAGATCTGTGCTGTGCTCTGTATGTGGCCATGAGCTGCCTCCTGCCTTTCCTCTGCCGTGGTGGGTGAGCTGGGGAGGAATGGACACTGTCAGGGCAGTGAGGACAGCCAGGACCCCCCAGTGGCACACAGCTCTGCAGGTGTGGGCACAGCACTGCTCCTGCTGTGGCACCTGTCCATGCCTTCAGGTTTTCCTCTGCTGTTTGCTCTGGCAAAGTGAGTGTCTGCCAGATAGTTTGAAGCTCCAGTCTCTGATAGAGAAAAGACCCAGATGAAGCAATATCCCCCAGGCAAAGCAATTCCCCCAAACAAAGAATGTGTCCCTCCCTGCTACTGGAAACCACCATTCTCCCACGGTTTTGGTGCTGGGAGGAGCCAGGAGCCATCACTGACACCTAAAAGCACCTGGAGCATCTGCCCCATGGTTCCAACACCTCCTGGTGCCACTGTCAGCTCCTCACCATCCCTAGCACACAAAGCCCTGCAGTCAGTGGCTGTTTCTGCTGGGGAGCAGTGTTCTGGCCAAGCCACCTCCTTCCTGTGGGAGCTGGGATGCTCCAGGGGGATTCAGGGTTGGCAGCAGGAAGGTGATTGCTGTGCTCAAAGCCCCTTATTCCTTAGCTTTGGAGGATTAGGAAAGTGAAGGATTTCCCAGCTGCGTTAGAGGTGGAGAAGGCACTGGTGGGGTGATGATGTTAATCCCCTGGGGTCTGCTCTAGGTGCAGACCCTGCGATGAGGACACTGCCCTTGGTGGCACCAGGGTACGTCATGTAGGAACTGCCTGTACCAGATCCTGCCTGGGACAGACAGTGGCTGGGCAGGGCTCGGAAGCAGCTTTTTTTTTTTTTTTTTTTTTTTTTTTTGGGCTTGCATAAAAATAGAGGAAGGGAGGGACCAGCTGTGACTTTCAGAGGTTGTGTGGCTCCAGAATTGCCCTGGGTTCTGTGTGAGCCGCCTCCTTTGCTGTGCTTGGTCCTGTCGTGGGGGTTGTTTCTGACCCCACTCCTTCCTCAGTCCTGGCTGTTGGAGGGGTTGGGTTCTCCCTTCAGTGGGGACACTGGGAGCCCTTATGCTGTTTTTGTGATGGCTAGGAGATGTCACAGTGAGGGGGACCAGGGAAGAACTCAGTGCTGTTAGATCCAGAGGGATCTGCTGACATCCAATCCCTGAAGCTGGTGTATTACCTGGGATGGGTTGGAATGGGATGGGTCACTACAATGCCCCCACTGGTGATGTCCTAGGGGCTGGCAGCTGCCCTCTGCTCCAAGATGAGCACTTAGACTTTGCCCAGGGAAGAAGCAGGCTTATATGTATGTGTTTAACATATATTTTTACAGATGTACATTAGAAATGCATTTTATATTTTAACTTTTTGGTGTGTTTGTGTATATATATACACACACACTGTCTTACTTTTTTATGGAGCAACATATACATTGATTTAAAGCACATATAAATATATATATCTATCTTCACCTATATATATTTATGGTGTCCCCTGGTCTGAGCCTACCCAGGGCTGGGATCACGGTGTCCCCAGGCACTGTTGCTGCAGCCAGGGCTGGCCTGGCCTTTCTGCAGCCACCGGGTTTCCTGCTCCAGGCCGGAGCGTGGCTTTCCGGCCCGGAGACTGCTTGAATCACCGGAGCCAGAGGAGCTGAGTAATCCTCCATCCCTGGTGGAAAACCCAGCCGGGGGGATTTGGGTGTGGAAAACCCAGCCGGGGGGATTTGGGTGCCGGCAGCATCCCAGCTGTGCCAGAGGGTGAGGCCCCATCCTGTCAGGGCAGGGTGGACAGGATAATGGCACTCAGGCCTGGGGGCACATGGCAGCAGTGGTGCAGGGGGAGAGGGAGCACTCTGGCCATGGCAGGGACAGAAACAGAGCAGCAAAGTTTCAGGATTCCTGGAAAAAGCCCAGCACAAGGATAGTTTTGTCCAGCTTGTGGACACTGGTGCCCCGTGTTGGCACCGGGGGTGCATTTTCCATGCTCCCCCTGGGAAACCTTCCCCAGCTCACCTCCTCCCTGTGTGCCCCGAGCATCCTTCGTGCTGCCAATTTATTTCTGTTTTATATATTTTTGTGGGTTTGGTTTGGTTTTTTTCTTTTTTGCATCTCTATCAGCTGCCTTGTACAGGGGGTCTGCACCCCCCAATTTTTTGAGGTCCTGCCTGAGGACGTGGCATTCCACCAGCCAACAATGCATGGCTCCTTCTGGGAAGCAGCCAGCCCTGTGCTGGAATGGGATGGCCCTTGGGAAAAACGCCCTGTGTCACTGTGGGGTTTTAAAAAAATGTAATTATTTTTACAGCAATTTTCCATCTATTTTGGGTAGGGAGGAAAATGTCGAGGGGAATCTCTTTTTGTTATTAGAGTCTTTAGGGTAACTCTGCTTTTAACACACCCCTTTGTCTGTCCCATTTGATGGTGGGGATCCTGCAGGTGCCAAGGGGAGTGGGCTCTGCAGACGTCCCTCTGTCCTGCTATCTGTCTGTCCTGCAGGGAAAGGGATTGGTGGGTTTGTTCAGAGCTAAAACCCATCTGTAAATCCATGCTCAGATCATAGCTGCTGTTTGCCAGGTTGGGAAAGCTTGCCGGGACAGCAGCAGGGGTTGGGCCTCTGGGTGCTGGGGATGGGGGGTGGCTCTGGACCTGCTGGTGGATTGAATTTCAGCTTTTCCTCCATAATGAGAATTTTCCAGCTATGCATTGCTTCCATCTATGCCTGAATATTTGAAAGGATGGTGTCGTGTGGAAAAATGGAAAATCCCCTCTCAGTGATGCGGGGTGAGGTGGATCCTGAAACCTGTGGCCAGCTCTTAAAATACAGGGATTACATAGGTGCTGCCCAGAAGTATGTGCATATATTGCACTAAATATCTGCTGCCCAGAAAGCATCATAAATCATGGGCTGCAAAATATATATGTTGGCTCAATAAAGTTTTTGCCAGTGGATTAGCAGGGAGTTCTGGAGCCAGGCAGCTGCGTGCTTATTTTAAATTTTTGGAGATTATTTTTAACAAAGAAAGGAGGAAATGAGCCCAAGAGAGAGCTCTCGTCCTGTTTTTGCTAGGCACTGCCCTGGGAACAAGCACTGCCTGCAGAGAGGCAGGGCTGGAGGAAGCACAGCCCTGGGGTCAGCCCATGCTACTGGGGGGTCTCCACCCTCCCCCTGATATACCGGCACAGGAGTCCAGAGCTCCTCTGACACTGCCTCATCCTGCCCGGGCTGGGCTGGAGGGTGGGAACTGGCAGTTGGCATCCAGCCCAGGAATTGTTTTGGGGCTGAATGGGCGGCAGCTGGGGTTTTCCGGGGATTGGAAATCCTTCCCCTCCGCTGCGCTCATGGAGGGGGCTGGGGAGGGTCCCCCGCGTGGGGAGGGGGGGCTGTTAATTCACATCCAAATTCCTGCTCACTGCTAGTGTACAATCTCCTGTGCTGGGCAAGCGTCTGATGGGAGGCAGAGGTGCTGACTTGGAACATGGCTGCCTTCCTCAGGGGGATGGGAAGGAGCCGGGAGATGTGGAGGAAGTTTGCAAGGAAATAGCCAGCCTTGGTGACGGTCACCCTGTGACTGTCACCCAGCCCGGAGAAAGCAGGAGGCCCCGGCAGGGTTGTTCCCTCCTGGCAGGGAGAAAATATCATGCGGGGTCAGAGAGAGGAGGAGCCGGGGATGGCTGTCTGTCACCTCACCTCAGAGATGCTGATAATCCAGGTTCTTGCTTGCCATGTGCCTCAGTTTCCCTGTCCAGGCACCCTCTGAGAAAGGATTGAGTGAATGCCACTGGCCACCAGATCCAGTGCTATGGGATGGTGTTAGAAACGAGAGATATTTAATGGAAAAAATGAAGGGCTATGCCGAGTCCTTCCCCCCCGCTCCCAGCTCCAGGCAGGAGTTGCCAGCACTGACCACGAGCACTGGCCGGGCTGTGCCGGGTGCCGCGTCAGCATCCTGGGGGAGGATGGGTCAGCAGTGCTGAGAGCCCCTGCTGTGCTGGGCAGTGACCTCTGAGCTGAGCAGAGCCCCTCCCTTGGCACATACAGCATAGGAGCCACGGAGCAAGGTGCTCGAGTGGGAAATACAGGGTCTCTATAGCCTCAGTATAGCCCCAGAATCAGGGCGCTCCATGCCCTGAGCACTGCCCACAGTGATGTCCCTGAGAGTGCATGCCTGTCACCTGGTGGTGTTCAGACTGGTGACAAGCGTACAAGGAGTTTGTTCCCTGCCACCATGTCTCAGCTGGCACGATGGACCCTGTTTTTCCCAGTTAATTTTAGCATAATCTGCTTTTTTTTTTTTTTCCCTGATTTTTTTAAACCTCCTCTGTAATCTCTGCCCCCTCTGTGGCCGTGCTGGCACCATCCTGCTTGGGGCCGCCTGTAAGGGCAGCTCCATGGCCAAGGGCAGCATTGGGGAACCCACAAAAAGGGCTGTGAGAGGATACAGGGATGGACTTTGCTTGGGGGATCCTCTGGGATTCACACCTGGAGGCAGAGACCACACTTGTCCCCAGCCAAAGGCGCCTCATCCTGCTGGGGGTCTTGGGGCAAGACGAGCCAGGCACTCATCCATCTCGTGACACTCCCTGCACAAAGAGGGGACAAGGGACATGCCTCTTTCTTTCAGCTTCCCCTTTTGGCTTCCCCTTTCTTGCAGCCGGGGTGACTTGGCTTCTTCCCTGCTCTCAGCCAGTGGAGGGAGGGCTGGGCTGAGCTGCACATTGCCTGCGTGGGGTGATGTCCCTAGGGGGGGACAGGGTGGGGGAAGGAGAACCTTAGGCACCCTGCCTGTCTCACTGAATTCACAGAACCCTGCCTTTGGATGCTGGCAAACAAAACGACCCCAAAAGCCATCGGCTCTCCCTGCTGGCAGCCGCCTCTGCAGCAGGCTGGGGCTCAGGACCCGGCAGGCTGGGAAGTGCTCAGGCTGGGATGTGCACGCTATTTAGGAACCAGCCCGGGGGCGGCTGAGCCCGCTGGGATCGCTTGAGCTGGCTGCTGGAGGTGGCAACTTATTCCCGAGTTCCCTGCCTGTACCTTGTGGCACAAGCATCCCTGCATCCTGGCTGCTGCTGCCTCCAGCTGTGGATGTGTGCTGGGGCTGGTGCTCCATTTTCCTCAGCACAGAGGGAATGTGGGATGTGGCATCTCAGGTTCTGCAGAGCTTGGCCCCCTTGTCACAGGGAGTCCCTAGGTCCAGCCAAAGCCAGGATTGCCTGTCAGCTGTGGCATGTTAGGGTTGTGGGGAAAATGTTAGTGTGTTGATGCCATTTTCCTGGCCTAGAGCAGGTGTCATTTCTTCCCTTGGGACCTATTGCGAGGGCCCCCCAGGCTCTACATTTGTTCCCTCTTTTTTTGGTCCTGACGTTTCCAGTGCCGATCCAGTCATCTGCTCTGGCTTAATGCTGCTTCTCCAATGGCTGAAGCACCTGCTGCATTCCCTCTGTGGGCTGGGCGGGTGTCCCAGTAGGGTAAGGGTTCCTGGCTTTGCACAGGACCTCATCCCTTCTCCTTTCTCCACAGGTGCTGGCGAGTCTGGGAAGAGCACCATCGTCAAACAGATGAAGTGAGTGGTCCCTGCACTGTCACTGTGGCTGACACTGCTCAGGCATTGGCCACAGGCTCCAAAACCAGTGGCTGACAGGGAAAGCTCCCAATCAGTGTTGCCACAGAGCATGGATGGGGAGCAGCATCCTGGGGTATCCCACAAAGGGCTGACCTTGCCTGTGTCTCTTCCCTGCCCCAGGATCATCCATGAGGATGGCTATTCAGAGGAGGAGTGCCGGCAGTACAAAGCTGTGGTCTACAGCAACACCATCCAGTCCATTATGGCTATCATCAAGGCGATGGGGAACCTGCAGATTGACTTTGGAGACTCCTCCAGAGCGGTGAGTGCCCTCCTTCTCCCACTGTGCCTTGCAGGAAGGGGGGTTCTTGGTGGCTAAAACAGATGTGTCTAAAACTGGACTAGGATTAAAGGTGGCTCAGCCCAAGCCCTGCTGTTCCCTGATAGGCCCCTATCAGGCCCTTTGAGTGAGTGAGCTTCAGTAAGTCTGTGCCAATGCTCAAGCTGTTTTATTCCTGCAGGATGATGCTCGGCAGCTGTTTGCACTCTCCTCCACTGCTGAGGAGCAGGGCATCATGCCCGAGGACCTGGCCAACGTCATCCGGAGGCTGTGGGCTGACAATGGGGTCCAGGCTTGCTTCAACCGCTCCCGGGAGTACCAGCTGAACGACTCTGCTGCCTAGTGAGTGCCCCCTCCTCTGCCCCAGCTCAGCTGAGCCCTGTGAGCCACAGTGCTTTTATCAAGCAGCAGAAAATCCCCCCAGGGGCTGCTGTTCAACCTCACCAGGCTTAGGAGCTGGTGCTGCCACTTCCTGCATGGTGCTGGGGCTGAGCCTGAGCGGAACTGGGAAGGCGGATGTTTCGAAAGCTGTTTCCTTCTCTGGCGGGGTGCTGTGTACCCTGGGAGGGGGGCACTGGGGCATCCCCCTCCTGCCACTGCTCTGTCCCCTCTGCCCTTCCCCAGGAGATGTTCTCCACTGGCTGCCCACTCATGAGCACAGCCCATCCTCATCACCCTTCATGGGCTGTCAAGGCAGGAAAAATTCCCAAGGAAAGCCCTGGGGACACTTGATGAGTAGGATGCTCAAAAGGCTTCTCTTTTTCTTTTAACCGTTTTTATACAGAAAGACTTGGCATTATGCTTGTGCATTACCAAGCAAATTGGTGTTTAGGTAGATTGCTGCAGCTGGTTGGGTTTATTTTTGAAGAGATTAATAAATAAAGTTAGTCTGCCTAATGTACCATTGCTGGAGAGAGCAACACAGCTGAATCTGTGTTCAGCTTGTGCAGTGCCCTCCTACCCTCTCCACCCAGACCCCTTATGGTAAAGCAGTGTCGGGGGAGCTCATGGTGTGCCAGGAACACCCCACCAAGCCTGGCCTTGCCTGGGATCCTGCACACTTGGGACTCACTGCCATCCCAGCTGTCCCCTCATGCACGGCAGTGTCAGGTCCTTCTTTTGCATGGAGATCACTGTGGGGAAGAGACTGCTGGAAAGCTCCTGGCAAGCCCCAAACCTGGAGAAGCTCCTGTCAGCTCTTTCCCCCGGCACCCGCAGCTTTCACTTCCTCCCGACAGGCACACACCCACCTTCCCCAGCCCCTGTCTGCTCAACCCCATCACTCCCCAGCCAACCCTGGCATTTCCCTGGCAGTGGGTGCTGGTTTGGAAGCACAGAACACCCAGCAGGTGCCAGGGAGCTTGCACACACACTTGGAGCAGGTGTATCTGCACAGTGTCTGCCAAGTGCCTGTCGCTGTCAGTGCCATTATGGAGTGTTTAGCACATGGTGGGGGTTGGACAACCATTAATTAGGAGCACCTTCAAGCTGTTGCTCCAGCCTTTTTCCAGCCCTGTGGAGATGCCTGTGCAGTGGCCAATCCCTTGCCCATCTCACAGGGATGATGTGCCCATGGTGCTGCTGGAACAGGACAGTATGGGAATGAGGAGCCTCATCTTGTGCCCAGCACACAGCCCACGTGTGCTGCAGCCCTCTGCAGCACAGCAGCCCCTGTCCTGTTCCTCCTCTGCCTCTGAGAGTTATAACAGTGCCGTGGTGGTGCTCACCAGCACCCTGGGGCTTGATGCAATGTCCAAGAGCCTGCGGTGCTGCGCAGGGCCCTGCTGTGGCGTTTCCTGTTTTTCGTAGCCAGAGGCCATGTGTGTTTCCGGCTGTTTTTGAGCAGCTCTGCAGCAGTAACGTGCAGGTCCCCCACCCTCACACCCACAGCAGGCTCCTGGGGCACCTCCAGCCCTGGCCTTGCCCTGACACGCTGCAGGGTTTCCCAGGAGCTGGCGAGTGGCCGTGCTGCAGTCGGAGCCAAGGATCCCTATGGCCTTGCGGGCTGTAATCTGGCTTTCACCAGATTACAGGGCCACAAATGCCTTAATTAAGACAAGCCTAATTTGCTTAAAGGAGCCCATTTGTAGTAACCCAATTAAAGCAATGTGAGCTGGAGAAATCAAAACCTGCCTTGATCCCCCTGGCAGCCCTCATCAGTGCTGGTGGGTGTTGCACACTGGGGACCCGGCCACCACCTGTGGCCATGCAGGCAGCAGGGCAGGTGATGCTCCCGGGGGGCTCGGGACTCCTGCAGCCCCCACGGTGCTGCTCCCTGTCTCTCCAGCCTCCCACCTCCTGCTTCCTCCCAGGACGCTGTCCCTTTGTGTTTTTGACTATAAATGGCATGGCGCCATCGATTGTTTCCGCCGGCACTGCGGCTGGTTGCCATAGCACTGAATATTTTCCTCTTGCCATTTCCCCCTGTGCAAACAGTCAGGGAAATGGGGTGAGCCCCTCAGCACCGGCTGCATCCTCTGCTGGGCTCCCAGTGCCAGCACACTGCCCCCAGTCCCTCAGTCCTGTGTGTCCCTGGCCACTGGTGTCCTGCCTCGCCTGTGTCTGACAGGGACATGGGGTTACCCCGGGATGCACTTGGGGACTCTGCTGTGCGTCCCAGCTTGGTACTGCCCACCTCAACTGAGCAATGCTGGGAGATGCACAGGGGACTCTGGGCCAGTGTGGGGATATCCCATGGGATCTGGGTGGGTCGTGCCCCACGGTCCAGCTCCCACAGCACCTTTCCTCTTTGTCCCCAGCTACCTGAACGACCTGGAGAGGATAGCCCGTGCTGACTACATCCCCACCCAGCAGGATGTGCTGCGCACCAGGGTGAAGACCACGGGCATCGTAGAGACTCACTTCACCTTTAAGGACCTGCACTTCAAGTATGTCTGACATCTTTCCCTTTTGCCTTTTTGAAAGCAAAAAAAAACCCTTCCTCCCGATGTTCAGATGGAGCATGGGTACACACTGTGTGCACTCAGTTCTCCTCACCTCCTGGTTTGCTCATGGCGGGAACTGCTGCCTCAGAGAGCGGAAACCACTGAAATAGCTGGAGCAGCCTCAAAAACACTTCACAGAACTGAGCCTGGGGGCGGATCCAGGCTCTGGCGAGGAGGGGAGGGGGAAGGCGTCCCTCCTCCCGCTGCTGTGACGCTGCTTCCGCTGCAGGAAGGGCGCTGGGCAGGAGCTGGGGGCTCGGGGTCAGGCAGTGGCAGCGCTGCCTGCTGGCACCCCGTGGTTGCTTTCCACTGAAAACCCACGGGAAATAATAAGGGCTCCAGTTTCGGAGGCAAAAAGCTGCCATTGTGCACATCCCCAGGGGATTTGGTCCCATGGCAACAGAGCTGATGTCAGAAAGATCTGCTGGGGTCCTCTCTGAATGCAGGGGGCTCGCAGGAGCCCTGCCACCCTGGTAGAATGGAGACACTTGGTTGTGCATTGCCAGGGCAGCACTTCGGGGTGGCAGTGAGGGTGGTCTGGGGGAATGCAGTGTGTCCCAGTGGGGAAGCCTTCCCGCCAGCCAAGCAGTTGGCAATGGGCGTGGCAGTGGATGTGGAATGCTGCTGCTGGCCTCTTCTCCATGGAGGCAGGGCATCCTCTGCTGCCCGTGGAGGGAGGGGCACATGGTGCATCAGGATCATCCCCGAGCCCTGCTGCTGCCACAATCCTGCTGAGCCCACACTGCCTTGGCTCTCCTTGGTCCAAGGTCTCTGGCAAAGCCCTGCTGTGCCTGCCCTGGAGCAGGTCTCTGGGGAACATGACACTGACAGCCCCTGGGAAAGGTGGCCTGATCCTGCCCCAGCTCATGTCAGGGATTTGCTTTGGCTGGGAAATGAGCCTGGGCACTGTCCTGGCAGCAGGAGCTGGGGCCGATCTTCAGTACTGGCAGAGGCCCTGTGCTCTGTCTGCACCAGTGCTGCTCCTGCTCCAGCAGCTGGGGTCACTGAGGCAGGGCATGGGGTGAGGGTGGTGGGGCTGGGAGCTGCCATCTATCCCGTGTCAACCCCCTGCTGCAGGATGTTCGATGTGGGAGGCCAGCGCTCGGAACGGAAGAAGTGGATCCACTGCTTCGAGGGGGTGACAGCCATCATTTTCTGTGTGGCCCTGAGTGCCTATGACCTGGTGCTGGCTGAAGATGAGGAGATGGTGAGTCATGGGCATGGAACCAGTGCCATGAGCCGTTGCCTCTGGTGGCCACAAGGGCCCTGGGCAGTATTGCCCAAGCCTTGCAGGGCCATTGGCATCCCCTGCACAGGCAGGCAGGAGCATGAGGGGTGGCAGTTTGGGGAGCAGTGGGGTGGGTGCTGCCTGGGGGTCCCTGCCTGGCTCATACTGCCATCTTCCCTGCCAGAACCGGATGCATGAGAGCATGAAGCTGTTTGACAGCATCTGCAATAACAAGTGGTTCACAGACACATCCATCATCCTCTTCCTCAACAAGAAGGACCTCTTTGAGGAGAAGATTGTGCACAGCTCCCTCACCATCTGCTTCCCTGAGTACACAGGTACCACTGGGACCCTCTGTGCCCCCTGCCCTCCTGGCAGGAGCAGTGGGTTGGGGCAGCAAGTGGGGTGTGATGGGTGTTTGGGTTGTCCCAGGAGATGTGGGGGGACCCAACACAAGGGGCAGCTGTCCTGAAGGGGGGTTATCTGAAGGTCATTCTGCCTCTGGAGCCTCAATTTGGCAACAGGACAGTGGCTGTGGAGGGCCAAGCCCAAACCCTTTGGTGGCTGTGGGCGACTGTGGGGCAGCCCAGTGTCTCTTCTTGCCCAGGGGCCAACAAGTATGACGAGGCAGCCAGCTACATACAGAGCAAGTTTGAGGACCTGAACAAGAGAAAGGACACCAAGGAGATCTACACCCACTTCACCTGTGCCACGGACACCAAGAACGTGCAGTTCGTCTTCGACGCCGTCACCGACGTCATCATCAAAAACAACCTGAAGGACTGTGGTCTCTTCTGAGGCTCAGGTGGGTGGTGGCCATGGACCATCCTTCAGCTGCAGGCTGCCCTGTCCCCAGACCCTCCCCTGCTCACCACCTCTCTCTCCTAGGAGCTGCAAAGGAAGGACCACGCCATCTCCCACTCCTGCTTCTCTTCAGATTCATTCCTCCGCCCACCACGTAAAGAGACTTTTAAAATGTCAGCATGGTGGCAGGGCCCACGTAACCCCTGCTGGCTGTGTTTGCTCCCCACCATTGTCCTCCTCCTCGCCGGCGTTGCCCTTCCAGGGAAGACAAGTTTTTAATCTTGGTTTGTACCACCTCAGCCCTTCCAGCCCCCATTTCATTCACTCTGAGCCCTGGAGCTCTCACTGTTTACATTGCAAGTGTTGCTGGCACAGGGGGCACAGGGTCCCCTCGGGGATGCCCACCCAGCCACAAACACGACCGATGACATTCCTTTTAGTAAACCAGAAAAGAAAGAAGAAAGAAAAAAAGGAAAAAAAAAAAAAAAAAAACCAAAAAAAAGAAAAAACAACAAAACCAAACCCAAAACCATGCAAAAAAAAAAACCACACCACACCGGTTGGGCACAGGTTACTTTTTAAAGAAACCTTTTTACCAGACTATTTAAAAGCATCAAGTGCTACGTGGTGGTGCCATCCTCCGTGGCCAGCCCACCCCCCAACCGTGTGCCTTTGGGGGGGAGGGTCTGCACCCCACCCCGCCTTGCTGCCCCCATCCCGATGGGCAGCTCAGGCAGGAGGGTGGGCAGGGGGTGCTGCCCACTGCCTCTATCCCCCCCCTCTTTCTAAGCCTAGTTTTTAGGGCTAGCTGTTGCATTGGGTGAGGAGAGCCCGCTGTACAGAGCGGCCCCCGCTGTCCCCCCAGCCCAGGGGGACCCTCCAGCCGGTGCCTGCGGCCTCGCTTTTCCCACAGGATCTTCTACCAAACTGTTCACATGGTTTGAAATAATAAAATGTAGAAAGGAAAAAAAAAAAGAGAGAAACATTATATGTACTGAAACACCCTGTGTGACATGGGAGTGGGCAGGGGCGCGTCACCTCTGTGGGAGGGTTGGGGTGCGCCCCAGGGGTGGGAGAGGGACACAAGGTGGGTTGGCATCCCCCTGGGGTCAGGAGAAGCCCCTGCTCGTGGGAGGTGAGGGCAGTGGTGGGGCCCTTGGGGGTGTAGCTGGGATGCTGCTGCGGGGCTGAGCCCTACCCCGAGGGGCTGTGGGGTTGGGGGGGGAACAAACACATGACCAGCCCCTGGCTCTGCAGCGGTGACATGGTGGCACAGTGGAGCCTCAGTATCACAGTCCCTGGGGTCACGCAGGACCCAGGAACACCCAATGATCTGTAGCCCAGAGGGAGATGTAGCACCCCTTGCACCCAGCAGCCCACAGGAACCCCTAGCCCCAGGGATCACCCATGGACACCCCACACCCAAAGGACCCCCAGCTCTGGGGTTTGTGGAGACTCCCAGCACCCCCAGCTCCAGGGGGGCACCCATGGACACCCAGCAGCACCCGAGGGACCATCCCAGCACCCAGAGCTTCAGAGGGCACCTGGACCCCCCAGCACCCAAGGGAACCCCTAACACCCCTCAGCTCCAAGGGGTACCAGGGACTCCCAACACCAAGGGGCACCTAAAATCCCCCAGTCTCCCCAATGCCAAGGGTCATCTGGGAACCCCAGCACCTCTCAGCCCTAAAGGGAACCTAGGGGCACCCCAGGATCCCTCAAGTACCTAGGGACACTCAGGACCCCCAAACACCCCTCTGCTGCAAGGGGTACTCAGGGACCCTCAGCACCCAAGAGAAGCCCTGTCCCCCACAGCTCTGAGGGTAACCCAGGGACCTGCAGCACCCGAAAGTATCCAGGGTCATCCAGGTATCCCTTGGACCTGAACCTCCAGAGACTCCCAGCAGAGCTGGGGACCCCACAGTGGGAGAGTGGGTGGGGAGGGGGAGTGAGACTGTGCCCCCCGCCCCCCCCCCAGCCCCCCCACTTCACCAGGGGTGGCTTTGGAGCTGGGCAGGTCAAATCCCAGGGGTCTGGGGCAAGCGGAGATGGTTGTGGAGGTGGAATGGGGTCAGCAGCGGGGCTGGTCCCAGGGGAGGGGGGGCTCGGCTGGGGCTCAGAACAGCCCGCAGTCCTTGAGGTTCTCCTTGATGATGATATCAGTGACGGCGTCAAAGACGAACTTGACGTTCTCGGTATCGGTGGCGCAGGTCATGTGGGAGTAGATCTCCTTCACGTCCCGCCGCATGTTCAGCTCCAGGAACTGCAGCTTGATGTAGTTGCCCGCATCGTCGTAGGTGTTGGGACCTGGTGGTGGGGCAGTGAGCAGGGTCCCTTCCTGGGCTGGTCCCCCGCCAAAATGCCAACCCAGTGCTCCCTCAGGTGGGCAAATCCTGCACGCTCCCTCAGCAAGGCTCATGCAGCACCATTGCATGGGGTGCTGAGGACACCTGGTGGGGGACTCCTGTGGGGGTGGTGGCACCCAGGCCTCCAGCAGCACCCCACCATCCCCAGCCACCGCCACACTCACCGTCATAGTCGGGGAAGCAGATGCTGAGGTGGGCCTTCTTGATCTTCTCCAGGAAAACGTCCTTCTTGTTGAGGAAGAGGACGATGGAGGTGGTGGCAAAGTAGCGGTGGTTGCAGATGCTGTTGAAGAGGTGCAGGCTCTCATGCATGCGGTTCTGCGGAGGGACACGGCCCCTTGGTGACACCCAAGTCATGACTGGGGCAAAGCAGAGGGGGTGTGAGGTGGTGAGCGTCCCTCACCACTTCATCATCCTCCACCAGGACCATGTCGTAGGCACTGAGAGCCGCGATGAAGATGATGCAGGTCACACCCTCAAAGCAGTGGATCCACTTCTTCCTCTCTGAGCGCTGTCCGCCCACGTCGAACATCCTGGGCAGGACAAAGGAGGGTCAGCACCCCCCCTCCCTGCCCACCCCCTGGCACCAGCCCTCCCTGGGGCCTGGCCCCCACCTGAAGTTGAGGTCTTTGAAGGAGAACTGGGTCTCAATGATGCCGGTTGTCTTGACGCGGGAACGCAGCACGTCCTGCTCTGTGGGGACGTAGCCGGGGGTCACCAGGCGCTCCAGGTCTGACAGGTAGCTGGCCAGGCACGTGGTGGGCATGAGACACGGGTTGGAACCCCCCTGATGCCTCCCTCAGCCACTCTCCCTGAGCCCAGCACGTACTAGCCTGCAGAGTCGTTGAGCTGGTACTCGGAGGCGCGGTCAAAGCAGGCTTGGATGCCCGAGTCCTTCCAGAGCCGCCCGATGATTTCTGACATCTCCTTAGGCATGGTCCCCTCCTCGATGGTGTCCGAGAGGTGCAGCAGCTTACGGGCATCGTCCTGTGAGGGACAGGGGGTCAGTGGGGCCTGGGGACTGCGGGGAACCCCTGCCCCACATGGAATGCCCCTCACCTGGCGAGCCGTGTCCCCGTACTGGATGTTGAGGGTGGTCATGGCCCGCACGATGGCCAGCATGGACTGGAGCGTGTTGCTGTAAATGATGGCAATGAACTCCAGGCATTCCTCCAGCGAGTAACCGTCCTGGTGGATGATCCTGGCCGGGGAAGATCACGGGCGTGGGGCTGAGCTGGGTGCCGTGGAGCTGAGCCACAGGATGCATGCACCCCATGGCAGTGGCACGGGGCAGTCAGGCACAGTGGGATGGGGTGCCCCATGGCTGCAGTGTGGGACAGACACTGTGCATGGTGGGCACCATCAAGTGACCCTCCCCCTTGGCACTTACTTCATCTGCTTGACAATGGTGCTCTTCCCCGACTCCCCTGCTCCTAAGGGGACAAAACAGGGGTCATGGTGGTGCCATGGGCACTCCCAGCTGAGCCCTGTACTGGCTCACTGAGAACCTTGGTGCCTGACGTGGCTGCGGGCACTGCTGGCTGTGCTGGGTCCGTGGCTCAGTGTGTGCAGGGGGATTAACAGCCTGGTGCCAGTGGCATTAAGGTTAGCCTGAGCCGCTGCATATAATGGGATCTGAAGCAGCTCAGCCAGGACACTCTCAGGAGCCCAGGGGAGGGGTTGGGGACGTGGTGACATCGCAACCCTGCCATCCCGCTACCCCAACACCCAATGCCACAAACTTGTGGCTGTGCAGGCAGATGTGTCCTGGACCAGGCTGTGAGGACAGTGATGCCACCCACGGCCCCACCACATACGCAGCACCCCATCCTCAGGCACCACTGGGAGACTGGGAAGGACTGGGAGGGACACACGGCACAAGGGGGCTCCAGGGACAGGCATGGGGTGGTGGAACGGGCTGCATGGGGTCCCTAGGAGCATTGGGGCAGGGGTGCTGATGGGCTGGGGTGGTGATAGGTTGTGTGGGTGAAGGCTCTTAAGGTGGTTTGGTTGTGGCTGGGGAACCTGGGAGAGGGGGGATGTTATGTGGGCTGGTTGGGTTGAGGGATATATGGAAGCCAGGGATCTTTGGGTAAATCTTAGGACCTTAGGATCTCAGGATCTCATCTTCTTGTTGAGATGGTCTGTTGTGTTTGGGGCACCTGGTAAGGCATGCTGAGCAAGTTGGGATGAGCTGGTTTAGGGGATCCTGGGAATGGGGGGACTGTTGGGGTGTCTGGTTGGGTTTAAGGGTGCTCAGGGAGAAAGGAAACATTGAATGGGCTTTTTGGTTTGACTGGTTTGCTTTAGGGGTGCTTTGAGGGTCAGAAGACTGTTAGAGTGGGCTGACTGGGTATAGGGGTGCTTAGGAGCAGGGGCCTGGGGGCTGTTGGATTGATTTGGTTTAGAGTGGGGCCAGGGAAACTTTGGGTGTTTTATGGGGAGGGGTTGGTTGGTTTTAGGGATGCCTGGGAGTGGGAGGCTGTTGGGGACACTCCTGGGTTGTGCTGGTTTGGTTTAAAGGTGCTGGAGGCATCAGGGAAACATTGGGTGGGCTCTTGAGGAGGGGAGGTTTGGTTTAGGGCTGCTGGGAATGGGGTTGATGTTGGGGTGGGCTGCTTGGTTTTAAGGGTCCTGGGTGAGTCAGGAGAAAGTTGAATGGACTGTGAGGGTGGGCTGCTTGGGTTTGCGGGTCCATTTGGGGGCCAGAGGAATGTTGGATTGGCTGGTGGGGTTTGGGGGCAGTTGTGGGGGGTGCTGGTTGGGTTGGGGGGTGATGGTTGGGTTGGGGGTGCTGGTTGGGTTGGGGGGTGATGGTTGGGTTGGGGGTGCTGGTTGAGTTGGGGGTGCTGGTTGGGTTGAGGGGCACTGGTAGGTTTCCGGGATGCATTGGGTGGGCTGTTAGGCCGAGGTGCTCAAGGGATGGGTACGTCCCCCGGGGTGTTGTGTCCCCCTTACCCAGCAGCAGCAGCTTGACGGTCCTGGCATCCTTCTCAGCATCTTCCTTGAGCTTCTTCTCCAGCTCTCGGGAATGCTTCTCCTCGGCACTGGCGCCGGCTCCCATGGTCAGCCCCGCAGCCCTGCGGTTCAGCACCCGCTCCTTGGAGGTCAGCACCAGGATGGGCAGCGAGCTCCAGCCTCCCGCCGCCTCCAGCGCTCGCTCCTGCGCCCGCCGCCGCCGCTGCCACCGCCGCCCGCCCGTGTGCGACAAGGACGGGGCCAAGGTCCCCCGGGGCCGCCTGCCGGGGGGCTGCGCTCAGCACCCGGGGCTTAAGCTGGGCCCCCCCCGATAAACCCCCTGCAATCTGCAGCGGGCTGAGCTCAGCAATCCCGAGGTTCCCGGAGTCAGCACTTCTGCCGGGAGGGTGCCCCGGCCCCACCAGCCCCAGCTTTGCCTCCACCCGGGGCTGGGGCAGTGACCCTGACACCCTGGGGGAAGTGGGACCCCTGCCCATCTCCAGCTCTGGTGTGGACCCCAGGGGTTTGGAATTGCGGGGTGGGATGGTGTGTCTGCTGGGATGGGGTCAGAGTGGGAGCTAATGTCCCCACTGTCCCCATCTCACCTGGTCAAAGCCCCCGCTCTGGAGCAGTGCCCACTGTACCACCCCAGTTAAGCCATGCCAGTGTCCCCATGGGCACTCCCCACAGTGATAGAATGCCAGCCTCCGTCACCGCACCCTGTGTCTCCAGGGACCCTCCCAGAACCCTCCACTAATGTCCCCATGCCCTCTGGGTGCACTTCTTAGTGAGCCTGCCCAGCCACCCACCTGTACAGTCCCAGTGCCACCAGGCCAGCTCAGTGTCACCTGCACAGCGTCCCCAGGCCCTCCAGCAACACCTGCACCATGTCCTCAGGGATACCCGCATACCCTCCACAGGGTTCCCAAACCCTCTCCAGTAACACTTCCCAGTGACTATGGAAGAAATCCCAGTGTTCCCAAGCAATTCCAGTTCCTGTGTGGGGACCATGTCCCACCCCAGTCCAAAAAAACCCTGTCCAACGCCCAGGGACACTGCAGTGCCACCTCTGTGTTACCACCCCAAACTCAGTGAGGCCCCCCAATGTCTCTGGGTCCCTCAGTGTGCCTTCCCAGTGCCCCCCTCTTATGTCCCCAGTGCCACCGGGCCCCCCATTGCCACCACCATGTGGCCACCACAGCAAAACTGAGTATCCCAAGGAACACCGCAGTAACTCCCCGGTGTTCCCCCACCTCCGGTGGCTCCAGGCCTTGCCAGGGCTGCCCAGTGACCCCAGTACAGCCCAGTTCCCCTCTGTCCCCCCTTTGTCCCCAGCGCGCCCCGTCCCCGCACGGCGGCTCTCCTGCAGTGCCCCGCTCGGCCGCCAGAGGGCGGGAGCGCCCAGCGCAGCTCCCAGTACAGCCCAGCGCAGCTCCAGTACAGCCCAGTGCTCCCAGTACAGCCCAGTGCAGCTCCAGTACAGCCCAGTGCTCCCAGCACAGCCCAGTGCAGCTCCCAGTACAGCCCAGTGCTCCCAGCACAGCCCAGTGCTCCCAGTACAGCCCAGCGCAGCTCCCAGTACAGCCCAGTGCTCCCAGTACAGCCCAGCGCAGCTCCCAGTACAGCCCAGTGCTCCCAGTACAGCCCAGTGCAGATCACAGTACAGCCCAGTGCTCCCAGTTCAGCATTGCACCAGCCCCAGTACAGCTCTGCACCCCACCAGTTTGCCCAGTACTGACCCCAGCATAGCCCTAGCACTCCCAGTACTCACAGCAGAGCCTCTCAGGACTGGCCAGAGGAGCACAGCACCATTGCCCCAGTACTGAACAGAGTGCCCTGCCACAGCCCAGTACTGCCCACTACAACCCCCAGCCACCCTATAGAACCATCACCACTTCCCCACCACTGCTCCCAGTACTGCCCAGTACCACCCTAATGCCTCAATACTTCTCCTAATCCTCCCAGTACCAACCTCCAGTGTGCTCAGTGCTACCTCCAACACAGCCCAGGACCTTTCAGAACTGCCCCCAGTGCCTCCTGGAACTACTCAGAGGAGCTGGGTACCACCCCAGTATCAATCAAGGTGCTCCCAGTATCATCCACTACCACCCTCAGTGCCCTCTGCTAAGTTTCTCCCCTGCTCCATGCTGCCAGTACCAGCTCCCTGTACCATATCCTGGTGCTCCAGAACTTTCCTCAGGGCCCCCAGCACTTCCCCGTGCCCCCAGCAGTGACTCTGAGTGCTCCCAGTGCCTTCAGCAACACCCAGTGGTGGCACCAGCCCAGCCCAGTGTAACCCAACACTCAGCAGTGCCACCCAGCAGTGGCACCTCCTCACAGCCCCTGTGCTGCCCCCAGCACAGTGACCCAGAGCCCCAGGGGCAGCCCTGGCAGGGTTCAGGGAATGCCATGGTGGGCCCAGGCCTGTCCCCTACAGAGCACACGAGGCCCCCGCGTCTGTCCCAAAGCCAGCGTTTATTTGGGGGTACCCCTGGCAGCAGGGACACTTACTCAGCCCTGGCCACCCCTGTGTTCCCATGTACAGCTATTTACAGCCCTCCACACCCACCGGGGTGCCCAAAGAGGGTGGCTGATGGGCTGGGTGCCCCAAACACCTCTGGGTGCCACTGTCACCAAGCTCCAGCAGCTGCTCAAGGTTTTACACCAGCGTGGGCCCTTCTCCTTCCCTTCTCCATCCAACGACCCTGGGGCCAAGCCCCCACTATTGCCTGGACACCTTGATCCCACCTCGAGGTCCCATCTCACCCCTGCCAAGCCCCCAGGGAGGGGACAGAGTCGTGTACCCTTGCCCCTTCTCCTCAGCTTGCTTGGTGGTCTACAGCCCCCCCACAGAAAGCACTTGCTCCTCCATAACCCTGTGGGGAAACTGAGGCACAAAACTGTGATGGTCATGCCCAGCTTGCAGTGGGCAGCCCTTGTCTGGCACTGCCTCACACCCTGCCCCCCCCAGGGCATCTTCCCCTCCCACACAAGGACATCCATCCCCCAGCATGGTGTCCCAGCTGTGTGGGAGAGGGGCTGTGGTGACCCACGGCCCCTGCACAACAGGATCTGGGGGTCCTTGGCAGGGGGGAAGACAGTGATGGTGGCGGCAGCCACCTCAGGGGTCCCTGCTCCTCCCCAGGGGTCCCTGCTCCTCCCTGGAGGGGGGAGGTGGGGGCAGCACCACTCCAGTGCCTAAGTACAGCCTACAAATAAATACCACCTCTCGTGGGAGGGGGGAGTGCGTGTGGCTGCGTGTGTGTGCGTGCGTGGATGTATATATATATATATATATTTATTTATTTATTTATAGATATCTTTAATATTAAAAGGGGGGAAAAATAGACCACTGTGCTAGCAAAGTCCCTGATGATGGTTTCATGTATGCCCATAGGTCTCTGGCTGGTGATTCCGGCGGTTCCGAGGCTTCTTCTGCTCCTGCTGCTCCTTGGCTTTGAGGCCAGCCAGCGGCTGTGGGGGGCTGGAGGCCGTGTGCCTCCAGTAGCCCTGGCAGTACTGGTCCAGGAGTCCCATTTCGGGCTGGCTGAGGAGCTGCAGCAGGTCCTGGTAGCGGGGAGTGGGGGCACCCGGCAGGCCGGGGACCGGGGTCTCTGCCTGAACCAGCACGGTGTGCACGGCGCGGCTGCTGAGGACGCGGAGCTGCACCCTGGTCACCGTGTGCTTGAAGTTGTTCTCGGTGGCAGTGCAGGAGTAGAGGCCGCTGTCGCTGAGCTGCAGGGCACGCAGCAGCAGGCCCTGCTCCGTGCGCAGCACCCGGCCCTCCACGCGCACCTGGGGGCACAGGGGGCTCGGCTCAGCGCTGGCACCCAGCACCCCACGCCCCCAGCACTGCCCTGCCCTACCTCCTTCCGCCGGTCGCTGTTGTCCTTCTGCAGCAGCCACTTGATGCTGGCCTGGGGCGAGCGGGGCTGGCACTCCAGGAAGGCTGTGCTGCCCTCCACCCCATACTGCACGGCCTCCACCGTGTTCTTGTTAGCTGCAGGGGGGCCATGGGCAGCCAGGTCACCCCCACCCCACTGCACTTCTGCCGTGTCCCCTCTGTCTCCAAGGGTGGGTGTCCGTCCATCCATCCATCCATGTATGTTCAATCCCTTCCCCAACGTATCCATCCATCCATCCATCCATCCATCCATCCATCCATCCATCCATCCATCCATCCATCCCCAGTGTATCCATCTATCCATCCATGTTCAACCTACTTCCCAATGTATCCATCCATCCATCCCATTCACCCATCCATGAACCAACCCATTCATCTGTGCTAATTCTCATTACCAATGTATCCACTCATCAATGTTCATCTTCCTTCCTACAACTACCCACTCATCCACCACTCACCCATTCATCCATGTATCCTCCCCTACATCCACCCACAAAACCATCCCCCCGCCAAGGAACCTGTGTGTCCCCAGCTCACCCTGTGCCCTCAGCCTCCCCACCCAGGTGTCCCAGGCTGAAGCCTTGCCCCAGCCCTGCTCACCGTTGGAGTTGTAGCCGCGGCACTGCCGGATGGGGTTGCCGTGCCGCACGTCCTGCCGCCGGCTGCGCCTGCGGGGAAGCGGGAGCTGAGAGGGGCAGCCTGTGGCTGGGGGTGCCTCCCTGCCCTCCCTGGCCATGCTGTACCTCTTGGAGGAGGCGGAGTAGCGGGTGCAGGCGCTGCCATCCCAGGCACAGTAGGGGTCCCGGGCCAGGCAGCAGTCAGCACAGGCTTCCCCGTACACGTCACAGCGGTGCAGCGCCAGGTGCGTCACGCCTACGGCCGAGGACACATACAGCTGTTGCTGTTGGGAACAAGGAGGACAGGCTGAGATCCTACCTCATCCCCACTACATTAGGGCCCCTGCAAACACCTTGCTCAGGTGCTGTGGTGACGCTGGGCAATGCCACCCTGGGACCAGGATGGGATCTGCCCACCCAGCCTCTGCTATGACTCACCCTCTTGGAGGATATGGTCATCGTCTTGATGGGGGCTGGCACCTGGATGAGAGCAGGAATGAAGAATGGAGGGATGACTGCTTGGACTGACGCTGCAGCCCTGGAGTGGGCACCCCAGACCCCCCCACAGGCAGCTGAAGCAGGCAGAGCAGGCAGAGGGAGATGTGAGCGGGCAGCAAGCAGGAGAACCAAAGCCTGGAGTCCCTCCAGAGCTGGCCAAGAGGTAGTTGGTGTCCCAAGGGACTGGCTAGTGTCCCAAGGGGCTGGCTGCTGTCCCAGGGAGTGACTGGTAACTCAAGGGGCTGGATGGTGTCCCAAGGGGTTGGTTGGCTGGGTCAAGAACACTCAGCAGAGGGTGGAGGACATGCCAGCCCTTACCTTGAACACTTCAATCTCCTCCAGCATGAGCTCCTCTGTCTCCATGTCATCCCGGGGGAGCACAATGACCTTCTGCACGGTGCCCCGATCTGCAAGACACCATAGTGTGCAGGTGCTCAGTGCTACCCTGGGCACCCCATGCCCTCCCTGTCTGTGAAGGGTGTCCCTGCTGGGCCTGTGGAAAGGAAGGATCCCCCGGGCCCATCCCCATCTCTCTCCTGCTGTGGCAGCTAGCTATGTCTGGGGTGGAGTGTGCCAGCTCAGGTAACCAGCTGTGTCTAGAGAGTGCCACCAGAGTGCCAGAGAGTGCCCAGTGCAGCATGCAGACATGCACCAGGGCAAGAGAAGGACCAGGATGGATCATGGGTGCTCTGGGATGCAGGGGAAGCACTGGCCTGGATGGCAGTGGCCCTAGGATGGGCACTGAGGTCTGGGAAGGACAGGGCTGTATGTCAGTGCCTCTGGGATGGGCAACTGGGCAGGAAAGGCGCAAGGCTGGATGATGACAGGCTTAACATGGGCAATAGGAATGGGTGGGTGCTAAAGTCAGGAAAGGATAAGGCTGGATGATGAGGCCTCTGGAACAGGCACCAGGACAGGGGGAGGACCAGGCTGCACGGCAGAATCCCGAGGATGGGAAGATCATGCTGGATCACTGGCTTCAGGGAGAGGAGCTGGGCTAAGGGAAGGACCAGGCAGGACAGTAGGGTCTGTGGGATGGCATCGGGCCAGGGAAAGAACAGTCTGGAGCCTGGAGGAGGGGCAGGGCTCTCAGGGGGGCATTCTCAGCCCCGCACCCCGCCCTAGCGATGGAGGGCACCGTGCTCTGGCCAGCCCTGGCGGTGCCCGTGCCCTCCGGGGCCGCGGCGGAGCATGCTGCGTTCCCGCGGTGCGCGGCGTGGGTACCTGTGCCCAGGAAAAGCACCTCATAGCGCCCGTCTGCCGCGTCCACCTGGTCCACGGCCACGGTGGTGAAGCGGTAGTTGACGTTGGTGCGCAGCACCAGCGGCCGGCGGTGCGTGGGGTACACAGCGTGGAACATCAGCGGGTGCGCGCGCATGAAGTTGATCACCTCGTCGGGGTAGTCCTTGGTTGACTTCATGGATGGGGTGAAGGTCCCCCCAGGGCACTGTGGCACAAACATCACCAGGGCTTGGTGAGTTGGTGCCCGAGCACAGATCAGAGGGTGCTGGCTGCCTGGCAGGCACTGGCTCACCTGTCCGTGGTGCCTGGGCGGTACTTACGGTGCCTGGGCGGGGGTAGGGCATCTTTCCTGTGTAGGGCATCCACTGGTAGTTGGGTCCCTCCTTGTGGGCGAAGGGCCCATTGAAGACCATGCGGATGTCAGCCATTGAGTAGACACACACAGCAGAGCCTTTGAAGACCGACCTGGGGGCAAGGACCTGCTGCCACCCTTTGTCATGGCATTGACAGGACAGCCATCCAGCTGAGACCCCCTCCTCTCCTGCACTGGGCCAGGAGGGTCAGCACTCACCCCGAAGCAGAGAACACAGCGTAGATAACAGGGTTCTTGGTGTCTTGAGTCTGCTGGATGAAGACGTCCTCTTGGGACAGAAAGATGGAGGCGTCACCATAGGGAAGGTAGGCAGGGACACCAGGGTACAGGCAGAGCAGTTACCCATGGAAGAGCAAGAGGCAGGGGGCAGCAGGGGTGTTCCCAGCTCTGCCCAGGGTGCCCCCCAAGCCTGCAGGGGTAGAGAAGGCTCCCATCCCTTTCCTGGCACACTCACGGAGCTCGTCGAAGTGCGTTTCAATTCCATCGGGTCCCGGCACAGAGCAGACCAGCCGGGCCTTCAGGAAGGTGCTCCACTTGTTCACAAGGCAGCAGTGGCCCCCGTCGTCATTCTGCAACAGTGAGGCCCCTGTGCTGAGCCCTGCCTCTCCCCCTGCCCTGGCCTGCTTCCCTGCCTCTCCTCTGCTACACCTACCAGGCAGATGCGCCCGATGCGGGAATAGACCCCAGGACTCAGCGGGGCATCAGCCGACTTCTCTCGGAAGAAGAAGTAGAGCTTGTCATCATTCCTCTCGCTGCTGTCAGGGATGAGCTGGGCACGGACAAAGGCTGGGTCTGGAATGGCACAGCACAGCATGGCACCATCAGCCCAGTGGCACCCCTGCTCCATGCCATAGCACGATGCTGAGCCCCCCTCTGCTGAAGCATCACCTCACTCCTGGAAAAGCAGTCACAGAGTGAGAGCTACATCTCTGAGTGTCTCTTGTGATCTCTAACGTACCAGGAGAGGCTTGAAGCATCTATGGGGTCCCTGGGAGCATTCCTGAGGTCCACAGGCTGAAGAGATACATCAGCTCTATGAGCGAGGTGGTGGGAACCAGTCTTCTCCAGGAAGGAACCACACAGCATGGAAGCTTCTCAGGAAGCTTCTCCCTGCCATCCATCAGCCCATGCCCAGCCTGTGCTGACAGCTCCCCCTCTTCAGGTTACCACCCCGCTGGCTCCCCAGCCTGGCAGGATCATCCCATCTGCTCTGCTCTGTTTACTCAGCTGCTGCCCCGCAGGCAGGGGTGCTCCGACAGGGGGCAGAATGAACGTTCGGGGTCACTGACTGCAGGCGACACGGGTGACATCTCAGCGCTGCACAAACCCATGCACTGACACTGACAGGGCCAGCCCCATCTCTCACCAGTCTGCTCCCTCCATCCAGCAAAGCTCCAGGCATGTCTGTCACTGCCCCACACAGCTATCCCTGCTCTTGTGCCTTCCCACCCATCCATCCATCCATCCATCATCAACCCACCCATCCATGATCAATTCATCCATCCATCCACCAATCCATCTATCCATCATCAGTCCACCCATCCATGTACAATTCATTTATCATCCATCCATCCATCATCAATTCATCTATCCATCATCAATCCACCCACCCACCCATGATCAATTGATCCATCCATCCATCCATCCATCCATCCATCCATCCATCCATCCATCCATCCATCCATCCCCCACCCGCCCATGCTGGCTGCTGTCTCTGTTCTGGAGAAGGAGTCAGTCCCACATGACAGGTCTCATCTCTAGGCCTGGAGCCCTGAGGTCCCCAGGGCACCTGGGCCAGTGTCACCTGCACTCACCGTTGAGCCAGCGGGAGTTGTACTGGTCTGTCCTCATGGCTGTCTGCTTGCCCATGGTGCGGAAGATGGCCGCATCCGTGCCCATGAAGTCAATGTACACACCAGCATAAAGCTCTTCATCTGCAGAGGGCAGAGGTCAGCCAAGAATCCCCACCTCATCCCATCCACCCACCTTCTTCAATTGCCAGCCCCAGACCTGGCCAGTAGCTGCCAGGCAACCAAGAGCCACTGCCTGTGACCATCCCAGAGAGTTCTGGAGGTTGGCACTGGTCTGTAACCACAATCCCCTCCTCTGCTGGGCCAGGTGCCTGGCCAGCTGAGGCAGGCAGGGGTGGCGGAGCAGGAACCCTGCTCCTGGTGGGAGCAGCTGTTCCATCCCGCCTGCATATTCCCTCTGCTCAGAGCAGGAAGCACTGGCTCCAGGGAGCCACAGGACTCACTTATTAATGCAGAGACAGTGTCTACTTTGGGGTCGTAGGAACATTTCCCCTTGCCCGACTCCAGCTTGTCTGGCTCCAGGTAGAAGATATAATCCTGGAGAAGGAAGCAAATAGAGCAGCTGGTTAGACTTTCACCCCTCCACTCATGTGACAGCTCCCAGAGCCCCCCAGGAGAGGCAGCCTCCTCCAGGACGGTGCACAGCAGCGAGGACAGATGTGGAAGGTGTCTGTAGGTCTCCTGAGAAGCTGAAGCTCCTGTGAGCGACTCCTCCAAGGTGCTGGGTTCTTCTCCATGCCCTTCACCACTTGGAGACTTGGCTGAGCCATCAGGCTGAAGTGGGGCATCCATCCCCCAGGTCTGAAAAACATTCCCTGCCTCTTCACTCCAGCTGGCTATGCTGCACATTGCCGCTTGCCCAGCAAGGTCACAGAGTTCCAGCAGCTTCAGCAGGCAGGGTCTGGCCTGCAGCACAGCTCAGCACAGCTTGGCTGCGGGACCCACTGCACTTCTCTCGCCAGGGGCCATTTTCCAGTGCTTTTCTTCATGTGGTGAGATGATGTGTCTGCTCCATGGGATGCCTCCCTACTGTCACTTCTGCCTTCCCGTGGCCATCCCTGGCACCATCACACATTCCCAGCCAGGAGTGAGACCCACGCTGCCTCTGGAGGCACATCCAAAACCCTCTGCCAGGGCTGGCTGGGGGCACACAGGGACAGGCTGGCCCAGCCAGGTCACTCCTCACCCTGGCAGAGGGACCACCTTCAGCTGAGACAAAGCAGGAGCACAGAGCACCCATGGGGAGCCTGGGCAGGGACCTTAAGCAACCAAATTGGGCAGATGCCCACTGGCCCTGTGCCCTGGCTTTGGCACATGGGTGATAGACATGGTGACAGCCACCCTCCACTGAGAGGCCAGCAGGGTCCTGGTGGAGCCCAGGCTCTGGGAAGAACAAGAGAGGATGGGGAGCTGGGATCCCACCGTGGGCATCTCCCACTGGAAGGTTTGCTCACAACAGCTCCTCCTGGGGCACCCAGGCCCAGAGATGGGCACAGCCACGTTTCACCATCTGCATCACTGCACTGTGCTGACTGTGCCACCATCACCATCACAAAGACCTCTGCCCAACGCTGGCCCCGCTCCTGAAGTGGGCAAACACCTCACACGGACAACCTCTCTCTCTCCAGCACAGCCCTGGCACTGGCTGCACCATCCCACCCTCCTGGTCAGGCAACACAGGAGCCATTGTGGTGCTGGTACTGCTGATCAGCTAACACACCTTGAAATGCACCAGAGCTGCCAGGAAGCACATGCTGGCAGCCCCAGGGAGCTCCTGCTGGGACACACACCCTCTGCCCAGCAGGGGTGACCTGAGGGGGCTAAACGGCAATGGCCTTTTCCCAGCTGGCACTGGGGAAAATGGCAGCAGGGGCTGCCCAGTCTGGGAGATGCTCACTGCCAAGCATCACCCTTTGCCCCCAAGCACCTGAGGAGCTGGGGGAGCCCCAGGCTGCACCAGGGTGCCCATGTCCCCCATGCTCCCCAGCCCATGCACTGACCCGTGTTAGTCCGGAGGGGAGAGGCTGGGGGTGACACTGTCAGGGTGGGCTGCACACTGGGGTGCTCCCAGGAGCTGGGATGCTGTCACCTCCCTGAGTGCCCTTGACTGCCAGGATGACATAAGCCCCTCTTGGGGCAAGGTGAAGCAGCTCTTAGTAATGTTTCTGTAGGCCCTACCCAAACACCTTCTGCACATGACTTGGGCATCCTCCCCTGAATCATTCCAAGCCCCGTGGCTCTGCCGACACACGGTCCCACTTCCAAGGGACACAGCAAGCCTGGAGTAGGCGAAGCCAGAGGTGGGTGGAGAGCCACCATCCCTGACAGTGTCCCCCACGGGGGCATCCTACTTGGGCTGGGAGGAAGGAGTTAGTGAGAGAAGGAGAGCCGCCGCCAGGCCGGGGCCGGGAGATGCTGTGCTGGGAGGGAAGGGGGCGGCGCCCGGCCATGCCCAGGGTCAAAGCATGCCAGTGGGAGGAGGAGCCCGCGGCTCTGGCGTGCCCCTGTGCCAGGCGGGCTCCCAGACCCGTTCCCACCTTGCTCTGTGCTGGTCTCGGGCTGAGGGGGCTGTCGGTGGAGCTGCTTTCCCGGCCTCCCGGCTGGCTCGGCGGGAACCCCTGGGGAAAAGGAGCAGGGCAGAGAGTTAGCACCAGCAGGGGAAGGACCCCCAGGGCAGGGGTGAGCAGGGGACCCCAAGAGATGGGGTGATGGATGCCCATTGAGCAGCAGCACTGCTGTCCCCCTGGGCTCCTTCATGCTCCAGGCTGGGCTGGCCTCCAGCAGGAGCTTCTCCAGGATGGATCCTGCTCTCTCCCAGAGAACTGGGGTGCCCTTAGCATGGGGTAGGAGAGAGTGGAGAGATGGTTGCCCACAGCCAGCCAGGCTGGGCTCACACCTGGGGGATCATAAATGGCACCTGCCACCTTGTTCCTCCTGTGTTGATGAGCAATGCCTCAGCATCAAAGCTATCAGCCTCACGGGGTCACTGAACACTTCCACACTGCCACTGACTCTGCTGGCCAACACTGACTCTGCTGTCTTCGACTGCACTGGCACCCTAGGTCCTCCTCATATGCTGCCACTCCCCAGTTCAGTCCCAATCCAATCCCAATTTGGGATGTCTGAGCAGCATCCCCCTCTCTCAGAGCCCATGCAAGGTTTGGGAGCTCTGAGGTCTGGGAGCTCTGTCTTTCACATCCAGCGCCGTGATCCTCCATCAGTTTGGGCTGCTGACTCCCTCGCCAGCCTCAAGAGAAGACACAGCCTGGGACCAGTCACTCCAGCGCAGAGGGGACAGACACCTCACAGGGCATGGGACCCCTGGGATTCTCGTGCTGCTACTTGCAGAGATCAGCTCCCTCCCAAGGCTGTCCTGAAAATGCTCCTCTGTCTGCCACACCTCCTGCCTGGTGGCATGCAGCTCTGATGCCACCCTCTCACGGCACATTGTGGTCCTTGGTGCTGGGTGACATCCATCCGGGGATGGTCCTGACATGGCCACACGAGCTGGCACAATCCCTGCACGGTTCTCCCTGTGCAGCACCGGTGCTGGCATCCTTGGAATCTACGGTGAGGGGCTCAGAAGCCTGGCAGCCTTTCAAGTGGGAAGCTGGGTTGACATGTCCCTCGTCCCAGTGGAGATCCAGCAGTGGCTGCAGCCAGCAGGGTGGGAGGGCACGTTGTGCGGAGGCTGCCATCAGAGTACAGCCAAGTTCCAGCATTAAGAAAAGTCCTTGGTCTGTGGAGATGGCTTGGCCCCTCTCAGCAGCGCAACACTGTTAGCCATGGTCACACCCAGACTGCCCTCGCCCACAACCTTCACCTCCCCCAGCAGCCAGCAGAGCTGAGCCAAGCACCCACCCCACTGCAGTCCCCTGGTGGCTGTGCCAGCACCCCCGTGCCAGCCAGCAGCTCAGCACCCTGGTGCCACACAGCAGCTCAGCACCCCAGTGCCACACAGCAGCTCAGCACCCTGGTGCCACACAGCAGCTCAGCACCCCCGTGCCACACAGCAGCTCAGCACCCTGGTGCCACACAGCAGCTCAGCACCCCCGTGCCACACACCAGCTCAGCACCCCCGTGTCACACAGCAGCTCAGCACCCCTGTGCCACACAGCAGCTCAGCACCCTGGTGCCACACAGCAGCTCAGCACCCCGGTGCCACACAGCAGCTCAGCACCCCCGTGCCACACAGCAGCTCAGCACCCCCATGCCAGACACCAGCTCAGCACCCCCGTGCCAGACCCCAGCTCAGCACCCCCGTGCCAGACCCCAGCTCAGCAGCCCATCCCTCCCACCCCTCACCTGGGCTTTGCGCCCGCGGTTGACGAAGGCACAGATGGGGTTGTAGGCGCCGGTGCCGCACACGTAGAGGTGTGTCCGGTTCCAGGGCTGGATCAGGCGGATGAAGTTGCCGCACTCCCCCTGGGAAGCAGAGGAGAACACATCAATTCAAGCACAGGGGCTGTAGATTGCTGTGGGGCTGTGTTGGTATGGGCATGGGATGGAACAGGTCATTGGATGGCACGGGACAGCATGGATCAGAGGCTGGCATGGACCACAAGCTGGCAAGCCAGAGGGCCCAGCCCTGGCTGGTAGGAGGAAGCAGCATGGGGAGTTTGGCCTCCTACTTGCCCAGAAAGCTCTCCAGGATCTGCCTGGCTGGAACAGAATGGGTAACAGGACACTGCAACACCCTGGAGTGCCACCCCATCTCGACATAGCTGTACATGCTTGGGGGGGGCTTTTCCAGAGTAGGATACAGGGACATGAATCCCACTCCAGTGCCAGGCACCAGCCCCACTCCACTACCAGAAGGGGGTTCATGGTGGTTACTCACATTGCTGTTCTTGCCTGACAGGATGCACTCCTCGATCCTCTGCTGGGACGCGGGCCAGTGGATCTGTGGAAACACCAACCCAGGGAGACCAGGACTCCCAGCTGGCCCCACCAGCACCAGTTATGCCCATCGAGCTCCTGCCCTGGCACCCAAAAGGTCCCCAAAGTGCCCCATTACCCCCTTCCACCTGCTGCCCCTGCCCTGCCCTTACGATGAGGGGTTCGCGGTTGATGTCGTGCAGGTCCAGCGACAGGACGTAGTCCTTGCTGCCCACGTACATGCGGTCGTGGTCCTCATCCTTCAGCAGGATGCGGTAGTCGCTGGAGTTGAGGAGGAAGTTGAAGAAGTGTGCTGTGCCCGTGGCCTTCAGCTCTACAGGGGAAAGGAGAAGGTGTCAGTACCCCAGGGACCCCAGTGTCATCCCCGAGTCCAAGTCTGGGCCCAGCTGGAGGACAGTCCGTGAGAGGAGGTGCCCACTTTCCACTCCATGAACACCATGATCCTGCCACCTCTATGCGGGACAAGGGACAATGACAGAGATGCTCACAGCCAGCTGGGACAACCAAGAGTGGCCAGAAGAGAAATCATCAGAACCCGGGGTCAGGAGATCCAGCAGCCCATGGCAGGGAGCGGAGAATGCAATTGAGATGGGGGCAGGAGGCCAGAGCTCTCTGCCACCTCAGCCCAGAGACCACAGCTCTCAACATTTCCAGCATCATCCCCCTCCTGCACTGTGACCCCATGTTCCAGCCAAGCCTCTGGCTCCTAGGATGGGAGAGCTGGGACCCCAGGGAACCAGCTCCAGGGGAGATGATGAGCCTCCCCCCCGCCCCACAAACCCCATCCCCCCTTGGAAAGTTATTTTTAGTCTAAGTGTGGGAGCAAGGAGTGAAAGAGGATAATGAGGGTCATGAATATTCACAAGTGCAACGAGGCAGCCAGATGGAAGGCAGAAGTGCTGCAGATGATGTGGGCCAGTGCCAAGAACCACGCAGCAGGGGCCAGGGCACGAGAAAGACAGAGCATCCTGCCCCAACAGGATACAATCTGTCCTGGAGGCCACCTCTTTGGAGATGCCGCTCTTTGGAGGTGCCACTCCCCTTGGAGGTGTCACCCCCTTTGGATACCACCCCCAAATATCAGATGCCACCTCCATGGGATGACATCTGCCCTGGATGTCACCCCTTTGGATACCACTCCAAGCCATCAGATGCCATCCCCATGGGACGTCATCTTCCCCATATGCTTCTTTTTGGAGGTGCTGCTCTCTTAGGATGCCATCAACAGCCATTGGATGCCACCTCCACGTGATGCCATCAGCCTCTAAAGCCAACCTCTTTGGAGACACCATGTTTTTAAAAGATGTCACCCTCTTTGGATGCCACAACAATCAGATGCCATCCTCAGCCATTGGATGTCACCCTCATGGGATGCCATCTGCCCCCGATGCCATACTCTTTGGCATTGTCATCCTCTTTGGATGCCACCAACAGCCATCGGGTGCCACATCCCGGATACACTGATCCAATGAGCA